>NW_027507685.1:56566499-56951499 GCF_037356315.1 Lithobates pipiens | reverse complement strand
TAGTTTATCAGATCAATTGTTATGATCGTCATTCGTAACTTGGGTGCATTCGTATTTGTTCTTTTACATTCATGTAGCGGCCATAACCCGTTGCAGGGTGGCCTTGACTTACCGGTTACCTTCCCTTGGCCTGCTCTTCCACGTCTAGGGGTTCCCAGGGTTGATACCCAACGACTTGAACACTGACACAGATGAAGTCCTCTTTAAAAGGTTTTATTTTGCAGTAAGAACTCTCAAATAACACAGACGCTTAGGGAACAGAGGGCACAGGTGAAGAACTCAGGCACCTTAAATTGCAGGTCTAGCAAAGTCTCTATTTCTACCCAGAGAGTAGCCACTTGCAGCTGGGTACTTCAAGGCTTGACAGATCTCTAGCCAGAGATCATGGCAGTCAGCACGTTGACTCAAACTTGATCAATCATCTAAGGGTGAACAGGAACCTTTTTCCACTGTACCTGGAACGTTTCCCGCCCCCTAATGGTACTGGAAAAGTGTGAATTTGTCAATGTCCTTCCTAACTCAGTAACCAGGCACTTCTCAGGATGCCTCTTGCCGGCCCTCCTCAAAAGAGTCCTCCCCCGGTCACTTCCACGAGCTGTGGTGTCCCTCCAAGCCAAGAGCACACCCGGACACTTTGAATCCTCCCTCAGTTACTGCGACTTGGACCAGCAGGTTTCCGAGACTCTGGAACAGACAGATCCCTACCCCAGACCAGGCAGGTCTATCAGGGGCCACTAACAGGAACATGTTGCGGGGTGTCGAACACCCCATGACCGGAACCCCTCGCGGGACTACCCCGGTCCTGAAACCAGAACAGACCACATGGGTCTCACGAACACCTCCCCTCTAACCATGTGACCCACACTACTTAAGTACCCCCTTCCCAGACTCCTCCTCAGCGGGCCCCGGCACTCCCACTCCCACTCCGAGAAGGCCGATACCCAAACATCCAACCAGACCTGGTTCTGGCCTATCATGTGCACCTCACCGTTCACACGACCAGGCAGAACTTCCAAACACAGCCTGGCCAGACTGGTGTTAAGGCCCATCTACATAATCAACCCTCAGAACCTTTATTGTTCTGAGGCAAAAACTAAATTTACATGCGTGTGACATTTTGTCCAAAATGTCATCCGCTACATTAGTTTAGATGCGGCATTCGTTACTTTGGATAATTCGTAACTTCTGATGCATTCATATTCGTTATGTTCACTAACAGTTACTTTAGCCAAATTTGAAAGGAAAATTCAATAAAAATGTAAATCGAATCTGTCCCAAATTAGCTGCTATGGTGACCTGAATAGAAGAACTACAGACTCTAGTTATTTTAACTATAATTCAATAATTTCTAATAATAAATAATAATAATAAAAAAACTATAATAATAGTTAATAATTTAATTATAATAGAAAATACGAAAAACAAAATTCGTAGGTTGAATAATTTTTCGTTCTTTAAAGTTTTTTCTTTAAAGTTTTTGTTCCTTTGAGGTTTTTTGTTTTTCCTGACAATTCGTTTGGTATGCATTCGACAAAAAAGTCTTCAGATGCTTCCGAATAAACTAATATTCTGAATTTTGTCCGCAAACTAATTTGTAACATAACAAATTGTACGTGCCTGCACATGCAGACTCAGCGACAACTGTTTTCAATGTGACCTGTTCACACTATAATGCAGTGTTTAGGGTCGGTGAATAAACATACAGCATGCCTGCAACGCAACAGCATGTCACTACACTGTGTGGTGCATAGGCTTGAATGAAGTGCCATTTTGTGACACTTAAATAAAGTTAAAAAAAATAGTAATGAGATGCACCGCCCCTCACTGCCCCTACACAAGACATCTCAATGCACAAGCAATGCAGTCTGGTGGGACCGAGCCCAAGGCAAACACAGGCTACAGTTACAATGTGTTCTTTAGTAAATCATCCACTAATGTCAAACCTACTTGTCTTCTCTAGGTGCCTAAAAAATAAAGTGTAAGACAAGAGGGTAAACAGTTCTATGATAAAACAATACACAAAGTAACACAAGACTTCCTTTGGTGGAAACTCAAAACAAATAACAATGAATTGCCAGGGGTGTGTTATTAAAGTTTATACAGTAAGGTTATTCAAGAAGGTTTATATGTGAACATTAGGTAGCTCTCAAGAGTTAAATATTAATACAAAACTATATACGAAACAGAAAGAATAACTCTTCTTAATAGATTGTGTGCTTTGAAAGGCATTCCAGTCATTTGCATTGTTTCAAGGAAAATCCATCAAGTGAACATGAAGTGGGAGGATAAATGTTGATGTTGGTTTAATATTAGATATAAGCAGGGAGACTGTTACTGAGAGATATTGGGGATGATTCACCATAAGAGTAGAACATGTTGAAGAGGAGCTCCAGTCTGGGCAAAAAAATAAATAAAAGTCAGCAACTACAAATACTGTAGCTGCTGACTTTTAATATAAGGACACTTACCTGTCTTACCTGTCCAGCGATCCAGTAATGTCGGAACCTTGAGCTGATTCATCATCTAGTGATGGACCGGGAGCTCAGTGTATAGAAGAACTATGAGAAGAAGTTGTAGTGAAGCTGAAACAACTATTACGCTTTGTGTTAGGAACTGTTAAAGACTGTTGCCATAGGAGACAGCATTCCTGCACATGTAGATGTAGCTTCTTGCTGGAGGCCTTTCCCTGCAGGGCTGTCCTCTTATTAAAGTCTCGGAGTCTGCTAATTGAGTTTGTAACTATCTAAGGGTGTCCTGGCCCTAACCCTCTCTTCCCCAAAAATACAAAAAGGACTTTTAAGAGAAATAAAACCTCTTTAACGTTCAAGAAGTGTATGGCGCCCAATGTCTTTCTAATCTAGCTTTTTTTTTTTTTTTTTATACATTTTTATTGACTTTTACAATCATACAGTTGCGTGTATAACAGCAGACAATCGCATAAGTATTAAACAGTCATCAAGATTGCATCTAGATATAAGACATTGTAGTTGAAACTTTCTTTATGTAACTTGTGGGCTGAGAGGTCCAACCCTCTTCCCAGTTGTCCCATTGGGCTCTAGCTGCGACCAGGAGAGGGGTACACCCCCAATCAACATTTGAACTTTCGAAAAACTTTTGAATAAGGTGAAAAACATTCTAACATGGACTAACGAATTCTGAATGAAGAGTAAACAAGTGCAGGCACAGCTGCTATAAGTCTTATAGTCTGTAGGAATCACATTTGTAGAGTATTGTTAATTAAAACCAGTAGTTGTGGGGTGTTTTGGCTTGCGGTGGCCTAAGAGTTCAGTGGATATGGAATACTGGTATCTATACGGTGTAAGCTCAGAAGTTCAGGAAGATGCGTCTAGCGCTAGCCAGGGTGGGTTGAAGTGGCGGTCATATATATGTGTGAGATTGCTATTGGTAAGATATATATTAGATGGCGGTTGTAGGGGAAAGGAAAGAAGGTATTGAGAAGGGGTATAGTGTGTGTTGATTGATCGGTTGTTCGGTTGTATAAGGGTTGTTAAGATACCACAACTCATGTCGATATATATTACAAAAGGAGATTGCGATATTCGCTCATTGTGCAAAAATGTGATCAGCAAGACCATGTTTGGATACATTTGCCAGGAGTGTCTTTTGCTTGATGGATTAAATCCTCCATTTCTGCAGTTTTGTTAATCCGACTGACCCAGTCTTGCAAGGATGGGGAATTTGTGGATCTCCATTTGGCGGGGATGCACATGTTTGCTGTCATAATGAGATGCATAGCAAGTGATTGCAGGTGTGTACGGTTTGGTTGGGTTGAGTGGTGCAATAAGAGTTGTGCTGGAGAATAATCTATGGTGTATGTAGTGATTTGTTGGGTAAGTTTGTGTACCCCTTTCCAAAAAGGTTGGAGTTTGAAGCAGGACCACCATATATGTAATAGTGAGCCGTTTTCTGTCCTGCATCTGTCCTGTTGGGTATATATTATGCAATTTGAGAGGTGTTCTGTACCACCTTGAGAGCAGTTTAAAGGCATTTTGTTGGGCATATACATTTGCTGAACCTTTGTGTGTAATTGTAAAAATGTTTTCCTAGTCCTTGTCAGTCAGGTTGATACCAAGATCTTTTTGGCATTTGTTAGTGGTCCAGTCATGTAAGTAATGTTGGTTCGGAAATAGTAGATTATATGTAAAATAAATGAGGTGTCTCTGTGGGTCTTTTTTCCTACACATCTCTTCGAAAGGTGTTTGTTGTCTTGACCAATCTGCATTCTTAGCTTTGGAGTCTAGGAAGAGTCTGATTTTTAAATATGTACAAAACTGGAGATTATCAGTATTCAGTTTGGTTTTTAAATTGATATAAGACAGTGGGGAATTGTTTTAGAAAAAGTGCTCGGCTGATACTGTGTTCTATGGCCAGGATTCCATTAGGAAGGCTGGTTGCATTCCAGAGGGAAAGGCAGGATTCATTCTGAGTGGGATCAGTGGTCCCAATGTGGACGAGATTTTGTATTTGGTACATATGTAATGAAAGGTGGAGAGCGTTGGGGAAATTAATGGATGGGAGAGGAATGTAGTCGGGATTTGTTTTGGATCCAGCCATGGAGGTTGGGCTATGGAATGGGAGCTAGAGAGTTTTCGAAACGGACCCAGTCTTTGGTGGCGGGGTGGATGTTCCAGTCAATGATTTTGGATAAGTGACAGGCCTGGTAATATTTCTTGATGTCTGGTATACCAAGACCTCCCTTAAGTTTGGGTTTGATTAGCTTGTCATAGTTTAGTCTTAAAAGTTGCTCAGGGGGTAGAGTTATGTTTAGGGCATTGGATTTAGAAAAATTGATTTGAACATTAGATATTTCTTTGAAGTGGGTAAGTTTTGTAAGAAGATTTGGAATAGTCGTTAAGGGTTCTGAGAGGAAGAGAAGTATATCTTCCGCAAAAGCTGCAGTTTTATATGTGTGTCCCTTCACGTCTACCGTATTCCTTTTATATCAGGGTTGGCTCTGATGGTTCTCAAGAGAGGCTCAAGCGTGAGTAAAAAAATTAGGGGGGATAAAGGACATCCCTGACGTGTTCCGTTTGTGATGGGGATGGCATCTGATAGGTGGCCATTGACTCGTGTCCTAACAGTAGGATTGGAGTATAACAGGAGAATAAAGTTGAGCAATCATGGGGGAAGGCCAATGAATTTAAGCGTTTCTGCCATATAGTCCCAGGCCACTCTATCGAATGCCTTCTCCGCATCTAAAGATAGAAAAAAGCCTTTACGGTGTTGTGATGTGAGCCAGTGATGTTTATTTATGGCCTTGAGAGTATTATCCCTGGCCTCTCTAACAGGGATAAAACCCACCTGGTCGGGGTGGATGAGGTTTGGGAGCAAAGGGAGGAGTCTATTGGCTAGTATTTTGGCATACCATTTAAGATACACATGCAGGAGTGATATCGGTCTGTAATTCGAAGCTAGTGAAGAGTCCTTACCTGGTTTGGGAATGACTGCAATATGTGCTTTCAATAGGTTGCGAGGTGGGGTGGATTGGGGTGTGCCTGAGTTGAAAGTGGATAGGAAGAGAGGGGTCAGGATATGTGCATAAGTTTTATATTAGCCAACCGTCAATCCATCAGGGCCAGGGCTTTTGCCGGCTTTCACTTGCTTTAGCGCTATTTCCGCTTCTGCTTTAGTTAAGGGATCGTCTAGGGTTTGAGAGGCGGACTGCAAAATTAGGGCAGGGCAGTATTGATGTAAAAAGTCAGTGATCATTTGTTTTCTTAATATTAGTGTGTGATCAGGGGGTGGTTTGGTTAAATTATAAAGCTTAGAGTAGTAGGTCACGAACAGTTTCGCTATGTCAGGCGAGGAGTTAACTTTGCGACCTGTCGGGTCTGTAATGGAGTGAATGGTGTTGTGTGCTTTTTTTTGTTGGAGAGCTCTTGCTAGTAATTTGTCTGTCTTGTTTCCAAATGCGTAAAAAGTTTTCTGGGTAAGAATATATTTGCGTCAAATTTGTTTATCTAGTAGTTCTAGCATTTCCTTTCTACATTGGATCAGGGAGGTTGTGTTTGTGTAATTTTTCTAATTGTCCAATCCGGTTGGCAAGGTCATTTAATTGTTGTCCTTTCTCCCTGTTTGGTTCGTTTAGTAGCAGCTGCTAGGAAATTACCTCTGACCACACATTTGTGGGCTTCCCAATTTGTAAGAGGTGTTGTGTCACTAACATTGTTGTCAGTAAAATATTGCGTGATGGTACGTTCTACTTCCTTCGTTATTAACGGATCCGTGAGGAGGGATGGGTCTAGTCTCCATGATTTAGTGTGAGGGTAAGTGTCAGGGAGTGTTATCATGAGTGAAATTGGGTGATGATCTGAAAGAAACATCGGATCAATAGTTGCTTGTGATAGGAGGGGAAGGCTAGATTGTGAGATGAACAAGTAGTCGATGCGGGAGTATTTGTCGTGCGGGGCAGAATAAAATGTGTAGTCTTTGGTGTCGGGGTATAGGGCTCATCAGGTGTCATGCAATAAGAGGGTTTGTAGTTGGGTTTTTATTGCTCTCAGAGCACCGTAGGGAAGAGATGAAGTGCAGTTGGAGGTGTCGGAGCAACGGGTTTAGGGGAACATTAAAGTCTCCTCCTAAGTTCAAAGAACCTTCCTGGTAAGCTATTAATCTATGTGTAATTTCACAGAGAAACAAAACTTGGTTCGTGTTTGGGACATATACATTTGCTAAGGTTAGCATTTTCCCTTTGTACGTTCCTTTGAGAAAAAAAAAAAGAAAGAAAACATATCTGCCATTGTCGTCAATTTCCGTATTTGTGGTCAAGAATGGGCAGTGTTTAGATAGTAGGACGGAGACCCCTTTGGATTTTTCTTCTTTGTTTGTTGAGTGGTATGCTGTGGGATAGTAATGGTTATGTAGTTTTGGGGTTACATCTGCGTGGAAATTAGTTCCCTGTAAAAAGAGAATGTCTGCTTTACATCTTTGCATGTGCAGAAGAAGTTGAGCCCTTTTCTCAGGGACATCCAGTCCCTTCGCATTTGGTGAGACAATTTTGAGTTGGTCTAGGGTGGGCTTGGTGGATCTTGTGGTCATTGTCAGGGAATAGAGGTAGGATTTACTTGCGGTAAGTGAAAGTATAGGTAAAGATCGTAAGAGCTGTGGTGAGTAGATTTGGTAGGGACAGACAGTGTGATATAGAAGGTATTTCCATTTGTGTGGCCTGTGGGAAGGATGAATATAAATGGTGAGTGTGGTAGCTTGGTAACTTGGGGGGTCTGGGGAAGTCTGGCAATCAGTTGAGAGCCTGCTCTCCTGGCCAAGTATGTCGGTAGCGTCCCGGAAAGGGGTAGTGGCGGGTACAATTTGAGTGCAACAGGTGTTCTCAGAAGCCATTCGTGGAACTGGGTTCGCTAAAAGAGAAGTGGTATGTCAGGATGTTCGCCAGATCCATAGCCTGTGGCAATAGAGTACAGAACTCTGTATAAGTTATCGGGAATTTTGTAACCATCATTAGGTATGGGATTGTTTCGTATATAGGAGCATTAGAGGTATGGATTGTGGCATTGTTGGAATTTATGTGCTCCGTGCGTTGTGTTCTGTCTCAGAGTATATTGTGTACGAACGCTGGTCTTCCCTGGACTTGCTGTTTCTGCCGGTTGTTAAACATCCTTAATTGGGGAATGGTGAGATACGACTGTGCGGTACTAATGACACATACGAATGTGATTTTATGCGAATACCCAAAGTATTTACATTGTAAGCAGGATATTAATGTGTGTGGAGTGTGATTTATCAATTAAACGGGTTACACTATAGATCGCTGTTTTAGATTTTTTATATGCCAATATCAATGAAACCTGATCATTAATAAGTTTTCCATTTGATGATGTGGATTTTCTTGGTGCCCCATCCATATTAAACAGAATAAGGGGTGATTTGAGAAGTGCTTACAATCAACCCTTGTGAGGGTAAGTGCGTGACTGAAGGGGGCGACATAGAACACTAGGTTCCTCTTACAAGATTGCGGTGTGGGGAACCAGTTTAAAAGGATCTTTCCTCTTGTTTCTGGGAATTTTGTGGAGCACTACTCTGCACTCCAAGAATCACTTATCTTTGGGACTTTATGTACTTTTCTTATTCCCTCTAATTTATATGAAGTTTCTGTTTTTGTAATTCTGTTTTTAGTGGATTATTAGATTTATTTAGTAGCGCTGTTAATATAGTGGCATTGTTTGCGACTTCGGTCGAAATATTATTACTATATATGTGCACAGATAGGTTTTATGATTATAACAGCTGCTTTGTTAGGTAGTTATCCATTGAGCGCTGGGATCAGTGATATATATATATTGACATATTATATCAGTGATATTTGCATTTAAATGTCCTGTGGTCTGATGAGACCAAGATAAACTTATTTGGTTCAGATGGTGTCAAGCGTGTGTGGGGTACCAGGTGACAAGTACAAAAACAAGTGTGTCTTGCTGGGGCTGCATGAGTGCTGCTGACACTGGGGAGCTACAGTTCATTGAGGGAGCCATGGATGCCAACATGTACTGTGACATACTTAAGCAGAGCATGATCCCCTCCCTTCGGAGACTGGGCCACAGGGCAGTATTCCAACATTATAACGACCCCTAACACACCTCCAAGACGACCACTGCCTACTAAAGAAGCTGAGGGTAAAGGTGATGGACTTGCCAAGCATGTCTCCAGACCAAAAACCTATTGAGCATCTGTGGGGCATTATCAAACGGAAGGTGGAGGAGCGCAAGGTTTCTAACATCCACCAGCTCCGTGATGTCATGATGAAGAGGACTCCAACGGCAACATGTGAAGCTCTGATGAACTCCATGACCAAGGATAGAGTTAAGGGGACAGCAAATTTACACTGTTATACAAGCTGTACACTCACTACTTCAAAAGTTTTAAAAGAGGACGTTTTCCGGGAGCAGTGATTTTAATAATGATTAAAGTGAAACAATAAAAGTGTAATATTCCTTTAAATTTCGTACCTGGGGGGTGTCTATAGTATGCCTGTGAAGGGGCGCATGTTTCCCGTGCTTAGAACTGTTCCAGCACAAAGTGTCATTTCTGCAGGAAAAAAAGTAATTTAACCACTTAATAACCGGCCTATAGCCGATTAACGGCTACAGGTCGGTTTGCTATCTCTGAGAGGCCGTTAATTAACGGCCTCCCGGAGAATCGTTCCTGCGCACCCCCTGGGGATGTTCCCACGCCGGAACATCCGTGCTCGCCGAGTTCACGGGACCTGGCGCAACACGGATCGCGGTAAAGGACCAATGGCAGCGGTCACCACGTGATCGCTCCGTCCAATGACGGAGCGATCACAAATGTAAACAATTCGGCGTGCCGGGTCATTGTAAGGTCATCAGTCCCCTCTCCTCACACCGATGCAGCGTGAGAGGAAAGGAGAACAATCGAGTGAAAATCTAAGAAATGTGTGTGAGTGCCCAGCAGTGCCTAGCAGTGCCCAGCAGTGCCCAAATAGTGCCACAATAGTGCCACAATAGTGCCACAACAGTGCCATCTATCACCTGTGCCACCTGTGTCACCTCTGTGCCACCTCTGTGCCACCTCTGTGCCACCAGAGCCACCTCTGTGCCACCTCTATGCCACCAGAGCCACCTCTGTGCCACCTCTGTGCCACCAGAGCCACACCAGTGCCACTACAGTGCATACCAGTGCCATACCAGTGCCACACCAGTGCCATACCAGTGCCACACCAGTGCCACCTGTGCCCATCAGTGCCACCTGTGCCCATCAGTGCTCATCTGCGCCACTGCAGTGCCACATCAGTGCCGCCTGTGCCCACCAGTGCCGCCTGTGCCCACCAGTGCCATCTGTGTGCCCACCAGTGCCATCTGTGTGCTTATCAGTGCCACCAGAGCCACACCAGTGCCACCAAAGTCACTATAGTGCCCACCAGTGCCACCTGTGCCCATGAGTGCCACCTGTGCCCATCAGTGCCACCTGCGCCACTGCAGTGCCCCATCAGTGCCGCCTGTGTCCATCAGTGGCGCCTGTGTCCATCAGTGGCCTACAAGCTTCTAAGTATGACCAGCGAGAGCAGCGGGGAGCTCTCTGAGTCTCAGTCCGATACGGATTCGGCCTATGAACCCGTTACAAGCAGCGGGTCTGATACAGAATCAGAAGAGGAATGTGTGCCCGTGAAAAGAAGGCGTTCTGGTGTGGAGCCGCAGCCTACTACCAGCAGAGCAGAGCCGTCTACCTTGAGAGCAGAGCCGCCCACCTCGAGAGCAGTGCCGTCAACCTCGAGAGCAGTGCCGTCCACCCCGAGAGCAGTGCCGTCCACCCCGAGAGCAGTGCCATCCACCTCGAATAGGGGCCATGCCAGCCTTCCCTATGCCCTTCAACACCCCCTGTGGCTGCCCTCTAATTCCGGAGAAGCAAATATCCCCCCCTTCACCGCCCAGCCAGGTGTCCGATGATTTTTCAATGCTAGATTTTTTTCATTTGGCTTTCACCGAAGACTTACTATCATCCATTGTGGCCCAGTGCAACCTCTACGCACAGCAGCACATAGTAAGCAACCCTGGCTCTAGTTATGCCCGTCCCTTTCAGTGGAGAGAACTAACCGTAGAGGAATTCAAAATTTTCTTAGGCCTAACTTTTTCAGTGGGACTTTCAAAAAAAAAACAATTGTACTCCTATTGGTCTACCAAACCTGTCCACCACATGCCACTCTTCTCATCCTTAATGCCCAGATCACGTTACCTAATGATTATGCGGTTCCTCCACTACAATGACAACACCCAGTGCCTTCCCCGAAATGACCCAGCTTTTGACAAATTATTTAAAATTCGGCCACTTCTAAATTATTTCTCTGAAAAATGTCCCCAATTATATACCCCCGAACAGAACATTTCCGTGGATGAGTCCCTTGTAAAATTCTCAGGCAGGCTTGGCATCAAACAGTTTATCCCCAGCAAAAGGGCCCGATATGGGGTTAAAATGTACAAACTTTGCGAACGAGCCACGGGGTACATCTACTCCTTCCTGGTGTACGAAGGAAAGGACTCCCAACTGCACCCCCCTGAACGCCCAGAGTACATTGGAGCCAGCGGAAGAGTGGTCTGGCAGCTTGTCTATCCACTCTTTGGAAAGGGATACCATCTTTATGTGGATAATTTTTATACTAGCTTGCCCAACAGTTTTATTGACAAAGATGGACTGTCAATAAAACTGGCGCTCCAGATGACGTCCGAGTGACGAAACGCGTAGAGCGTGGCCTAATCGACATACACCTTCAGTATAGACGGCGGGGAAGCCGAACGGAACGCTCGCAGCTGCTTTAAAGCAATAAGAATAATCTAACTAAACCGCTACCATTCCTACTCACAATTGTAAGTAGTTTTAATCTTTGTCAATAAAACTGTTTCTCATACGGTATCACACTATGGATGGTCCTCTTTTTTAACATATATACTGTGGCACACTCCACCTGGAAATAACGAGGGATCCCCAACATTTTACCAGAAGCAAGCCAGAGAGCGACACAATAGCTAATATTGTGAAGGCTGATCCACCCCGGATGGGGTCTTTTTTCCGGTGAGAGTACAACCTAGAAGTGACCACAATGCATGGAGAATAAGATCTGAATTTATCACACCCCCTCTCCCCATTTCACGGGACAATCCCATCAATTTTATTTCACCAGAGACTTTTCATTTTTATACTTTTTTATTTTTAAATTTTTTTGCACGTTTCACTTGAAGCATTGATATTTACCACTTATTTATTGTATCATTCTACTTGGTGCATGAATTTTGTATAAACTTCACCGTCACGTTAGTGCACTAACAGTTTTGAAAACAGCACAGTCTGTCTTGGTTTTATACTTATTGTCACTAATTTATCAGTAATGCAATAGCACTAGCACTTTATATATTTATTTGTACCAGCATTTGTCACAACCCTTTTGAGGATTATTAGTTTTCATTATTTTTTTGTTTTTTCACCTACATAGCCAGCACGCTGGAAAATATTTATTGTTTTTGAAAAATATTTTTTAATTTTTTCAATAATACTTTTTTATACTTCACTAGTGTTACACCAAGTGGTAGGATGTTGTACACTTTATTTTTTATATAATTGGGCTGGTTTAACACTTTTTATTTCATTGGTACACTAATATAACTAATCCCATTTCTTATTACCACCCGCTATTATGCTGAACACTTCGGACAAATGAGTCCCCAGTGACATATTCTCTGACAATATATAGGTATAGCGCCAGATCTATTCACTGCAACCCCCTCTTAATGTTATACAACCAAGCTTCTGCCTAACGCTAAACATACTTCTGCCTTCTCCGGGAACTGACCCTGGCCTGTTATACGACCACGCTTTTGCCTAACGCTAAACTGTACCTACCTCTGCCTGCTCTGGAACTGACCATGGACTGTTTGACCACGTTTTTTGCCTGCCTCTTGGATTAATCTTTTACCCTGCTAGGCTAGTGGGAACAAAGGGGTCTCACATATGTGAGGGGCTCCAGAATTGTTTTCTGGGTGAAGAAAACTAATTTTTTAGTTTTCTCATTCCCGGATTAGGGTCTGGAGACTCGGAGGCTTCAAAGAGATTTGGACGGGAGAAGCCTCTACCCCTGTCCCCATTATTTCATAGCCTGCTACTCGGACCATGTCCCTGCTTACTCCCAGGATGGACAATATTCCTGCCTGCTACCTGGACAATTCCATTCACTGTCACTGACCATGTCCCTGCCTGCTGCCTGGATCAGGGCTCTCCTCCTGTGGACAATTTGACTACTAAAACCACAGGTAATTTTTTTTGTTTACCCCTTACTCAGAAGAATGTGTTTTAGGGTGTAATTATTGGTATGTACGTGCTATGTTAGAAATATGAAGGGCCTTCAAAAATGTGATAGATTGTAAGGAAATTGGCTGCACAATTTATGCTCCTAGAACGCCTGAAGTTGCTACGTCAATGTTGGGCCTCTGTATGTGGCCAGGCTGTGTAAAGGTCTCACACATGTGGTATCGCCATACTCAGGAGGAGTAGCAGAATATATTTTGGGGTGTCATTTTTGCTATGTACATACTATGTGTTAGAAATATCTTATAAATGGACAACTTTTTGTAAAAAAAAATGCATTTTCATTTTTGTCCACATTTTCCAAAAACTTTGGGAAAAAAATGAACCATTCCAAAGACTCATTATGCCTCCTAGATTATACGTTGGGGTGTTAGCTTTCCAAAATGGGGTCACTTTGTGGGCGTTTCCATTGTCCTGGTGCTCCAGGGCCTTCAAAAGTGTAATAGGTGGTTGAGATATTAGATGTGTAATTTATGCTCCTAGAACGCCTGAAGTTGCTACTTCAATGTTGGACTTGTGTATGTGGCCAGGCTGTGTAAAAGTCTAACACATGTGGTATCGCCATACTCAGGAGGAGTAGCAGAATATATTTTGGGGTGTCATTTTTGCTATGTACATGCGATGTGTTGGAAATATCTTATAAATCGACAAAATTTTTGGCCAAATTTATGAAGAAAAATTACTTATTTGCAAAAAATGTTAATAGAAATTAAGAAAAATGCATTTTTTTACAAAATTTTCGGTATTTTTTCATTACTAGCACAAAAAATAAAAAACGCAGAGGTGATCAAATACCACCAAAAGAAAGCTCTATTTGTGTGAAAAAAAGGACGAAAATTTCAGATGGGTACAGTGTTGCATGACCGAGTAATTGTCATTCAAATTGTGAGAGCACTGAAAGCTGAAAATTGGTCTGGTTATTAAGGGTGTTTAAGTGCCCAGTGGTCAAGTGGTTAAAATCACTCGTGGCTATAATAAATTGTCGGCTCCCGTAATACAGAGAACACTCATTGAAAGTCATTGATAAAGAAAAAAAGCGTGGGGTTCCCCCAAATTCATTTACCAGGCCCTTCAGGTCTGGTATAAATATTAAGGGGAACCCCCGCACCAAATTAAAAAAAAAATTGGCGTGAGGGTCCCCCTAAAAATCCATACCAGACCCTTTATCCGAGCACGCAACCTGGCAGGCTGCAGGAAAAGAGGGGGTGGACAAGAGAGCACCCCCTCCTGAACTGTAACAGGCCACATGCCCCCAAAGCACCCTGTCCCCATGTTGATGGGGACAAGGGCCTCACCCCCACGGAAACCTGCGTTACATCAGAGGGTGTGGGGTCACCCATACGTCATTGGGGAAGCCCGGCTTCCCCCACTAGCGTCAGAGGGGGATGGGGTCAGGTGACGGGTGGCCCCGCCCTCCTCATATAAGAAATGTCAGGCCGCCGGAATCCTGCAGTGTCTCCGACAGTGGAGACAGAGGATGCATGGATGGACTGCGCTGGAGGGAGAGATCACCTGTCGCTGGATCAGATCAGCCATCGCTGGATCCTGGAGAGATGATCATCCGTCGCTGGATAGCAAGAGTGGATTACCACTTCTGGAATCTTTTTTTATTTTTAATAAAGGAATTTTTCAAAAGTGTGTTTGTCTTATTTAACTATTTTTTACACTTTCTTTGTGAAATTGTAGGGGTAGTTTTGTACCCCCTTACCATTTCAAACAGGGGGGGCGGGATTTGGGGGTGCCCTTGTTACAGGGGGCTTCCAGATTCTGATAAGCCCCCCGCCCGCAGACCCCCACAACCACCGGCCAGGGTTGTGGGGATGAGGCCCTTGTCCCTATCAACATGGGGACATGGTGCCTTGGGGGGAACACCAAAGCATCCTCCCAATGTTGAGGGCATGTGGCCTGGTACGGTTCAGGAGGGGGGCCGCTCTCTCGTCCCCCCTCTTTTCCTGTGGCCTGCCAGGTTGCGTGCTCAGATAAAGGGTCTGGTATGGATTTTTAGGGGGACCCCACGTCAATTTTTTTTTTATTTGATGCGGGGTTCCCCTTAATATCCATACCAGACCTGAAGGGTCTGGTATGGATATTTAGGGGGAACCCCGATGTCAATTTTTTTTAAATTTGACGTGGGGGTTCCCCTTAATACCCATACCAGACCTGAAGGGCCGGTAATTGAATTGGGGGGAACCCCACGCTTTTTTTTTATCAATGACTTTCAATGAGTGTTCTCTGTATTACGGGAGCCGACAATTCATTATAGCCACGAGTGATTTTTTTGCATTGATCTATGCCCCCTGGGGCAGGTCCCAGGTCCCCAAACACTTTTTAGGACAGTAACTTGCATATTAGCCTTTAAAATTAGCACTTTAGATTTCTCCCATAGACTTGTACACGGTGTTCCGTGGCTTTTCGAATTTGCCGTGAACACCCCAAATTGTTCACTGTTCGCTGAACAGGCGAACAGGCAATGTTCGACTCGAACATGAGTTCGACTCGAACTCAAAGCTCATCCCTAGTGCTGGCTAACACATGCACAGATGAAGAGAGACAAAAAAACTCTGGACAGCCGCACTCCGGAAAGAATATCCTTTCTTGTCTCATCTAGCTATGAGTAAGCACTTATTATAGTGTGAAACGCGTCAGTACCTTTTTCTGTATCACTTTTGCTGTGGACTGTACCATGTGATCTTCAATTTGCAATAAAAAGGCACAAAAAAAGACATTCTCTCCGGAGTGCGGCTGTCTAGAGTTTTTTTTTTGTCTCTCTTCATCTTTACATTGTAGCAAAGTGTAATTTCTTCAGTGTTGTCACATGAAAAGATATAATAAAATATTTACAAAAATATGAGGGGTGTACTCAATTTTGTGAGATACAGTATATGTACGATACGTTACTAATGAACAATACTATTTATTCACTGTATTTTGTTATGACTCAGCATGTGTATATGTAACAATATGCATGATATTATATATATATATATATATATAATATATATACATATTTTTCATCACCTGATAGCCGTGTGCTTTATTTTGAACTCCCAAATTTCCCCTCTTTTTTTTTTATTTGTACCAGGGATGGAGGCATATGACTCTATCCAGTCACTGGCTCATTTAAAGTCCCCCCTATCCCCCCCCCCCCCTTCTCAACTAGAGAAATATGGGTGGTGCAATACCTGGAGCTATACATTTACATTTTCTTACTGACCCAATTTGTGTTCGGGGCTCAGCAGCAGATGCAGTGGAAATAAAGTCATGCACACTTATCTTTGGCCACCTACTTTTATAGTAATATGTTACTGACACAGATCTAACTGTGCGGGTTTACTATAAATGATGTCACTGTAAAATATTTGCGAGCTAACAAGACTCTACACAATACTGCAACATGTTAATGAACAGTGCTGATATAAGACATTCCATTACATAAGGTGTGGACCCCCCAAACATAAACTAGGAGTGACTAACAGAATTAGGTGGGGTACACAATTCACAAGAAAGCCTCCAATGTATTCCAACTACTTCTTGCACTTAAAGAGGTTTTAAAGGTTCTTTTTTTTTTTTTTTTTTTTTTAACATGTCATACTTACTTCCTCTGTGCAAGGGTTTACAACCCCTTTAAGTTGATTAATATTTCCATATACTGTATTGCTATTATGCACACATCTTAAAAAAAATAGCAGTGTTTAGCATAATTGCAGTTAGTCTAACAACCTTTTCATTAGTTAATAAAACAAAAAGCGTACTGACCCATCGCAATGATCTGATATCAGCTTTAACAGTTATATAAACTTGGATGGCTTTTAGATAGATTGCTGGATTTGGTTCAGCTGCTTTTAACTATAAAAAGGTTTATATAAAAAAAAAAGGTTTCAGAGCATGATTTCCTTTTAGTGAGATCCTCATTACTTAAACATACTTGAATTCCTTTCTACTAGTTAACCATTGACCAAATGCATGGTATCTGCAAACATTTTGGTTACCTAATTGTTTTCGTTACTGCTCACCTTTTTTACGCTGTAAAAATTTTTGTTGAACGTTAGAACTTCTTTCATGCCCATTATCTTGTGTTAGATTTACTTCTTTCAATGAGATGTCTCCTGTTTTGTAGACGCAAACGTTCCCCTTCAGGTGTACAGGACCACACTGCTCAGGTACACTGTGAAATCTTTTATTTTACCATGACTCCCAGGTAATGTTTTCTCTCTCCTGATAGGTGTGCGATTAGTAACTGGCACCTCCTATGTTTTGTCACTTTCTGGAATTCAGTCAATGAAAAACAGGACAGATCTCACACAAAGGCTTTGGCTATTATATAACATTTGATTGAATTTTAAAGGAAGATGATCATGAGAAAAATATCTAGGCTGCTATCGCTTCTTAAAATGCTAGCCCCTTGGCTGTGCGAGCCTATGACATAGAACATGTGTAGAAATAAAGAATGCTGACTTCTTCTGACTTGTGACTTGGGAATACTATAGCCAGAGATAGCCAGGCAACTAATCGTTTCAAAGGAGCCCCTGTATTTTTTCCCTATTACAGTGGTTATAAACCTCTTATATTAAATATGAACAAAGTACATCCTTCTATAGCGTTTGCTTGCCTCATTCCAAAACACTGGATGTGATTTTTCTCTGCTGTCTAGTTCCTCTGCTATCTACATGAGTCATATTTTGGCAGGTGTTCACGTCTACAAGAGAGAAAAAAGGTAACAAGGGGATGGAGCCCTAGCACACAGCCTGTGGTTGATTTTCTCAGCTCTGCATGGTTCCTGTGTGCTATGTGGAAGGGGGTCTGTCCCTTCTCTCCAATCAGCTCTCCTTGCTGAGCTGTACAGTGGGTAAATTCAGCCACCTGCCCCCTGCTTTGTGCTTCTAGGAAATTGATTTTTATCTATGTGTTTTATAAGGTTGTACAAGACAGATGAAGATCATAGCCCCCCCAAATAGAAGTAATAATATCAATCCTACTGTCAAATACTTCTATTTTTGTTTTCTTGTAAAGCCTAACCAAGAATTTTTTTTACAATCTGACAGTTTTGAGCGTGTTCGTTGCCTATGTTGCCCGCTGCATGCTCTCATTTTACCCACTGGCCGTTATTTTGCTACAGCTCTGCAGGAGTAAGTGATATGGTGGCCAGCAGAAGCAGGATCTGTATAGACATGATAGACATGTATATTTGCAATGAAAATTATGTATCACTCTTTGCCTTTAAAGATTTGTATGATCCTTTTAAGGCCTCCTGGGCCTTTTGGATGCTGCTCTTAATGGCGTCTGCATTTTTTTCTGACTCTAAACTCCTTTGCATATCAGTCTATGTGTCCATGCATAGATGTTTAGAGGAGTTTAGAGGAAGGGATATTTAGAGGCAGAAAAAAAATACGCTACAAAACACGATGCGTCTAAAGACGTTTTAATGCTAGGCGCATTTAGCTAATGAAATTAATTAACACCCAAGCGCTTGATGCACCTAAACGCATTACACAAGATTACAAGCGTCAAGCTTTTTTTTCTGCCAAAACGCTGCTGCCAGGAGGAAAGGCATCTACAGAAACATAAATATACAAGTAAGTACGCAGTGAGCCAGATCACTGGAAATTTTTTTACACACACAGTGCAGGTAGCCTGAGACTATATATTAGTTCAAACAGAGTCCATATAATATCTAGTGTCCATAAAGGATTTCTGCCAGAGGTAGGAATCCGATGACAGGGAGTTCATACACACAGGGCAGCCTCAAGGGAAACAGAAACCATGTTCCCAACTATAAAAACAAACAAGCACATTGAAATTGTTCCTATGAAGGAGTGCTGACAAGAAAGCAAAGCGTAGATACCTAAATATCTGTTATATTTAGAATTGATTTATCCAGCCCTGTAGGTAAAAATGTTGCAAGGGTTAATTTTGTGATATAATCCACTTTTATCCTTTCTCTAAACAGTGACTACAGAATAAGATAACATTGTCTTTCTCTTCTGAAAAAAGCTGGCATGTATCACATTGCAAAATAGGGTATTACCAAAGGTAATCTTGAAATATGTTGTTGTGCATATTCTGTTCCTAACATATTACATAATGAGCTGATGTAATACTGTATATTATGAGGTACAAGACTGCATTCTTAAAACAGAAGATCATCATTTTATAGTTTATCTACAAAACTAAAAGTTTTTTTTAAATTATTTTAGGATAGTGCAGATAATTCCCTGTGGTTAACTCTGTATTCAGAAACACTGGTTTGAAATATTTAACCACCTCAATACAGGGCACTCAGCTCTCCCCCCCCCCCCCCCCCCGCCCAGGCCATCTTTGAGCTTTCAGCACTTTCCAACTTCTTTGAATGACAATTGCACGGTCATACTATACTGTAACCATGTGAAAAGTTTATCATTTTCTTCACACAAATAGAGCTTTCTTTTGGTGGTATTTAATCACTTCTGTTTTTTTTTCTGAAAAATAAAAAAAAGGGAGAAAATGTAAAAAATAAATAAAAAAATTAGGTGGCACATATGGGCACTGATTAGGTGGCACTGACGAAGAGGCACAAATATGGGTACTGATAGATGGCACTGATATGTGGCACTGATGAGCACTAATAGGCAGCACTTGTGGGCACTGATGGAAGGCATTGATGGGCACTGATAGGCAGTACTGGCGGGCACGACAGCCGGCACGGATTGCCAGAACTAATGGGCACTGATGGGCATTGATGGGTGGCATTGATGGGCAACAGTGATGGGCATTGATGGGCAACTGTGATGGGCATTGATGGTCTGGCACTGGTGGGCAATCATTCCTGGTACTGGTGGGCCCTTATTGCTGGTACTGTGGGGGCATTGTGTTTACATGTGACCGGCTGTGACTAGACACAGCCGACCACATGGTTAAAGAGCCGCAGACTTTGATTCAGTTCTACAGAAGGAAGTTTACTGTTGTCATCTTGTACATAGTTCTTTTTGGAGTATCCCAATGAATTCCCCAACCCTACCCCAAAAAAATAAAAATACCAAAAAGAACACCCCTGGACTGGTTTTTGAGCCAAAGAGTGACTGTGACCATATACCTGACTGCTGGGCAACTACTGGGAAAAAGAACCTGGGCAATTTTCCAGTTGCTCCTACAGGGGTAGAGGTACAGAGCTTTAAGCATTTTAGCTATAAACCATGACCTTTATGTTATAGGGACTGGGGAGCAACAAGTAAGTGATATGTGATAAAGTGAGGAATGTTTTAGTGTGGAGGGGTTTTTGAAGGTTGATTCACAAATGGCATTATGGCTGCACCAGCTGCCTATAAATTACTCCTAGTACTTCTAATACCGCCCCTGTACATTTGCCTTCACTTTCCTGTGCACTGTTACTGCCTCCCCCATTGTACGCTTTTCAGTGCCTGCTTTTTCCTATGCTTTGTCACTACTCGCCCCTTTCTGTACTTTGTCACTGCTTGTCTCTTCTTGTGCTTTGTCACTTCTTTCTGCATCATATGCTTTGTCTCTGCCTGCCTCCTCCTAAGCTTTGTCACTGCCTGCCCCTTCCTGTAATTTGCCACCCATGGTCTCTTCCTGTGCTTTTCCCCTCCCATAATGTTAGTTCCTGTGTTTTGTTATTGCCTGCTTCTTCCTGCACTTCTTTACTGCCTTCCGCTCTTAAGCTTTGTCAGGGTCTGACCCTTCATGTGCTTTGCCACTGCCTGCTTCTTTCTCTGTGTTGTCACTGCTCTCCACCCCTTATGTTTTGTCATCATTACCTGACTCCTTCTGTGCTTTGTCACTGCTTGCTCCTCCTATGCTTTGAGACAGCTCTATGCTTCCTCTGCTATGTTGCTTCCTTAATGTGTTATAATCAGCCTCCTGTAAGGTGACATTATCATACTGACACAAAGGTGCATAGCCAGAAAGGGATGAAAGAAGGAGCAGTGGGAATTTTGCCTAGAAATTATACACATTGTACAACAGTATTTGAAAACACATAGCGCGTTCCCCTTGTGAAGTAACCCTCATAAAGAAACATTTTGGAAATGCATATGGTAGCACAAGTAATTTAGATTGAGTCTATCTGATTTAGTGTAATATAGGTGTAGCCAGGTGCTTGGCTAGAGAAAGATCCACTATAAAGACACTGTGCTGCAGCTGCTTCGTGTGCTTATACAAGATTCATATGCTGGCTTTCAGTGCCATTCAGCATCTATCCAGCAGAGGGAGCCAGTAGGCATGAAGGGCTTGAGAGAATTTGATGCAGGCTGCACTGATTTCTGGAAAGTGTGGTCTAGGAAGAGGATCTTGCATAAGAGTTGGCTGGGTGAAGGGCTGCAACTCCCACAGATACACTCTTAACAGGAGGGGAAAAAGCTGTTTTTCTCCTGAGTTTTAGAGTGAGACATTTCTCTTGTTGTGAGGGGACTAGAGTGTGCACATCGCTGTTTTGGAGTGCGTACTAACCTGCTACAAGCCTACAACCTAAGACAGAAACTGGGATGCTGTTAACCTGTGCTGAGTACCCAAGTCGCTCCAGGCCAATACAGAAGTGAGCCAAAATCTGAACAGCAGGACCATAGTTGCTGTATCGCTGGAACTGTTGAGAGGGCATTGCTACCACTGATCTATTGCTTCTAGCAGAGGCTGAGTACATAGTGACTGGCCATCTAACTAGCAGCCTTATTGACTGCACACAGACTTTATTGAGACTATACGTATGTGTACCACCATAAAGACTGGACCCCAACACTAGCTGGCTGATGGACTAGCACTAAGGACTGCTCACCTAGATAGCTGCTTGACAAGAACTTTGCCCACTCTCCATAGTAAGAGGAACCTCTTTAGCAAGCCTTATATTTCATTGTTACCATTCATATATAGTACAATATAAAGCAGTTATAGCCTGCTGGTTCAGAGGCATATAGAAATATTGATCACCATTGCTGGTACTGTTTACCAGTGATGCTGCGTATTGATGATTTTGTTGGTTGCTAGGTTTACTATGATCTAGTGTTTTTTTTCTAAGCTATTATAATGTAGTGATTACATTGTCTAGTGAGCTGTAATTGAACAAACTCTCTATTTGCTGGTTTATGCATATACTGCGATTTACTTTAACCCATGACAATATACTGAGTTTCATTACGGGCTAATAGATAGACAGCACTCACAACATGAAAGGAAATTTTTCAAGTAAACTTATATGGGATTGTCAAAAATGACTTTTTGGTATTTTTATACAATGCTGATGTTATAAAATGAATGTTTATTCTGTGACCATAGATTTTCTTTAATTCCCTTAAAGTAGTTCCAAAGGCAGAAGTTTTATTTTTTACCTTAAAGTAGAACTAAAAAACGACATGTGATAAAAAGAAGGATATTAAAAAATGTCTGTTTTGTATGTCATGTAAATGCAATTATATAGAGAAATTTACTCTCCCCCTCCCCCTCCCCCCCTCCAGCCTGTTAGCTTCCTTTATTGTGGAGACAACACGTCTTCCTAATTTTCCAAATTATTCCGTTGTTCCCTTTTGTGTTATGCCGTTATTAAGGAAACAACAGCGTGGCAGTGTGACGTCCTTTCCTTAGTAAGTCCTAGCGTGTCAATCAACTTAGAAGACACGCCAAGGCTCCGCCCACTCTTCTCACATTCAGTCTACCTATGCTCCGCCTTTACCTCTGTCCACTGTCCATTGAATCGTGGGAACTGTATTTCCCTGTGCGAGACACTGATGCTAGCATAGTGGAGGGCAATGACATGCTATTTCTGCAAGGCTCTTCCCAGCAGCCCTCTCTGAATCCAGTGGCACAGGTTCAGGGAGGGGGGTTAGAGCAAGCAATTGCAAGCGTAAAATAAGGTAACCATAATTTTATTTATTATATTTAAAAATATGTGTCATTTTCATAAGCTTACTTAATGGTTCACTAAAAATATATAAAAGACAAAAACAGAACATTTCATAGCTCAACTCACCAACCAGTCTGCCAACTGACCAAATTAACCTGTCCAACAGTATGCGTTAAAAACAGGGGTTTAGTTACCACGCATTTGCAAATGCATGCTTAAGCTGCAAGGCCTCTTCACAGCATCCTGTGTATTGCTTGCAGTCCTAACGCTACTGAATTTATGAGCGTCTCCACAATGGAAGCACATGCATTAAATGGATAGATGAGTGCCGTGAAGAGGCCTTTACAGCTTACGCATGCGTTTACAAATGCATGCTAACCAAACTCATGTTTTTAACGTAGACTTGGACAGGTTAATTTGATCGGTTGGCGGACTGGTTGGTGAGTTGAGCTATGGAATGTCCTGTTTTTGTCTTTCATTCTTTTGCCCTTCCATGTGCTCCTTGCTGTGAAGGCCAGTTATAGGTGGGGCCAGGGGCCATTTGCTTGTCAGAAAAAATATTTAGGCTTCTACTATAATACATTCTATGCTGAGCCGAGATTTGTGAGTCAATGAGCACACAGAGCCTACTTGGGAGCAAATGCACAGGAGTGTCCCCATTGCAAGCGGCTTGCTATGGGCGCACTTGGCAGGGGGGGCAGCGGTGCCGGCGATGTTCAGTTAGAACACAAAATAGGATACATATTAACCCCTCCCCTGCCCCCTAGTGTTAACCCCTTCACTGCCAGTGACATTTTTACAGTAATCAATGCAATTTTAATCGCACTGATCGCTGTATTAATGCCAATGGTCCCAAAAATGTGTCAAAATTGTCCGACGTGTCCACCATAATGTCACAGTCACGATAAAAATGATTGCTGCCATTACTAGTAAAAAAAAAAAGTATTAATAAAAATGCCATAAATCTATCCCCTATTTTGTAGATGCTATAACTTTTGTGCAAACCAATCAATATAGTTTTTTTTACCAAAAATATGTAGAAGAATACGTATCAGCCTAAACTGAGTAAAAAAACATTTTTTTTATATATATTTTTGGGGGATATTTATTATAGCAAAACATTTTCAAAATTGGCGC
The DNA here is from genome assembly GCF_037356315.1 of Lithobates pipiens. Classification (NCBI taxonomy): domain Eukaryota; kingdom Metazoa; phylum Chordata; class Amphibia; order Anura; family Ranidae; genus Lithobates; species Lithobates pipiens. The sequence goes on along the minus strand of NW_027507685.1, from coordinate 56,927,690 downwards.
TTTTTTTGTTTATAGCGCAAAAAATTAAAACTGCAGAGGTGATCAAATACCACCAAAAGAAAGCTCAATTTGTGAAGAAAAAGGTACATCAATTTTGTTTGGGAGCCATGTCGCACGACTGCGCAATTGTCAGTTAAAACAACGCAGTGCTGAATCGCAAAAAGTGGTTTGGTCTCTGGCTAGCCAAATGGTCCAGGGCTTAAGTGGTTAATGAATGCAACATTCAGTGGAATGTACTTACACAATAAGAAATTGGATCAATATCATGAGTAGCTTTACATATTTTACAGTAAACCTGTCACCACATCAAACAAAGTAAAGTGCAGCTGCTGTTTTTTTTAGCACCATGCGGTACCACATAGCCATAGCCATACCATAGTAATCTTGTCTATCCCCCAGATTGGCTGCTGGAAGCCCTGTGAAAAACCCAAACTTCTTGGAATGAAGCAAACATGCGTGCTCCCTGGTGCAGGAAACTAATACTAAAGCTGGCCAAACACATATAGATTCCTTTCATTCAGCCCATGGACTGAAATAAAGAAATCTAACCGATTTTTCCTTCCATACCAACAGTGCATATAGATGCCTCTCCCTACCAGGCTATTGTATTGTGACAGCCAGCACCACTGGCTGTCAGAACACCAAAACAGTGCCCACGTATGATTGGATGCAGACACTGTTCAGCTGAGAATTTTCTGACAGTCTCATTGAACAATTGGCTTTTACCAAATGAAGCTGTGCTGGTGTGGCCATACATTGCTTGAATTTTGGCCGAGCTAGCAGGAAGCTGCCTAAATTCTAGCAAGGCCTGTTTAAATTGTAATCTGAAGGTAGTGTCAGAAACCATGAAATCGGACCGAGACAGAAGTACAGTTAAATCACACTTAATAATAAAAGTAAATAGAACAAATGTAGTCAAAACATAGCCAGAGTTCAGGAACTGGAAAGGATAGTCAGACAAGCCAAAAATCAGGGAGCTGGAGATAAACGTAATAAAACAGAAAGCAGGATCTGGAGCCAGAAGAGATGTCAGCCAAGCAAGTCTTTTAACATCAATGCAGGAGATGGTCTCTGTGATGTTGACTAAGGTGAAGGCAGAGATCCTCTGGGCTGGACAGCTTAAGTAGGCAGGACAGACGAGCAGGATATCATCAACAGCTGAGTAACTGTGGAGAGATAGGAGCTGGCAATTAGCCAACAGCTGAGCGGCCAGCTCAGAGAAGGAAGGGCTGAGCCCAGCCCTGACAGTACCCCCTCCTCAACGACCCCTCCCCCTCGGAGGACCACCAGGCTTGAGGGGAAAACATCTATGGAAATGACGGAGGAGGACACGGGTATGTACATCCCAGGATGAGGCCCAAGAGCATTCCTCCAGAGCGTACCCTTTCCAATGCACCAGGTACTGTATGCGCCCACGGAACCTACGGGAGTCAACAATGGACTGTACTTCATACTGTTCATGGTTCTCAACCTATACAAGGTGAGGACTTGGCACCGAGGTGGTAAAGCGGTCTCAGACCAAAGGTTTTAATAAGGAGACATGAAATACATTAGAAATATGCAAATTAGAAGGAAGGTCTAGTGCGTAAGCCACTGGGTTAATCCTGCAAAGAATACGGAAAGGCCCAATAAACCGAGGTGCGAACTTCAGAGAGGGAACACGAAGTCAGAGGTTGCGAGATGACAACCAGACCCTGTCCCCAACCTGGTAGGAAGGCGCTGGCAGGCGTCTGCGGTCAGCATTGCTCCAAGGACTGATTGGCTTGTTCTGCGGCCCCAATAGATTGCTAGTGATACGCAGAGAAGAAAGCAAGCTTAACTCCCAACTGTACACAAACGGCTCGCCAGAGCCGGGACACAAACTGACTACCCCATGCCCAAGACAATCACCTTGGGTAGCCCATGTAAGTGAAAGATCTCCCGAGCAAAAATGTAAGCCAGTTCCTTAGAAGTGGGCAACTTCTTTAGTGGAATACAATGATACATCTTTGAGAACTGGTCAACCACTGTGTTCAGGGCTGTCTTTAATATTGATTGGACCCTGGGCAAAATTTTCTTAGGGCCCCCCTTCCCCTATGCAATTTCGCTCTCCACCTTCTCTGAGACATACAATAAATAGCAGCTAGACTTAAAATCAGTTTACTGTATCAGATCAGGCAGCGATTGTGATTGGTTGCCAGAGGTTACAGCATATCATTACTGCTTACTGACTGGTTGCTAGAGGTTACAGCACTCCTTAAGGCTCACTGATTAGTTGCTAGAGGTTACAGCACATTTCTGCTTGTTGAATGGCTGCTAGAGATTGCTGTACAGTAATACTGCTCACTGGTTGCTATAGGTTACAGCACATCTTCTCCTCACTGCAGGGGGGCATGCTATACCTATGAATACTGCCTTTATTTACATATCAATGCAGTTGGCCTCAGCTATTTACATATGCATGTCACTGCTATTTACATATGAATGCCAGTATTTACATGTAAACACAGGTCTGCAGGTGAGTCATCTGTACACAACAATAGGGCAGAGCTGGGCAGCATTAGTAGCAGCACAGGACTAAAACTTCAAGGGACAAGGGAATGTAAACTGCGATAGTTGGCAAGTATGAGGCAGCTGCTTTGGGCCCCACAACAATGACGGGGCCCGGGGCAGCTGCCCCTTTTGCCCTGCCTTAAAGACGGCCCTGACTGTGTTGCCCTGGGAGTTGGGTAACTCCACAATGAAATCCATAGACAGGTGGGTCCAGGGCCTCTCTCCATTAGGTATGGGTTGTAAGCGGCCCACTGGAAGGTGTCGTGGACTCTTACTCTGAGCACACATGGAACAGGCAGCTATGAAGGCAGTTAAATCAGCACCTACACTAGGCCACCAGAATTTCTGGGAAATGGCCCAAAAATAGTTGATTCTTCCCAGGGTGGCCAGCAGCCTTGGGAGAATGGTAAGTCTGGAGCACGGCAGTACAAAGACTCTCTGGGACAAAGCAGCGGTCATAAGGTTTCTCAGGAGGAGCATGGAACTGAGCAGAAAGAATTTTGTCACCCAAAGGAGAAGTGAGACTGGTGCAAACTGTAGCCAGAATACGATCAGGAGAATCATAGGAGACGGAACCAACTCCAATCGTGACAAGGCGTCAACCCTTACATTCTTAGTACTGGGTAAGAATGAGACAATGTTATTGAAACTTGACAAGAAAAGAGCCCATCTCACCCTTCTGGGAAAGTGGCATTTAGCCTCAGACAAGAATGTGAGATTCTCATGGTCAGTAAGAATGAGAACTGGCACAGTGGTACCTTCAAGGAAATGTCTCCATTCTTTCAGGGCTAAAATGATCACCAACAGCTCTCTATTACCAATATCGTAATTGCATTCCACAGGTGACAATTTCTTGGAAAAGTAGCCACACGTTGAGACAGAAGGGCGCCAACACCAGTCTCAGAAGCATCAACCTCAAGGATAAAAGGTAACATAGGATCAGGATGTGCCAACACAGGAGCAGAAAAAAGGCAGCCTTGAGACTCTCAAAGGCCTTAATGGACTCTGGAGACCAACTCTGTGGGTACCGTCCTTTCTGGTCATATCAGTCACCGGCTTGACCAGAGACGAGAAGTTATGAATAAACTTCTGATAATAGTTGGCAAAGCCCCAGAAACACTGCAGAGGATGTAAACCCATGGTTCAGGCCACTGTAGGACTGCTGAAAAGTCCATCGAAAAACCAGCAGTGGAAATGACATAACCCAGGAATTTAACCTGTTCATGATGGAACTCGCACTTTACAATAGAGATTGTTCTCTCTTATGCCGCGTACACACGACAGGACTTAAGTCCGGCAGACTTTCGACGGAGTTCTGACGGAGTTCTGACAGAGTTCTGACGTACTTTCCGAATGAACGGACTTGGGCACACACAATCACACCAAAGTCCGACGGATTCGAACGTGATGACGTATGACTGGACTAGAATAAGGAAGTTCATAGCCAGTAGCCAATAGCTGCCCTAGCGTCGGTTTTAGTCCGTCAGACTAGCACACACACGAGCGGATTTCTGGGTCCGGCAGAGTTCTGTCGGAAAAATTTGAAACATGTTCCATTTCTAAAGTCTGTCAGACTTTTGCAAATCAAAAGTCCGCTGCAGCCCACACACGTTCGAATAGTCTGCCGGAATCACTCCATCAGACTTTTGATGTTGAAAAGTCTGGTCGTGTGTACGGGGCATTAGTTTCTGAAGCAAACAACAGACATCTGTGTGGTGGCTCTCCAGGGAAAATATGAGGATATCATCGAGATAAACCACCACACATAACTGCAACAAATCTCGGAGGACATTGTTAATAAATTGCTGGAAAACAAAGGCGTTACAAAGGCATTATTAGACGCAAAGGCGTATTAAACGCAGTTTTCCACTCGTCGCCCTCCTTAATCCTCATGAGGTTGTATGCCCCTCTCAAATCAAGCTTGGTGAAAACCGTCGCTCCCTTGAGGCAGTCAAATAACTCCGTAATCAACAGAATCGAATAGGCATTCTTAATCGTGAAATAATTGAGACCCCTATAATCAATCCAAGGTCTCAGTTCACCATTCTTCTTCTTCACAAAGAAGAAACCAGCAACAGCAGGAGACAAGGATTTGCGGATGAAACCTTGAGAAAGTGCGTCTGCAACATACTTCTCCGTGGCCTTATCCTCCAAGACCGACAAAGCGTAAACCGGGCCATGAGGGAGTATGGCACCAGGTTGAAGATCAATTGCGCAATCATACGGCCGGTGTGGAGGCAAACTACCGGCTTGACCTTTGTCAAAGATATCGCTAAAATCGCGGTAAGGGAGGAGAGTGAAGAGGTGCATAGGACCTTGGCTACCTTCTGAAAGCATGCCTTACTGCATTTTTGGGATCAGGAAAGAACCTCAGCACGGGGCCAATCAAAAGGGGGGTGGTGCCTCTGTAACCAAGAATAACCAATAACCAGCAGAAACATAGGTGAGGAAATAACTTGGAATTGGATTTTCCCATGGTGAAGATCCCCTATGGCCATGGACAATGGAACTGTCTCATGAGTCATATGGGCAAGCTGTAGGAGTCTCCCATCAAGAGCCTCAATGGCAAGTGGACTAGTGGTGTGTCACGCAGCTGCAGTGGAATCAAGTGCTTCGATACAAAGGCAGCATCAATGAACAAGCCTACAGCCCCAGAGTCGATTAGAGCCTGTAACTCGACAGATGACTCAGCCCAAGAAAGGGTGACCCGAAACCAGGGGCTTATCCTTCTGGATAACTGGGGACAAAACAACGTTACCTAAAATCTATCCGTGACAGGACCTCAAGGTTCGGGCGTTCCCTGGACGATTAGGACAAGACTTAAAAAAGTGACCTGCCTGGCCACAAAGGCACAATCTCTCCCTCTTCCTAAAAGTTCTCTCCTCCCGCAGAGAGACATGGGAAGCCCATGAGCATGGGTTCATCTTCACCGACCGACTCGGTACCAGGAGGCATGGGAAGCACAGGTGGGACTGCAAAGCTTGGAGGTAAACGTACAGGAGGCTTCTGCAAGTGCTCCTTCAAAGTCTTTCTCTGAGTCTGGAGTCAATGAGGATGGCAGACGTGATCAACTTCTCCAGCTCAGTGGTATGAAAAAGTTTGAAACACAAAATCACAAATTATAATATAATAAATAACTATAAATAATTATAAAAAAAATATAATAATAAAATGAATTTCTCCACAAATCACTATCGCTCAATTCTGTAAGTATTCTAATTTACTATCGCTGTTTTATAGCTGGTCTAAAATCACTTTTGATGTAAAGAGACACTTTTTGGATGCCATGGACAATCTCAAGTTTCCAGGCAGAAAGAACAGTATATATAATATAAAAGTGCATGCAGGGCACTGGACAAAGCATTAGGGACAAAAGGGATGTGAAATGATTTGATACAGTAATGTAATCTGTAAGATTACAGTGTACTCTTTATGTTATGTATTTTGTACTTTTTGAATTTGCCGCAGGGCTCCACCCCGATGCGTCGTGACGCTCGCAGGGAACGGAGCCCGGCACAATGAGTTTTGGACGGAGGATCTGGCAGGGGACACAGCGGGGGACGTTGCAGAATACTGGTGACCAGGAAAGTTACCTGGACCAGGATTGTGCAATGCAATTTCGAATGTGGTACTGAAATTTAACCCCGAGCCACACTCGGTATTGCTGCCAGGAGGGTTAAAGCAGAGCCCCGGGAAAATAAATTTTTTCCATGTCCTTGTTGCTCATCTCCTGCCTTCATCGGCTATGCTATCCATTTTCTTCTGAGCTCTGTAGTTCCTCTGCAATAGGCTGCTGATCTTGCTGAAAAACTGTTATTGCCCTGTGATTTCCTGTTTAAGGCTGCTATTCCTCCTAAACCTGCAGCCAGCGTTCTTGTCATTGCCCACCTGTGGTACTCTCAAGCTGAGCAGGGATTTCTATTACCGCCCTGCTTGCTGTAGTGGGCAGAGTTCATCTCGCAGCTCCCGGTCTGTGCCACCCATAGAGGTGGTGTCCTCCTCCCTGCCAACAATGCCCCCACTGAAAAGTTTATAACAAACTATGAAAAATGTTTTTTTTTATTTCGGTCTTTTTTTGTTTGTTTATCAAAAAATAAAAAACCCAGCGGTGATTAAATAGCACCAAAAGAAAGCTCTATTTCTGTGAAAAAAATGATAACAAATTCATATGGGTACAGTGTTACATGACCGCGCAATTGTCATTCAAAGTGCGGCAGCACTGAAAGCTAAAAAATGGCCTGGGCAGGAAGGGGGTAAATGTGTCCAGTAGGCAAGTAGTTTAACAGTGACATACAGACATACAACCCTCACACACATTCACTCTTCTCTCTCCCCCTTTAATCACAACTCAGTGAATACACAGGATATTTAGAACTACTGAATCTATGGTAGAGAAAGAGACATCACATAAAAGATTTTGAGAAAAGTTGGCCATCTGAGAGGCTAAGATGTCCAATCAGGGCTGCCCTATTTGGGTTCATTTATTTTAAGTCTTCCCTGCTGCCGCCACCTTCCCGCCATCTCTCTCCAGTGCAGAGCAGGGATAGTTACCAGAGATTATCCACATGACAGAGCGGAGATCTCGGGCTGACTGGTCTTGTATGGGCCTCCCATACTGGCATTGGAACAGTGCGCTGTCTATCACAATGCCAGTCCAGGAGGTGAGCAGTGTTTCACATACAACACCTGATGGGCCATGATGAGATCTCACTGCACGGGTGAGACCGCACTGATAAGCTGCACTGGTGGGCACTGGTGAAACCACACTGATAAGCTGCACTGGTGGGCACTGATGAGACCGCCCTGATAGGCACTGCTAAGCTGCACTGGTGAGACTGCACTGATGGGCACTGATAAGCTGAACTGGTGACACCACACTTATGGGCACTGATACCTGCACTGGTGAGACCCCACATACAAGCTGCACTGGTGAGCACTGGTAAGACCGCACTGATGTGCACTGATAATCTGCACTGGTGGGACAGCACTGATGGGCACTGATAAGCTGAACTGGTGAGACCGCACTGATACCTGCACTGGTGAGACCGCACTGATACCTGCACTGGTGAGACTGCACTGATACCTGCATTGATACCTGCACTGGTGAGCACTGGTAAGACCGCACTGATGTGCACTGATAAGCTGCACTGGTAAGACGGCACTGATGGGCACTGATAAGCTGCAATGGTTAGACTGTACTGATGGACACTGATAAGCTGCACTGGTGGGCACTGGTGAGACCACACTAATGGCCCCTGATAAGCTGCACTGGTGAGATTGCACTGATGGGCACTGATAAGCTACACTGGTAAGACCACACTAATAAGCTACACTAATAAGCTGCACTGGGGGACACTGGTGAGCCGGCACTGATGGGCATCAATAAGCTGCACTGGTGAGACCGTATTAACAGGCACTGATAAGCTGCACTGGTGAGACTGCACTGATAAGCTGCACTGGGGAGACTGCACTAATGGGCACTGGTGAACTGCACTAGTGAGACCACACTAGTGGTCACTGATAAGCTGCACTGAAGAGGCCATAATAATGGGCACTGGTGAGCCCGCACTGATGGGCACTGATAAGCTGCACTGGTGGGCACTGGTGAGCCCGCACTGATGGGCACTGATAAGCTGCACTCATTGGCACTGTTGATAACGCACTGATGGGCACTGATAAGCTGCACTGGTGAGACTACACTGATGAGCACTGATGAGCTGCACTGGTGAGACCGCACTAACGGGCACTGATAAGCTGCACTGGTGAGAACGCACTGATGGGCACTGATAACCTGCACTGGTGAGACTGCACTAATGGGCACTGGTAAACAGCACTGGTGAGACTAGTGGGCACTGGCAAACAGCACTAGTGAGACTAGTGGGCACTGACAAGCTGCACTGAAGAGGCCATAATAATGGGCACTGATAAGCTGCATTAGTGAGACCGCACTGATGGGCACTGATAAGCTACACTGATGGGCACTGATAAGCTGCGCTGGTGGGCACAGATGAGACCGCACTTACGGGCACTGATAAACTGCACTGAGGCGGCACTGATGAGGCTGCACTGATAAGGCAGCACTGATGAGGCTACCCATATGGGTTCTGATGAGGCTGCACTGATAAGCTGTGGACACCATTCACTGCATTACTGACACCGTGCACTACCAAATATCTGAAGGAGGGGTTTCCACCATCCCTGAAAGTTTGCAGTCATTTTTTATGTCTTATTTTCAGTGTTGTGTGTATTGTATGTGGCGTTACATATCACAGAGACTGTATGGTATTGGGGTATTGTGGTAATATTGACGTTTATTGAGATTTCCATGCAGTAGAGGGTTCTGCCATTATTGTGTTATTGATTAGTAAGATAACACTGCACTCTTTTTTCCTCATGCCAACATTTACTTGTGTCACATGCTAATGTAAAGCAGAATGTCCCGACTCTTTCTTAGTTGTGGATAGGGATGTTCTCATACACTATACCAGCACTGATTGCTGTTATAAAGATCTCAAAGCTGCAGCATCAGGAGGAACATTTCTAATATTGAATTACAGCAGAGTACAGTGTGTATAATATATAATTATGGGAGGTATATACAGTTCAGTAATGATTATATAAAGCAAGTAGGGATGAGCCGAACACCCCCCGGTTCGGTTCGCACCAGAACTTGCGAACGACCCCCGCGTTCGGTACGAACGTTAGAACCCCATTGAAGTCTATCGGACTCGAACGTTCGAATTGGAAAGTGCTAATTTTAACGGCTAATATGCAAGATAGTGTCCTAAAAAGGGTTTGGGGACCTGCCTCCTGCCTCAGGGGACATGGGTCACTGCAAAAAAAAGTTTTAAAAACTGCCGTTTTGGCGGGAGCACTGATTTTAATGATGATTAAAGTGAAAAAAAAAAGTGAAATATTCCTTTAAATATGGTGCCTGGGGGGTGTCTGTAGTATGCCTGTGAAGTGCCACGTGTTTCCCGTGTTTAGAACAGTCCCTGCACAAAATGACATTAAACGGAAATAACACCATTTAAAACTGCTTGCGGTTTTAATGTTATATCTGGATCCTGCAATATGGTTGAAAATCATTGAGAAAAATGGCATGGGTAGCCCTCCCTGCCCATTACCAGCCTATTTGGGTCTTGTACGCATATTAAGGGGAACCCCGTACCCATATTAAAAAAAGGAAATGCGTGTGGCCCCCAGGCCCTATATACTCAGAACAGCAGTATACAGGCGGTGCAAACAAGACAGGGACTGTGTAGGTTTGTTGTGTTAGGCTAGGTTCACACTATTGCGATGCGGGAACGCCGCGAATCCGCGGCGTTTTCCCGCATCGCTCACCTCCCGCCGGCAGTTCACACTGCCCTATGCGGACGGCTGGGGGTGTCAATGTTATGTTAATGACACCCCCAGATCCGTCGGCATATCGCAGTGCGATCTGCCGACTCGCACAGGAATCGGATCGCATGGTGTGAACCCCCATGCGATCCGATTCCGTTGCGGACCCAAAAAAGGGTCCTGTGCGAGTTTGCTGCGGGACAGCTGCGAGTTCAGCCATACTATCTGTATGGCTGAACTCGCAGTGCTACGGAGATCGGATGTGATTTGCTGTGCGAATCACATCCGGTTCTCCCCCCGCAGCGGTGTGAACCCAGCCTTAAGTTGAATCTGTTTGTCATTTTCAACCGGTACATTTTTAAAGTGTAGCTCCAGTCAAAAAAACTATCTTTAAGCTTTTTGGAAAACATAGGGAAGGGTTATCACCCCTGTATAATTTGTTTTGTCGTCCATCTTTTTTCATCTCACTTGCTGTTGTCTCCTTGCATTTGCAAGTAGGAGATGTTTGTAAGTTGGATGTTTGAAAGTAGGGGCCTGCCCTATATTATAGCGGTATGTACTGGGTACAGAGCACGCAGACAGCATGCACTATCTCCTAACACTACTGACTGCAAGCTCTATTATTAACCACTTGTTAGCTCAATGTTTGCATAAAGTGAAAGATGAAGTTATGCTGAGTAAATAGATATCAAACATGTCACTCTTCAAAATTGCACATGCCCGTGGAATGGCGCCAAACGTCGCTACTTAAAAAATCCCCATAGGCGACGCTTTAATTTTTTTTTTACTGGTTACATGTTTTGAGTTGCAGAGGAGGTCTAGGACTAGAATTATTGCTCTCGCTCTAACATTCTCGGCGATACCTCACATGTGTGGCACATGCGAGCACATGGGGACATGGGCGCTTTAATTTTTATTTTATTTTTTTATTGTTCATTTTACTTTATTTATGTTAGTTTGACATTTTTTTCCCCAAAAATATATTTTTGATCACTTTTATTCCTATTACAAGAAATGTAAACATCCCTTGTAATAGGAATATGGGGTGACAGGTCCTCTTTACAGTGAAATCTGGGGGGTCAATATGACCCCACATCTCACCTCTAGGCTGGGAAGCCTGAAATAAAAAATAAAAAAAAAATTCTGGCTTTGATCGTACTGGCGAGTTGGTAGAAGCACCGGAGGGCGGTGAGGGGTGGGGGGCGTCTATGGCTGGGTATTTCAGGGTATCACCGAGTATGGCTGCGTATCTCTGAGTATGGCTGGGTATGGCAATTTATGGCAGGGTATTACAGAGTATTGGCGGGGTATTGGCGGGGTACTACAGAGTAATAGCAGGGTACTGCAGAGTATTGGGGGGTACTACAGAGTAATGGCAGGGTACTGCAGAGTATTTGGGGTACTGCAGAGTAATGGCGGGTACTGCATAGTAATGGCGGGTACTGCAGAGTATTGGGGGGTACTGCAGAGTAATGGGGGTTACTGCAGAATAATGGGGGGTACTGCAGAGTAATGGCAGGGTACTGCACTGCAGAGTAATGGCAGGGTACTGCAGAGTATTGGGGGTACTGCAGAGTAATGGCGGGTACTGCAGAGTAATGGCGGGTACTGCAGAGTATTGGGGGGTACTGCAGAGTAATGGGGGTTACTGCAGAGTAATGGGGGGTACTGCAGAGTAATGGCAGGGTACTGCACTGCAGAGTAATGGCAGGGTACTGCACTGCAGAGTAATGGCGGGGTACTGCAGAGTAATGGCAGGGTACTGCAGAGTATGCACTGGTATTGCAGAGTATTGGCAGGGAATTGAGGGGTTAAATTCGGTGAGCAGCGATGTGGGCACTGCAGATGCAGCCCACATCGCTGCTGACACCGATCTCTTTCCCCTCCGCTGTACCGATCGGTACAGAGAGGGGAGGGAGGAACAGGCGTCATAACATGACGCCGGTTTGTTTCCAAGTGATCACTCCGTCATTTGACGGAGCAATCACGTGGTAAACGGCCGCTATGAGCGGCCGTTTACCGTGGTCCGTGATGCGACACGGCAGTCACGGATGCTCTCGAGTGCGCACACCTCGGGGCACGCGAGAGCAGAATTCTGGGAGGCCATTAATTAACGGCCTCTCAGAGTTAAACAACCGCCCTGAAGCCGTTAATCGGCAATGGGCAGTTGTTAAGTGGTTAAAGCTAGATCACTAGCTATATAGGTGAGGTGAATATAGTGGTGTATACTGCAGTCAGGGCACAGACAACAACCACTACACAGCAGCAAGATAGGAAATCAGCCAAAAACGATTGGTGTGTACTGTGTTGAAGGTACACAGAACACCCACTGCTTCAGATGCTAAGTAACACACTACACGAGGCCGCCTCAAAGGCGGCCTTATATAGTGTGGGGCGTGCACTACACAGCCTGAGCTATGATTGGCCACAGGCAGGATGCCTGTGGCCAATCATGGCTCTCCCCGCTGCCGGCGCTGCGATTGGCCAAGCATGCGGGGTCACAGTGCATGCTTGGCCAATCATGGGGCAGCAATGCACTGCGCCACCGCAGTGCATTGTGGTCCGCGCGCGCGTCACTCGAATTTTGACGCGAACGGCCCAAACGTTCGGAATTCGCCGAACGGCCGAACAGCCAATGTTCGAGTCGAACGTACGTTCGACTCGAACACGAAGCTCATCCCTAAAAGCAAGTAAAGGCAATATGTTTATCTCCTGTTGTGCCCGGAGGGGGAAAGCACAGACATGATTTGCATTTAGAGGGCTTTAACGTACCTAACCTGCTGTGTGATTATTATTATTATACAGGATTTATATAGCGCCAACAGTTTGAGCAGCGCTTTGTGATACTGAGTAGTAAGGCTGGCTGGCTGTAGAATGAGGGGCGTGATTTATGTTGAAGTGGGCTTGTTCACATTTCCATGTACCCTCCCGCATTCATTGCAATTTACAAAGCATGAAGGGTAGACATGTGCACTGCCAAAAAATTTGTTCTTTTCGTTTCATTCGTTTTTTGTTTTGTTTTTTCGTTTTTTGGGTCATTCGTTATGATCGCAGTTAGTAAGCTCGTACATTCATAAATTTGTACATTTGCACATTCGTACATTAGTAAATTCAGAAATTCAAAATTCAAAAAGGAAAATTTGAAAACTTGAAACAGTTTGTAAATTCGAACATTCGTAAAATTCGTACATTCATAAATTCATACATTTGTACATTCACAAATTCGTAAATTAATAAATCACTAAATTTGTAAATTCTGAAATTCAGAAATCTGAAATAATAATTAACTAATAATAACTTAACTATTACTAAATATTAATTTATAGTTATTGTAATTTCCTTTCAAATGTGGCTGTTAGTGAACGTAACAAATACGAATTTATCCAAAAGTTACAAATTATCCCAAATAACGAATGCCACATCTAAACAAATGAAACAGAACAAATGAATAATAAATAATAATAAAAAGCTTTTATTATTATTGTTATTTATTATTATTACTTTATTACGTTCCATTTGTTTGGACACAGCATTTGTTATTTCGGATAATTTGTAACTTTGGATACATTTGTATTTGATACGTTCACTAACAGCCAAATTTGAAAGGAAATTACAATAACTATAAATTAATAGTTAGTAATAGTTAAGTTATTATTAGTTCATTATTAGTTCAGATTTCTGAATTTCCGAATTTACAAAATTTAGTGATTTATTAATTTACGAATTTGTGAATGTACGAATGCACAAATTTATGAATGTACGAATTTACGAATGTACACATTTCCGAATGTACGAATTTTAAGAATTTATGAATGTACAAATTTACAAATATTCAAATTTATGAATATTCCGAAAAATTTGTTAAATGGGTTTTTCGTTAATTCGGATATTTCCAAATTAACAAATTTGTCGAAAATTCATTAAAAAAATAATTTGGAGCGAAACGAATTGAACATGTCTAATGAAGGGAAATGTAGTTTGTTGATAGTGTAAAGAGAAGGGAGAAGATATGATGTAATCACTGTTCTAAAAGCTTCTCCTTGGCAGCATTTTTTTAACTACAGAGAGCACTTCCTGAAAATTCAATTTGACTTTTCTCTTCAATGGTAAGGAATTTCACATATGTATTAACGGTTTAATGTTTTCTGTGGGGGGTGTACTAATAGGGCATTTTTTTGCCAATCCCGGAGTTCTGCTTTAACCACTTGTCCCCTGGAAGGTTTAACCCCCTTCCTGACCAGGCCACTTTTTGTGATACGGCACTGCGTTGCTTTAACTGACAATAACACGGTCATGCATCCAAATAAAATGTATGTACTTTTTTTCCCACAAATAGAGCTTTCTTTTGGTGGTATTTGATCGTCTCTACATTTTTATCTTTTTGTACTGTAAACAAAAAAATGCAGACAAGTTTGAAAAAAAAAATAACATTTTTTTTTACTTTCTTATATAAAACATATTCAATAAAAAAAAATGAAAAATGAATCTCCTCACAGTGGCTAAAGAGGCAACAAGCCCTCTTTCTAAGTCAATGGATTTTCGATCTTTCTTCTACATGAGGATTCTCCAACCCATGTAGTTTCTCTACTCTGTTCTCTACTTCTGGATGCATCTTCTTTCAGTTTCCCATCTTATACACAAGCTTGGTAAGCAGAGCTTCATCATACTATTTCTCTGTTGGATTGGAAAAAGTGCTTTATTCTGACCCACAAAATCTCTATAGCTACCAAGTCCCAAGTAAAAAAGAGTCTAACCACTTCAGCCAAGGAAGGATTTGCCCCCTTAATGAATTAAATGCTTAGAGTCTGAGGGGCCAGGACATCACATTAATTCAGTGATTATCAGAATGTAAGGAAGTGCAATAAAACCAAAACTTTAACCACTTAAGGACCAGAAGATTTGCCTCCTTAATAACCAGGCCATTTTTTGCAATATGGCATGGCGTCGCTTTAACTGACAAGTGACTTTGTACCCAAACAAAATTGGCGTCCTTTTTTCCCCAAAAATAGAGCTTTCTTTTGGTGGTATTTGATCACCTCTGCGTTTTTTATTTTTTTGCGCTATAAACAAAAAAAGACCAACAATTTTGAAAAAATATTTTTTTTTGTTTACTTTCTGCTATAATACATACCCAAAAAAATATATATATAAAAAAAGAAATGTATTCAAAAGTTTAGGCTGATATGTATTCTGTTACATATTTTTGGTTTAAAAAATCGCAATAGGCATATATTGATTGGTTTGCACAAAAGTTATCACGTCTACAGTATATACTATGGGATAGATTTACTTTTATTTATTTTTATTGTTTTTACTTGTAATGGTGGCGATCTGCAATTTTTAGTGGGACTGCAACATTGCGGCGGACAAATCTGACCCCAAATTACTCTTTTTGGGAACCAGTAACATTATTACATTGATCAGTGCTATAAAAATCATTTACACTGATCAATGTAAAAATTACACTGGCAGGGAAGGGGTTAACAATAGGGGGCGATCAAGGTGTTAAGTGTGTTCCCTGGATGTGTTCTAACTGTAGGGGGGGTGGGCTACCAGGGACATGACAGAGATCACTCTTCCCGATCACTGGAAGACATGTCATCTAGCAGAACAGGGAATCGGCTGTCTACATTTTATGCCACTGATGGTGTTCTGCATCTTTCTCTTTATTCTTTCTCCCTACAGTTAAGTTTGTATTTTTTACTATAATGTGATTATGTCTGATTTAAATGCTTCCTTGGAGATCCTGTATCATTCTCAAACTCTGTACTACCTATGTGTTTGAATCTTTGTAAGTGCTTTAATAAAATCAGATTAAACAAAATTTTTTTTTTTTTTTTTTATTCAATTTCTTTATAAATTTAGACCAATATGTATTCTGCTACATGTTTTTGGTGGGAAAAAAACCAATTTGCGTATATTGTTTGGTTTATGCAAATGTTATAGCATCTACAAACCATGGGATATATACTGGAATTATTTTTAAAAACATTTTTTATACAAGTAATCCTAGCGATCAGCAGCTTATGGCAGAACCGCAATATTGTGGCGGATAAACAGATACTAACTGACACTTTTGACACTTTGCGGTAACCAGTCACACTAATACAGTAATCAGTGCTAGAAATATGCACTGTCCCTGTACTAATGGCACTGGCTGAGAAGAGGTTAACCATCTAGGGCGATCACTGTGTGCCTAGCCAGTGTTTTTGAATACTATGTATGCTGCTTTGAATAGGGGCAGAGCTGGATTTGAGTCCCTGCTTTTGCAGAAACACAGAATCCATTCCTTCCCCGATCGGTGGGTGCTGGTGGACATTGAATGACCAGCACCTGCAGATCAGGGGGCGTGTGTGTCCCTTAAAGGCAGAAATATGGGATCACGTATATATACGTGATCCGGCGCATAGCAGTAAAACTGATACAGGGCAGTCAGCAAGTAGTTAAATGATTCCATCAATTTTCACATTTGTCAGGGGATCAGCAGTATGGGAAGCAAGTAGGGATTAGTAGAGTGATGTTTTAACAAAATGTTACTGTTTCAACAGATTTTGCCATCTGTAAAATTCCATCAAAAGGAAATACTGCATTTTACTCATTAAACTACTAAGATGAAATTTGCTTGAAAAAAAAAAGGAGTCCTGCTTTGTTTTTTTTTATTCTTTTATTTGTATTTTATAAGCTAATGTTAGTTTATTTCACTTAATTTGTATTTTTCCGTTTATGTTTATTTGTGTAATGTTGCTTTAAATGTATTTTACTATATATATATATATATATATATATATATATATATATATATATATATATATATATATATATATATATATATAACGGTATATATTTATTTATTTATTTATTTATTTTTGTGAAAAAGGTATAATACAAAAGCTATTGAGGAGCCATTTTTTTGGCACAAGAACAGATCAAGGATTTTTAAAAGTAGCTTCCATAACGTTCTGGGGCTATTTAAACCCCACTATTTAAAAAACAAAAAAATCGATCACTTTCATGAAAACTCTCAAGTAAACTCATCTCTGAAAGTGATAATTTTTTAACTAGCAGAGTGAGGGAAGATTTAAACCTAGACAGATTGTTTTTTTCTTACCTTGGCCTTTCTGTCCTGATGACCCCCATTTTCCACCAGTGTCACAGGAAAACACAATGAAGACAGACCTCCTCAATGGAGTAAAAAGCAATGAGAAACTGCCAGAATGTCTTTTTATTAATCACTTCATACAAAACAATAAAAAAAAATTGCTTAGGGTGGAGTTGGCTTTAAATCTGACTGGTCGCTATGAGTTACAGAAACTTAAACCAGTGTATCTGAAATATAGCTCCCAAAAATGGTATAGATACAGCCAAGTAAAAGAACATGATGGCATTGTTATATTTATATGATCATAAAATTTGAATAGAAAAACAGTCACATGTGCAAATGTTAGAAAATAAGATTATTATAAAAAAAAAGCAAATTTGATGAGAAGTCCTTAATGTGGTTGTAAACCTTTTAGAACAACTTTTTGTTACAGGTAAGCCAATAATTAGGCTTACCTGTAGCTACACTGGATATCTCCTAAACCTTCACAGTTTAGGAAATATCCCCTATATTTGCATGTACCGACGTCATCGGCACATGCGCACTGAAACAAACTGAACGTACGTGCCGTTGCTTCATTTAGACTGTGCCGTTACCAGCAGTTCCCACGCACATGCGCGGGAGTGACATCATTGCGGCTCCGACCAATCACAGCGCCGGAGCCAGTGATACCCAGAGTGATGTCGGCTGCTGGAGAGGTGAACGAGGACCGCTGCAGAGGCTTTGATCTCAGGCAATTCATCATTTTAGCGCAGCGCTTTACCACTTTGCCATTTGTTCACATATTCACAGATTTCTGTTGTGCTGGCAGCTATTATTTATCACTTTAAGACAGCGTCAAGGGCGGACTGACCATTGGGCCACTCGGGCGCTGCCCAAGGGCCCAGAGCCACTAGGGGGCCCCATCAGGGTTGCCAGCCTCAGTAAAACCAGGGACAGTATGTAAAAATCTGTGTTTTTTTTTTACATCTGTCTCTGTGAAATGTCCCTTACCCGCATCCCTTTGGTCTAAAAATCCTGAGATTATAGCTGCCCCACCTCACCAGTACCTTCTCAACCAATAAAAACATGTCTGTGCATACTGTGTGTACTGTGTGATTGTATACTGTGTGTGTGAGTATACTGCGTGGCCCCATAATCTCGGCTTGCCTGGGGGCCCCATAATCTCCTATTGCCCGGGGGCCCCATGAGTTGTCAGTCCACCCCTGGACAGCGTGTTTTTTTTTCTTTTTACCACAAGTAATTCATAATGAGCTAGTATGCTATGCATACTAGCTCATTATGCCTTTGTCTTGCGGGGTTTTTTTTTGTTTTTTGTTTTTGTTTAGGGTTTACAACCACTTTAAAAAAAGTAGATTGCTGTATAGAGGTAAGTACAGTAATTACAAAGGAAATGATATACCCCATGATAAAACTCGCTGACAGTTAAGAGGTTGATGGAATTTGAACCTCTCCTGCTCCTACAGTCCCTTTTTAGCGGACTTCATTTTTAAATTGCAGTTTGACAAACAATTCTGAATGTTTCAAAATGGAAAACAATGTGTTCACTAAAGGCAGGGCTAGGACAAGGGGTGGGCAGAAGGGTCAGCTGCCCTAGACCCAGCAGTTTACTATATTGATGGGGGCACCAGTGAGCTCATTGTAATACAAGGCATTTTGACAAGTGGGATGACTGCTGTGGGCAGCATCCCTAAGCTTGCACATAATGGGAGGCTAGTTTGGCTTCTTTGCCCTGGGCACTAGGTGACGTTGTCCTGGCACTAACTGAAAGTACTTATACTGCAAAAATAGAAATGTAAACATAAAATGCATTCTGTTCCATTGCATTATCTAAAAATGGCACCATATTGCTTGGTTCTGCCCAAGCCAATATAAAACTACACTACCCAAGACTCCACTGGATAAAAGGCAGTATCTGTAGCTTTTTTTTTGCAGCAGTGTTTGTGCGATCTTCCATTAAGAACAGCAATAATGTCCCTACATCCAACACTTTACAAAACTATTACAAAAAAATAAAGTTTCATTTAAATCATTATGCAATTCTAAATTGCCTTCTAATTCTATATGTATATGTACAATATTTCACAGGTGTACAGGCGAAGAAACAGACTTTAGGCCCTTACAGTATATGTGCATATGTAATGCATATATATATATATATATATATATATATAGATAGATAGATAGATATAGATACTGTTGTATGATATTTCATTCTTTAGCTTTAATGGAACAAAGAAAAGATGTGAGCATGCTTCTGAACCAGACTGTATGGGGGTTACTAAAACTGCATTGTGCAAAATCTGGTGAAGCACTGCATAGAAACCAATGAGCTTCCAGGTTTTATTGTCAAAGTTCAGCTGAACAAGCTGAAATTAGAAGCTAATTGGTTAGCATGCACAGCTACATTGTATTCTGAGTGCTTCAGTTTTAATAAATCTCACTCTGTGTGTCCATAGACATGCAGTGTGGCGTGGCTACACCCCCCCCCCCCCCACACTCCTCTTAACAGGCTGTGGTTGAGCCTATGCTCCCAATGCTCTCAGAGTCTTCTGTGAGACTAGGAACTAGGAGCAGCAGCACTGCAGATGGGACAGCGCTGGATCGCGAGAGGACTCTGCTAAGCATTTGGGGGGGGTGGGACTTAGGGTGCGATTACATTATTATTAATCCTTAGGCCCCTTGTCTACCCAGCGGACTTCGCTTTTATCAGTGGAGGATCGCTTTGGCAGATGACTAGTCTATCTCCACTCACTGTGCAGAGACGGACCTGTCTGTGCAGAGTCCCACACTCTTCTATGGGGAAATCGGATGACGGATGGAAAATAGGGTCACCATCCATCTGGATTTCACAGACAGGATCGAATAGCAGCGGGTATCTCCGGACATGTCACCGCTGTTTCATAGAAGTGAATGAAGGCTTCGATCAGGTCTGCCTGAAAAACTGACAGCCTGACCTGATTGAAAAGTCTGTATGAAAGAGCCTTATTGCAGGGAATGCATTAAGATAAAAAAAAAATTAACTTTAAAACCACTTTAAATATTCTCTGACTTTAAAAACAAAATCAGTGCTGTTCAATACAGTCGGCAGTTAACAGAACTTTTCCGGGTGTGTTACAGATTTGTAATTAAAATGATGATCTGCACAATGATATCTCTATACTAATATTAGTATAATAAAGTACAATCACCCACTTTACATGAGTTACTTTTGAGTTTTTTCCATAGATTAGATTTGGAACATCTGAAAATGCACAAAGCAAGTGCTTTTGTCCATTTTTTTTTCTGCCGTTTTTTTGCCTATTATAACTGTTCTCCCCATCTAGTGCTTTTCATTGGCTAAAACAAAAATGCCTGAAGCTTGAATATACATGTAAAACACTTGATATGCACTTCTAAAACATGCATATGAGTGAAAAAAATATGCTTGAGGAAGCCTGAAAATGTCTCTGCTCAGATGTGAACACAGCCTTAATGAATATGCATCTACTGGACCATAGCTGTCATTGTATGATTATATGCAATGTTCCAATGGAAACATTTAAGTTTGTAGTCTTTAAATATGTATAGACAAGAGGGTATTGTTGCTATACCATTTTTTTTCTAAAAGTTTATAAATAAAAATTTGTAAAAAATTACTAAAATCAGATGAATATGAACATTCCAAGTCCTGTAGAAATAATTAAATCGTCTTTGCTGAAAATAAAATCACTTAGTAGCAAGAGCTACATTCAGCACTTTCCAGGCTTGGTGTTCCTTTTCATTAAGTTTAAGAAAAAGCTTTGTTATCGTATCCGCCTTCAATTGTAGGAATTTCCAAATCCTTGGCACCTTTCTGGATGCTAGTTGTGCCTTGGTATCTTCCAGTACGATACTTCTCCAGAGCTGGACCCCATTCTTCAGTTGGGGAGCAGATCTTCCGAAAACGCTAATGAACAATAGAAGCAGAATATTATGAGTGGAAGAGAGGATAAGGAGAAGGTGAAAAAGAAGGAGAAGGAAACGAAAAGAGAAGAAGGAGAGAAATGGATTAAAAGGGAAAGGGAAGTAGGATAGAATTTCTTGATTCTGAAAGCTCAACTGAAGATGGAATGGTTTTCTGAAAACATTAACTTAAGAAATATAGCACTAACAAAAAAATTACTTACCTGCCAAAGAGATCCATGACCCTTACATATCTTCACAATTGCTAATATGGGTATCCAAATGATGCAGAAAATTATCATACACCATCCCAAGACAACACCCCAGACAGGGTATTCAACATCACCATGCTTTGGACTATCGAAAGTAATCAAGGACCATAATAAAATAGCCTGTGAAGAAACATACAATTTCTTAGTATCCTAATTGTCATTTGAGTATGTTAATGCAATTATCATAAATATAACACAGTTAAGTCTTGAAATACTTCACACATCCAACAATGTGCAGGAGTAATTTTTTTGTAACTGTATGAGGACATAAAATAATACAGTATTTTATTTCTGCAGATAGAGTTAGATTTAATTTCCTTGTAGAAGAGACACTGTTCAGGATTATTAAGCTCATCATGTATGAATACATAAATGGCCCATATGAAAAGGTCAAAAACCAACTGTTCTAAAGTGTATCTAAACTCAAAAACTAAATTTTAATATATTGTATATATTACTAATCCTTACACATGTTGGCTGTTTTTGTTTTCATATTTTATAATCTGTACTTTGTTTTTTCTCCCTTTATTTTCACCTGGTGATCCAACCAGCAAACACACTTCATGCCTTAGCCCTTGTACACACGGTCGGAGATTCCAACGGAATGTGTCCGATCGGACCGTTTTGTCGGATATTCCTTCTGTGTGTGGTCTGCATCGGACTGTTTCCGTCGGAGTATCCGACGGACCAAGTTTTCCAACTTGTTGGTAAAATTTTCCGACAAAATGCTCCGATCGGACATACTCCGATCATGTGTAGAGAATTCCGATCGGACAAAGTGTCACGCATGCTCAGATTAAATTCCTACACCAAAGCTATTGGCTACTAGTGTGAACGTAGTCCCGTCGTAACAAAATAACGTCATCACGTCGGATTTTCCGACAACTTTGTCCGACCATGTGTATACAACAGTTTCGGACAAAATCCGACGGACGAAATCCAACGGATTTGGTTGTCGGAATCTCCGACCGTGTATACAAGGGCTAAGGGATGCCAGTTATTATTAGATGAAATTGTATTTTGATGCCCTATCACCAAGCCCTTCCCCCCTCCTCACAAACACACACACTGTACTTAACCTGCATTAACACCCCCCTTCCATCCTGCCATCTTATTAGCCCTGAGCCAGTGCTGCATCCTTGCAAATTATTTTTTTCTGCTGTCCACTGCTGAAAAGGATTAACCGCATGCAGAATGGCTCACACTGATATACGGCGGCAGAATGGCACGGCTGGGCAAAACAACGTTTTAAGAGCCGCACACGCCTGTCGCACGGCGGGGGACCCGATGTGCATGATCCCCGCCAACCCCCTCAATCGTAAGCACAAGAGACAGATTTGTAAACACACAAATCCCTGTTCAGTCAGGAGAGAGGTGATATATTGTTTATTCCTACTAAAAAAAAATTTTTAAATGATAAAAATGCCATTGATCTTTTCCATAGTTTGTAGATGTTATAACTTTTGTGAAAACCAATCAATACACGCTTATTGCAAAAAAAGATTATCAAAAATATGTAGAAGAATATATATCGGCCTAAACCGATGAAGAAATTGTTTATTTAAAAACATTTTTGGGGGTATTTATTATAGCAAAAAGTTTAAAATATTTTTTTTTTTCAAAATTGTCGCTCTTTTTTTTTTGTTTAAAAACCGCAAAAAAATACCAAAAGAAAGCTCTATTTGTGGGAAAAAAAGGACAAACATTTTGTTTGGGTCCAGAATTGCATGACCGGGCAATTGTCAGTTAAAGCGATGCAGTGCCAAATTGTAAAAAAAGTGCTCTGGTCAGGAAGGGGGTAAAATCTTCTGGGGGGCTGAAGTGGTTAAGCCAGAGTAGGAGTAAACATGGAAACACTGCAGATGAGATAGATGATCAGACTTACCATTAGCAGAAGGGGAGTAATAAAAAACCAGCAACTTCTCCACCACAGCCAAAATAGCCAGCTCTTTTTCCCAATCATCATTTCAATGTCTTCAATGAAGCGATTAATCCCTTCACAAGGCACAAGAAGACAATTACTTATAAACACTGTGATAGAATTGTACTCTACCTTCCCACATTATAAATGGCATAGCAGAAATGATATGCAATAGGAGGGTCACAAAAACCATAAGCAAAAAAAAAAAAACCTTTTTGAATAATCAGTCAAAGCCACCATGTAGCACAGGAGATTTGCAACATAAATTCGTAGCTTTCAAATGTGCAGAAATTGCATGGTGCAATCATGTCAACATAGATACATATTAAAATATGCCATGAAGAATTGAAAACTAAGGCCTGAATCACTATTAATAAATTGGTGATATTAGAAAATGCCTTACCATAAATCCAGCAAATCCCAACAAGTTCAAGAATAGCAGCAATAAGTATTCCCCATCCCGCGCAGAAATAATCAATTAGATCTACCCAATAGATTCCTGCCTGCAAAATTAAAACACAAAATAAGAGTTACAGATATGAACTTCTGTGAGGCCATGCTGTCTAATGTTTATATTCACTGTTACTGAAAAATCGGTATACTGTACATAATAGCTACAAAATTATTTTTCTATTTAAACTATTTAATTTTTAATTATTGAATTATTTTTAATTATTGAAATCTTTTCATGCAAATCTGCAACCAAGAAATGTGGAGCAAAGACCTGTAGTCCGGCAGACACCTCCAGCACACAGGGGGAGCAATAGGAAACATTTTGATTAAAAATGAGGCCACCCTATACCACCTTTTCAAAAGTTTATATCCATCCTCCTGGAATCTGCTTGAAATGGCCAACTTGTGTGCAAAAAATAGAATCGTCTGTTAAGGTCAGACTGAAATCTGATTCCCATTTACTGAGAAACCAGGGCGGTACGTAGCCTTCATGTGGGCATGAGAGCACGATGGGAAAATGTCCAAGAAGTAGTGTTCAAAACTTAGTGGTGTACAAATTCAGAACCCAACCTGAGGCACTTACATTTAACTCCGCTACCTACAGTGGTGTGAAAAAGTGTTTGCCCCCTTCCTCATTTCCTGTTCCTTTGCATGTTTGTCACACTTAAGTGTTTTAAGTGTTTTCATGAAAAAATCCAAACCATCATGGCCCTGTGTGAAAAAGTGATTGCCCCCTAAACCTAATAACTGGTTGGGCCACCCTTAGCAGCAACAACTGCAACCAAGCGTTTGCGATAACGTGCAATGAGGCTTTTACAGCGTCCTGGAGGAATTTTGGCCCACTCATCTTTGCAGAATTGTCCTAATTCAGTTACATTAGAGGGTTTTCGAGCATGAACGGCCTTTTTAAGGTCATACCACAACATCTCAATAGGATTCAGGTCAGGACTTTGGCTAGGCCACTCCAAAGTCTTCATTTTGTTTTTCTTCAGCCATTCGGTGGTGGACTTGCTGGTGTGTTTAGGATCATTGTCCTGCTGCAGAACCCAAGTTCGTTTCAGCTTGAGTACACGAACAGATGGTCGGACATTCTCCTTCAGGATCTCTTGGTAGACAGCAGAATTCATAGTTCCTTTTATCACGGCAAGTCTTCCAGGTCCTGAAGCAGCAAAACAGCCCCAGACCATCACACTACCACCACCATATTTTACTGTTGGTATAATGTTCTTTTTATGAAATGCAGTGTTCCTTCTACGCCAGATATACTTGGACACACACCTTCCAAAGAGTTCCACTTTTGTCTCATCGGTCCACAGAATGTTGTCCCAAAAGTCTTGGGGATCATCAAGATGTGTTGTGGAGAAATTGAGACGAGCTTTGATGTTCTTTTTGCTCAGCAGTGGTTTTCTCCTTGGAACTCTGCCATGCAGGCCATTTTTGCCCAGTCTTTTCCTGATGGTGGAGGCATGAACGCTGACCTTAACTGAGGCAAGTGAGGCCTGCAGTTCCTTGGATGTTGTTGTGGGGTCTTTTGTGACCTCTTGGATGAGTCGTCGCTGCGCTCTTGGGGTAATTTTGGGCGGCCGGCCACTCCTGGGAAGGTTCACCACTGTTCCATGTCTTCGCCATTTGTGGATAATGGCTCTCACTGTGGTTCGCTGGATTCCCAAAGCTTTGGAAATGGCTTTATAACCCTTTCCAGACTGATAGATCTCAATTACTTTCTTTCTCAATTGTTCCTGAATTTCTTTGGGTCTCGGCATGATGTGTAGCTTTTAAGGATCTTCTGGTGGACCTTACTGTGTCAAGCAGCTCCTATTTAAGTGATGCCTTGATTGTGAACAGGTGTGGCAATAATCAGGCCTGGGTGTGGCTAGAGAAATTGAACTCAGGTGTGGACAACCACAGTTATAGTATGTTTTAACAAGGGGGGCAATCACTTTTTCACACAGGGCCATGATGGTTTGGATTTTTTTTCACCTTTAATAATAAACACCTTCATTTACAAATTGCATTTTGTGTTTACTTGTGTTGTCCTTGACTATTGTTTAAATTGGTTTGATGTTCCGAAACACTTAAGTGTGACAAACATGCAAAGGAACAGGAAATGAGGAAGGGGGCAAACACTTTTTCACACCACTGTAAGTCGCTACAAGAAATTTCTCTTAGTTTGTTTAACCTACTCAGTGTGGCCAGGCTATACCTCAAAAGTGGTAACACACTGATCCCCCCTCGATTGGGCAATGATTCTTTGTGATCAATGAAATCCAACAAATGGAGGCACTTATGGTGTCTTTAACCACTTTCAGACCGGACCAATTTGCTGGTCAAAGACCAGACCACTTTTTGGGATTCGGCACTGCGTCGCTTTAACTGACAATTGCGCGGTCGTGCAACGTGGCCCTCAAACAAAATTGACGTCCTTTTTTTCCCACAAATAGAGCTTTCTTTTGGTGGTATTTGATCACCCCTGCGGTTTTTATTTTTTGCGCTATAAACAAAAATAGAGCGACAATTTTGAAAAAAACGCATTATTTTTTACTTTTTGTTATAATAAATATCTCCCAAAAATATATAAAAAAACATTTTTTTCCCTCAATTTAGGCCGATACGTATTCTTCTACATATTTTTGGTTAAAAAAATTGCAATAAGCGATTATTGATTGGTTTGCGCAAAAATTATAGCGTTTACAAAATAGGGATAGTTTTATTTCATTTTTATTAATAATTTTTTATTATTATTTTTTTCTACTAGTAATGGCGGCGATCTGCGATTTTTATTGTGACTGCGACATTGTCGGGGACCCATCGGACATTTTTGAAACATTTTTGGGACCATTGTCATTTATACAGTAATCACTGCTATATAAATGCAGTGATTTCTGTGTAAATGACACTGGCAGTGAAAGGGTTAACCGGTGGGTGGCAGTGTATGGGGTTAAGTGTTCCTAGGGGTGTGTTACTAACTGTGGGGGGGTTGGGCTTTCATTTAGTGTACACTGATCTCTGCTCCAATCACATGGAGCAGAGATCAGCATCACTAGTTGCTAGGCAGAATGGAAAAATGTCGTTTACACAGCATTTCCTCCATTCGGCCGCTCCGTGAGACGATCGCGGGGATGCCCGCGGCGATCGAGTCCGCGGGTCCCGCGACCGGACTCACGAGGGTCCCGACCAGCGCGGCATCGAATATTGGACGTACCTGTACGCCAATATGCCTGCCCGTGCCGTTCTGTCGACGTATATCGTCGTGCGCTGGTCGGGAAGTGGTTAGAAGGAAAGTGAAGCAGTATCAGAAAACACGGTTTTATTGGAATTTTCCAATTCTCCAAAGACTACCGCTCTTCCTTACTCAATGGCATTTGTTTTTTACACTAAATTGTATCCTGGTGGGTTTTTTTCAGTACTCTTGTATGCGGGAGGGGAGGGATGACCACATTTACCCTTGTACTTACTCTTCCTCTTCTCCTGTACCCTATGTTTTAAACCCTATATCCCCTTCCTTTCCCCATATTTTCTTTTTATTCTTCCCCCTTTTTAGTTATAAGCGTATTTGTTGTTGGTTTACGTTCATACAAAAATCCCTGTCCTTCTATGGATATGATCTACAAATGCTTTTTGCTGTGCATTATGTCTCTGAATTTTATTGGGTGCTTTCCGTAACCCTTTGGTTATATTCGTTGTTGATACTTTAAATTTTTATTGTCAATGTATTCATTTTATTTTTATTTTCCATCACGTGACTGCCCATGTGTTGGTTCTTGACATCTGATCTCATATTTGTATATTGTATGCTTCTTTGGAAGGACCCAATAAAAAAATGTAAAATGTAAAAAAAAATATATATATATTTTTTAAAAGCTGCCAAAGAAATCCAGTGACACTTACTGGCAATTATGGGAATGGGGGGAATTCTTAACGTTGTTTAAGGTAAAAGGCAGCTGGAAATACATTTTTTTAAATGTAAAGTCTAATTGCAGGCATCCCCTGCAACAGGGGTCTCATTTTAGATAAGATATTTTTCTGCTAATGGGATACAATGGCTGCTGTTTGTCCTTGTATAATTTTGAAACTGAATCAGGCATACATAATAATGGTAGAACCACCCCTCCTATTAATTAGCCTGATAAAAGAGCTGCCAAGGCTTACTTCATCTACAGATAAAAAAAAAAGCTATGAATCTCCTAAAATAATTTTCTGTAACTCTTGGACAACACATAGTTGAGTTCTCCTGAAATGTTACAAGTTTAGACTCAGTCTAAGTGATGAAAAAAAAAGAAGCAGTTTCTTCTATATTTTTCTAAACTTTGCCCACAAGGGGGCACTGTACAACCACATATTGCTAAAATTTCGTTTTCACGTCATGGTGTCCATTTATGAAGCAGTGAAAAAATGGCACTGCTTCATTCTCCAGCATTCACAGAAGAGATCATTCTCCTCTGTGTGCCAGTTTATGAAGCTTTATAGATCGCTTCTCCTTTGGAGGAGTAAAGTGATCTACAAATGCTTCAAACAGTGTAAAACATCCCCTGATACTGGAATCTCTAGAGACTTTACAAGATTACAGTACTTGTACTTTTTGCTATAATAAATATCCCCAATTTTATTAAAAAAGGCAAATTTTTTCCTCAGTTTAGGCCGATATGTATTCTACATATTTATGGTAATAACAATTGCAACAAGTGTATATTGATTGGTTTGCGCAAAGGTTATAGCATCTACAAAATAGGGGATAGATTATGGCATTTTTATTATTATTATTATTTCTACTAGTAATGGTGGCGATCTGCGATTTTTTATCAGGACTGCAACATTATGGCCGACGCATTTTTTGTCACATTTTTAAAACCATTGACAATTATACAGCGATCAGTACTATAAAAATGCACTGATTACTGTGTAAATGTCACTGGCAGGGAAGGGTTTAACACTAGGGGCGATCAAGGGGTTAACTGTGTTCCCTGACTGTGTGTTCTAACTGTAGGGGGAGGGGACTGACTAGAGGGGATGACAGATCATGGTTCCTAGCTATTAGGAACTCACGATCTGCCTCTCTTCACAGAACAGGGATTTGTGTGTTTACACACACAAGTACCTGTTCTGCCTCTCGTGCACGTGACTGCCGGCCACGAGCATCGACACCCCCGTAATGTCACGTCTGCTATCCCGCTTAACCTCCCTGGTGGTATTCCCGAGTCTGGCTCGGGGTGGAATTTCAGAACCAAAAGCGGGAACCCTGAGCCAGACTCGGGATCGCATCGCAGGATCCAGGAAGAGCTTACTTACCTTGTCCCCTGGATCCTGCGATGTCTCCCTGCAGTGTGAGCAGCTCGCCCTCCACTCGATTCATCATGGAGCCGAGCTCCGTTCCCTGTGAGCGGTGTGACGCACGGGGACGGAGAACAGCACCAAATTCAAAAAGTGAAACATACACTATACATACTGTACTTACAGATTACATTACTGCATGTAATTATTTCACCTCCCTTTTGTCCCTTGTGGTTTCTCCAGTGCCCTGCATGTAGTTTTATATTATAAAAACTGTTCTTTCTGCCTGGAAACTGGAGATTGTCCATAGCAACCAAAACCGTCCCTTTACATCAAAAGCGGTTTTAGACCCGCTAGAAAACAGCGATAATAAATTAGAATCACTCGCAGAATTGAGCGATAGCGATTTGTGGGGAGATCCGTCATCAAACACTGAAAAGTAATGACAGTGACAATTCTGCAAATGAGCAAATTTCAGTGTTTTTGATTTGATTACATTATTGAATGATTTTTATTATTATTATATTAGTATTTGGTATAATTATTTAGAGTTATTTATTATATTATAATTTATGATTTTGTTTTTCAAACTATCATACTCGGGATGTCTACTAGACTAGTTATTCCTAAGAATTACAGGCCTACAATATAAAACGCCAAATTTCCATGCAAAATAATTGTACCGCTTTCAGCACCAAAAATCTGAAATAATCATACCGCCAGGGAGGTTAATTCTCCTTTCAGGGGGCATGGTAGGGGGTGTGTACTATGCCTACATACTTTTGCTAGTAGGTGTCCCTCATTCCCATATATATATATATATATACATATACACTAATATATATATATATATACACTAATATATATATATACACACAATATACATACATATATATATATAGATAGATAGATAGATAGATAGATAGATAGATAGATAGATAGATAGATAGATAGATAGATAGATAGATAGATAGATAGATACACACACATAAATATGACAGGGGGGCATGGGGCATGGTTACTGTCTTGGGGGGTCTGATCGAGGTATAAGGAAGTTAATTATCTTACTCTTTTTCTAATCTAATTACTCTTTCCCCCTCAGATCCCCCCAGATTCTCTCTTCTCTCCCCAATTCTCCACCTCTGAGCTGGTGAATTAGGTAGGGTGAATTCTGACTCAGATCGCCAGTGAAGCGCTGAGATCGCAGTTTCATAAACCAGCCTTTTCTGTGTCAGTCAATGAGGATTCTCAGTGTGTGGAGATCATCAGTGGGAGAACATGTTCACACATATTCTCCCCCAATTTCATAAACCGTTTATGGACTGTGATCAGTGGCTCTCCTCTGGATCACTGCTGTTCACTGCTTCATAAACAGGCACCTCTATCAGATCAAGCAGATATAACATTTTGTTTTCTCATCCTCTAACTACTAGGATTGCGAAAGGCTGAATTTGATAGACCGGTTTCTTTTGTTACTCTATTAGCTATGTGAGTTCATAATATGTCTTTGTTAGGCAATCGTATGGCAATAAGATCCAATATAAGACAACACCCCACTTTTTCTCGCTATGTAAACAAAACTTTTTCTGATTATATTACATGTAACCAAAAGCATCTTTATCCTTGCAGGTTCAGCTTGGGGTTTGTAATCTTCTATCTATGGTGATTGTAGCCATATTAGTGCAACAGAACAGGTGAGTACTATCCATTCCATTTTTTTTTTTATTTGAACTAACAGTTAAAGCCCCATTCTCGACAACTAAAAAATGTTCGCTTTCAGTGGGGCTGTGCCTGCACTGCAAATATTAAATGCTCTTTATGGAAGGGGTCTTTGTGGCCTTTGCTTCCCTTTATCCGGCTCTTGGGGCACTATTCCTCCCACTGTCAATGGGGCACTTAAATTCTGAAGGACAATAAGCTGGCCCTTTGTATGAAAGTTTGGAAAACCCTGGCCTAGGGGAACAAAATATAAGATTTACTTACCCAATAATTCACTCCTCCCAGCAGCTAGACCGGTCCCTGCAGCTTCTTATCCACTACACTCCAGTAGTCTAGGGTCCTGCCATCATCAAGACCAAATTAGGGTCTGTAGCCCTAAGTTGGATGTGATGATGCTGAGGAACAGTCCACTGTTGGAGCACGGGGAAGCACCATCTGCTAGGGGAGCAGAGGATCAGGTAAGTGAAATAGTATCTACTTACTCTCAGACAAAACAAGCTATTGGCCCTTGCAGTGCGGATACAGCCCTACTGCAAGGGGTAGTTTTACATTTTGGAGTTGGAGCTTTAAAGCGGTAGTAAACTTGCAAAACAAAAAAAACGTTTCCCTTGCAAGGCAATGTTATAATGTGCTAGTATGCATCGCACACATTATGTGAAACTTATCTTAAAGTGAAGCCCTCCAGCAGTACACTGTCACAGGTGACAGGACTTCCATCTTCACCCAGTCTTCCTTCTAGGCTCACAGGCTCTAGTCCTTTAAATGGTTGAGCCATTATAATGTTACTCCTGTCCACGTTTACTATCACAGGACTCTGAAGTAACGGCACAGGTATGCCGTTCCTTCAGAGTGCATGCACTGGTGACATCACCGGTGGCTACACAAATTAATATCTCCTAAATGTGCCCTGTGATATCCACAGTACCTACAGATAAGCATTATTATTGGCTTACCCGTAGGTAAAACATAAATAAACAGCTTTTACTACCACTTTAAATATTCAGGACAAGCTATTGGGGTATTCTTGTATTTTCTGTGGTCACCAGCAGGGGTCTTTCAGCAGAATAGTGCCATAGTCAACACTCTGGCTTCTGAGAGACTGCGTAAAGTATATGTAATCTCTAACAATAAATTTCTCATATTTTCTCCCTTTTGGTCCATTGAAAGTGTTTTTTTTCTTTACAGTTGTTCAACCAGTGCAAACAAAAATCATGTGCCTCCATCCAGAAATCTTTTGATTCGATAACTGGTCCAGCTTGGACCAATTTAAGTGTACATATTCCATACTTGGCCCATTGACGCCGCTACTACAGATGCCCTGCTGCATGATAACCAAAAAGGGTTGCTGGCTTGGCACAGGCACCATTCAGAGAATGCCTTGCATTTTTCTCAGTGACTATGTGTTCTCTGATTGGACAAGGTGGAAATTGTTATGTTACCACCCTGCCTCTCTACCTCCTCCAAACAGAGAACGCTTTGCATTCAATGGAAAAAGCAAGGCATTCTCTATGGTGGCTTGGCTGAGTAGGCATCCTCCTTTTGGTTAGTATTTAGCAGGGCAGCTGCTTGGCAGGGGTCTCAGAAGGCAGCAAGGACCCTCTTCTAGAAGGATCTCACAGGTATGAGATATGTATACTGCCATTGGTCCAGGCTGGACCCAGGTATTTATTCAAATAAGTATATCAAGAATTCAGCTTTAAAGGAGATCTAAACCCAAATTAGATGCAAATGTGTTTGTTTAAACAGTATTGTAAACAATTGCCATTGTCATATCAGCAGGGATTTGCTCCAATGTCAGCTGCACATAATTGCTCTTAATTGCCTTCCTATATGTGACAAAGGCAGATTATGACAATGTGTGTTGGCAATGGCATAGACGCTTGTACCTAGGACACATCTAATATGATGACAAAGAAGAACACAACTGAGAGACAGTTGTCATCCCACAATAAACATTATAGCAACAATTACACTAAAACCTAAATTGGCAAACGTATTTCTTACCTGAGTGACACAGACAAGTCCAAATAAGAAAAACACAATACAGGCTCCTATAGTGATAACACCTCTCATCTTCTTCATCACTGCTGGAAATGCGTCGTGAATGGTGGTTGTAATTGTTTCTGCCATAGGAAACATATACTTTAGGATATTTATCTTAAATTAGCAATTCAATTTCTTTACGAATGGACATTTTTCTCATGAATTGGTTTTCTTATTTTTTGTGCAGTGTTATGTGTTGCATATGAACATAATATATGTTATTCACAATTAAAGCTAGAGTGCAGAACAATAGCACACATAGGGACTAAGTAAGTAGAGTGTGTTCAGTCTGCAAAGTGAAGGTTTACTAAGGCTAAATTCACACCTATGCATTTTTAGTGCTTTTTGCATTTTGCAGATTTGCACTACAGTCCATTTAACATGATTTCCTATGGAATATGTTCTGTAGTGCAAATCTGCAAAATGCAAAAAGTACCAAAAATACATTGATGTGAATGCAGCCTGAGGCTCCATTCACACCTGAGCATATTGATTTACTGGCTTTTTTTCTGGTGTTTTTTGTAAGCATTTTTGCAGCTTTTTACGCATTTTAGAAGCATATTACAACGGTTTTAAAGCTTTAGGTGTTTCTGTTTAGCCAATAGAAAGCTAGGGGGAGGAAAGGGAGAGGAAATTAGGGATGGAAAGCTGCGGTTTGAGTAGAAAACAAGCAACTAAACGCTCATAAAATGCTCAAGTCAGGCATTTTTATTGAAGTCTACGGGGCTAAAAACGTTTGTAATCTGCCAAAAAGAAGCCCATATACTTTTTTGAGTGAAAGGCATTTTGCTTTAGGTGACAGAATGCTCATACGTGAACAGAGGCCAATAAAATTATTATGATTTGACTTTTTGAGCATTTTAGAGCTAAAAGCTTTAAGCACAAAATCGCTCAGGTGGGAACGGGGCCTTAGTGAATAAGGCGATGATGGGGGTTGATTTACTAAAACTGGAGAGTGAAAAATCTGGTACAGCTCTGGATAGAAATATATCAGCTTCCAGATTTTTTTTTTGTCAAAGCTTAATAAAACAAGCTGAAGTTAGAAGCTGATTGACTACAATGTGCAGCTGCACCAGATTTTGCACTCTCCAGTTTTAGTAAATTATTATTATTATTATTATACACAATTTATATTGCGCCAACAGTTTACACAGTGCTTTACAATGTATAGGGGAGGGACAACACAATAACAGTACAGTTAAACACAAAATGTACAGGAGGGCCCTGCTCATAGAGCTTACATTCTAAAGGGAGGGGTGGTGTTACAAAAGGTAATATTGGCCCCTCTGCATTCTCTTTCAATAAGCAATTATGTGCAAGGGAACAATTAAGAAATTGTTTATGGAGACTCCATTGGCTAAGGTAACATTTAATTTTCAAAGTGAATATGCTTCACACCCTTAGTGAATCCATGCTATTGAAGCAATATAAGATCTCTTTTGCTTTACCAGTCTACACTGATGCAAAGCAAGCAATTTAAAATTGGGTGTGGATGTGTTGCATTTACATTTCGAGCACTATGGTAAAAAAAAAGTTGGATGGATGTGGCAGCTCTAATTGTTGGTTCATCTGCAGTTGACAACTAAAGGTATTTATGTAAAATGAACAATGCTCACACTTATGCCGCGTACACACGAGCGGACTGTATGGCATACTTAGTTCGTCATACAATCCGATGGACAGTCTGTCGTACTTTCCACTGAACGGACTTGACCACACACGGATGCAGAAACAGTCCGTCGAAAGCTTGCGCGATGACGTGTACAGCACGTACGACGGGACTAGAAATAGGAAGTCCAAGACACAGCAAAGCACCCTTCCGCCGTGTAAATCCTTTCTGGGCATGCGCCATTCTTAGTCCGTCGGACTAGCATACTGACGAGCGGATTGTCCGCTGAAACCAAAGTAAGACGGACAGAATTTTGAAAAAACCGAAATACTTAGTACGCCGGACTGCACGCTGAAAAAGTCCGCTGAAGCCCACACACGAGCGGATTGTCCGCTGAAATGTGTTTCGACGGACTAAGTACGCCATACAGTCTGCTCGTGTGTACGCGGCATTAGTAACACTGCAGTGAACATACATTCTGTGCATAAAACATAAAAGTTGCGAGAACAACTAATTAATAATTATCATAGCCATAAAGTGTTCTTGACTTTACTTTTTGTATATTGTGAAAGAAGGAAAAAAATTATGGCATAATAATTTCATTAACATTTTCATCTAGTTTTTTTCATCTTTTCTTTTGTCCTCTAATGATGTAGAAGTTCGGCAGGAGCAGAACTAACGGCAGATTTTTTTTTTTTACTTTGGATAGAATAAGGAAGGGTTATAATCCCTGTCAGTTTTTTACCATCCATTTCCCACAGCCAAAACGGGAAGTGACAGGAAATCCCTTCAAAGTGAGGAAATCCCATTCCCATTCAAATGAACTGGGTCAACTGAGTGTAATGAACATGATTGTGGCATAGTGATACAAGCTTTTCAGTGTTAAAATAGGCAGTGAGGAAGTAACATATTTCCTCCCAGTCACCTGTCAACCTTACTCTGAAAAGAAATCCACCACAGACCTCATTTCAAAGGGGCAGTAAGGGCTGTCACAAGTGGGAACAAGCCCAAATTGCAATTGGGACACTGGCTTAGTCATTTGGTTTGACTTTGTGTTTATGGCCAGGATAATACTGTTTTTTACACCAGACTCAAAAAGTTACATAATGATATTAACGCATATTGAAAAGCATTGTTTGCGGTGGAGAACTTCCTTCGAAGAACTACATTTATTATTGTAACAACAAAGCAATAGACTAGAGATAAGAAAAACTAAAGGAGCTGCAGCTAGCTTGGTTTCATTCTAACCTCTCTCAAAAAGTATACACTATAGTGCCAAAGGTTTGTGAACACCTCTGTGACATGTTGGACATCCAATTCCAAAACTATGGGCATTATTATTGAGGCACCCTTCATCCTTGTGGGGTCACCATACTTCTGGAAAGACTTTCCACTGGTTTTTGGAGGGTGTCTATAGCATTTTATGCCCATTCAGCCAAAGGATCATTTGCAGTGTCAGGTACTGATGTTGGGCAAGAATACCTGGTTTGCAATCATGGTTCCAATTCATCCAATAGGTATTTAGTAGAGTTGAGGCTGTGCGCACACCACTCAAGTTTCTTTACACCAAACTTGTAAAATCATGTCTTTATGGATATGGCTGTGTGCACCTGAATTCAACCATTTGGAGGGATGTTCACATACTTCTAGCCATATAGAATAAGTGGTTAAGGCACATCTCTTCCTAATTCCCAGAGTGGAAATGTTGTCCACAGCAATCAGTTAGTTGTTTGCTTTTTACAGACCACTTTGGCCTACAGGTAAGCCTAGATTAAGGCTTACCTGTAGGTCCATGAAATATCTCCTAAACCTACACGGTTTAGGAGATATTTGCAAAAAGACAGACACCACTGTCTACGGAGCATGCGCCGTAGACAGCGGCGCTCAGGCGCACTAAGCATGCCGCTGCTAATGGTGATATGCCGTTAGTGGCGGCTCCCGTGCGCATGCAAAGGGGTGACGTCATCGCTGCTCCAGCCACTCACAGTGCCGGAGCAGCGATACCCGGAAGAAGATGGACGCTTCCTGCTACAGAGGACAGCGGTGACTTCGCTGGCTCCTGTGTCAGGTAAGTGACACATAATGGGCTACTATGAGATGCATAGTAGTCCATTATGCTTTACCTTTGCAGGGAGACAAAGAGAAAGTAAACCCATCAGGGTTTACTTCCTCTTTAATGTCCTATTGGAACCCTAAGGCAAAAAAATTAATTGTTTGCCTAAACATCCAGTAATATTTATGCTCAAATTTTCTAAGCCTATGCTATAGCAAACCATACAAATTACAATCTACACAATTTCCTTTAGATCGACCAACAACTATGTAGTAAAAAGGCCTGCCTGACCGTATACAAATCGATTGGATAGTTTAGGTAGGGCCTCATATAATTTGGTTTTGGTAAATTATTTAATTCATTTAAATTTGTCTTACAGTTAGATTGTAACGTGTAAGGAAAGAACATTGGCATTCTGACTGGTCAGGTTCTGGCTTGATCCATTGTGATTTCAGCATTATATTTCCTGGGTTAAAACAATATAGTGCAAACATTAGACAGTCCTTCATTTACATTGCTTGATGCTTACTTTTCTCATCTGTTAAAGCTAAATGACTGCATGTTTTAACATGACGTACATGTTGGGTAATATTCTTACCTATCAAACCTGATTATTTCTCACAGCATAAAACGTACTGTTTGACTCATTAAGGAGGAACACTATACAAATCTGATTACTCAGCTAAGACTTTTAACACCTGAGGGATAGAGAAATGTGAAATGTTCCAGCACCAAATGGATAAACTTTACCTTGGTTTCTTTACTAAATGCTTGCTGCTGCAACAACATTTCTTCTGAGACACGTGTGTCTTAACGAAAATTGATTTTTTATTTTATTTTTTATTTTGATTTGATTTTGATTTGTTGCTATAATTGCATGGATTTCTTTCATTCAGCCTTGGTTCACTTTGATAGTAGGAATGAAATCCTGTGAGTTCAGCAGAAATTTCACCCCGAAGTTGCCAAATGTAGTACAGAAACTACTTTTGGGAAGCAGTGCGGTGCTGCAAATGCAGCCTCACACCGATTTGGACGGTGCCATTGCTGGCAATGACTGCCAATGTGGCATACGATTTGACATGATCTAAAAGATTCCTAAACAGTTAAACAACATAGATAAATGAATCCCCCTTACAGGCTTGTCCAGAACATCCTACTCAAAGAGACACTGTGTTTTTTTTAGATTTAGGCCAGCCATAGACGGTTCCTGCTGAACCAGCCGAGATTCAAACTATGTATGGGCAGGCTGAATTTACCAAGCTGATCAATCGTTCAACTTGGGTACAACCAGCCTGCCAGATTGTACATGCAATTATCGCTAGTTACTGGTATAGCAGCTAGCAAAAATCACTGTATTTTTTTGGCGGGGATTACTTCCCCTGCCCCTCTGTCGACAGAATACAATGAATCAGCAGGAGGGATTCCCCTGTCAACATTGTCTGTGTTGATGGGGAAATCAGGTGAATTTCTTTACTGCAACCCATTGCAACCCATTACTCACCATGCTGAAGAAACTCAGATGCCTTCTCTGCTTTTATCAATAGATGCAGAGAAGGCATTTAATCAAGTTCACTTGCTGTATTTGAACCATGCATTGATGAAATTAGCTTTTTCAGGCACTATACTGTCTGCTATTACGGCTTTGTATTATTCCCCCTCTGCTAGGGTCTACTCCTCCAGCCTTGTCTCTAAACCGTTTACAGATTCCAATGGTAGGAGGCAAGACCATAGCCATTCACTCTCACCCTCACACAACTTCTCCAAATGGTTTATTTTAGGCCTAAGTCTCGCTGACCCCACTCGTAAGTAACTTACAGAAATGTTGTCCTACTCCTGGGCGGATAAAGGAATCACTTACTTGGGGATAACTTTAACCTCATAGTCAGCCTATTTAGTCAAGGTCAGTTATAAACCATTGATTAGTAAAATGGCTAAAGAAACACAGCAATACTTCCAATGCTAACGCTCTTGGATGGGCAGACTTGCTACTTTCAAAATAAGGTAATGATACTATCGCAAATTTGCTATGTTTTTAGAACCCCATCCATCCCAGTGTACTCATCTTACCTGTGTTCCCTTACCTCCATCCTCAAAAAAATTCTTTTGCAGAATAAAAGAGCTTGCTGTTCATACACCCATCTTATTAAACACAAAAAGACTGGTAAAATAGGCTTTCTGAATATTTCAGACTACTTGTTCGCTTGTTTACTTTATGGATATTTCAGACTACTTTTTGCTACCTAACTGACCCAATTGAAACAGTGGTTCCTTCCCTCACCAGACAACCTATGGTAGTATATGCAGTGCAAGGGCCTGCCTAGTTACATCCAATTTGAAAGTATTTAGGTTTGACCTCATATTATATGGTTTTGGTATATCTAAAGGAAAATTGTACAAGAAAATTGTATAATGTGTAGCCAGCTTTAGCCATACCTTGAACCCTAAATTGCTACTACTAGCCAATTTATGGAAACCGGTTAACGTAATCTCCTTTCCCAACACGGTTAAAGCAGTTGTATACACGTACATGAAAAAAAACACACAAAAAAAGATAAAACCCTGTAAGGTAAAGGCATAATGAGCTAGTATCCACTGCATACTAGCTCATTATGAAATACTCACCTTAGAACGAGGTCCCAGTATCGCATCCCGGTCCAAGCCAAGGGCAAAATGTCAGCTCCCTCGGCGTGGACCGGGATGCGATACGGGGACCTTGTTCTAAGGTTTCTTTCGGGTTCACAGCTCTGGAGCTGTGAGTGGCTGAAGCCGCAAAGACACCACTCCCGCGCATGCACAAGGAAGTATTCACTTCGGCAAGGTTTGGCAGCATCTGCCAGACCTTCAGCTGGGCCTTTAACGCGCATGTGCTGCTTGCGGCTGCATGCAAAGTGAATGTCTCCTAAACTGTACAGGTTTAGGAAATATTCATTTTACCTACAGGTAAGCCTTATTATAGGCTTACCTGTAGGTAACATTTTTTAAAAAAAAAGGGTATACAACTGCTTTAAAGTAGCATTCCTAGCACTTACTAGACCATCAGTAAAAAATAGACATAACATAGAAGTTCTCGCCCCTATTTCAACGTTGGAAATTCTCATTTCCTACCTCTCAACAAGAAGGTGGCAGGAGGCAGGCATACGTTGGATAGAGGACTTATTCAATTACTTTAAGCCCAAATCACTATCAGCGCTCACAAGCTTCTATCATACACCACTTTCTGAATACTTCAGAGATATGCATGCCTTGACATTCTTGAAAGTTCACCTTAAACCTTCTATGTACTGTATGTCCACCCCCAAGCTTGTAAGTTCTTTATGTGCCACACTCCTGCTACCAAAGGCATATCGCTATTTTACTCAATCCTTCAATACAAAGAGATCTTTCACAAAACTCCTCTCATGATCCAATGGGAGTCTGATCTTCAGTGGATATTAGCGATGCAGTACTCACACAGTGTCATCCATTGTGTAACACATTGGGAACTATCCCAAAATATCATGTCCTGTTGGTACTTCCCCCCCCCCCCCCCCACCACCTTGCTTGATTGTCCCTAAATAACTTACCTTTTTGCTGGAGAGGTTGTGTACATACTGTCATCATCATCCACATCTGTGCCTGCAAAGGCCTGACCAGTTTCTGACATAAAACCTTTCAGTTTATATTCCCAAATTACCAGTGTGCTCACTAGGCCTGACCTGACTTTAGCTTTACTGTGTTTAGGTATAGTGTGCTTCCCCAAGGAATGTTGTGCCATTGTAGTCCTTATATCCTTGGCTGCTAAATCAGTTCTGAAATTACAGCTACAGTGGAACCTTGGATTACGAGCATAATCTGTTCCAGGAGAATGCTTGTAATCCATAACCATCGCATATCAAAGCGAGTTTCCCCATAGAAGTCAATATTTTCCGAATGGCTCCGAGAGTCACTAGCACCCCCCCCCCCCCACCTCTGGCCAAATGCGGTACTGCACACCACAGAGGCTTGAATCCTGCTTGTTTTGCGAGACAACACTCACAAACCGAGTCAGGATTTAAAAAAAAAAGAATTGCTCGTATTGCATTACTCGCAATCCGAGGTTCCACTGTATTCTAAAATGTATCTATGAATACAAAAAGGCTCTTGCCATCCAAACTGGATCCTTTTCAAAACTCCAACAAGAATGGAACCCTTGGATCCAATTGTTACCCTCATGACACAAATTATTATTATTATTTCTGCTACTTTGTGTTGCTAAATGTTATTACTGTCTACAAATGCTTTGATGTAATTATCAATAAAGGTCTGCACACGACTATTAACCTCTTCCCGTCCATGCTATACTCGAAAGACGGCTACATCGCGGACTTGTTTTGCTGGGAGGTCATCCCTGGACGTCCTCCCGTGCTTGAGGGGCCTGTACGCCCTCTATTTTCTATGAGACTCGGCTGATCACAGAGTAAGTAAGTGAGTAAGGGGTCGATCCCAACTCCTTACCACATGATCAGCTGTCAGCCAATGACAGCTGATCATGTGACGTAAACAGAGACGGTAATTGGCTATTTCTTCTCCTCATGCTGGTAGCATGAGGAGAAAAAAAAAATGCTGATGACTGGCAACTGCGAGAGGGACATCGCCCCGATCATGAAGAGGCTTATGTGCCCACCACTAGTGCCCACCAGTGCCACCTACCAGTGCCCATCAGTGCCACTAACCAGTGCCTATCAGTGCCACCTACAAGTGCCCATCAGTGCCATCTATCAGTGCCACCCATCAGTGCCAGTCATCAGTGCCACCCACCAGTGCCACCCAGTGCCTTCTTATCAGTGCCCATCAGTGTCTTCTTATCTGTGGCTATCAGTGTTGCCTTATCTGTGCCCATCAGTGCAGCCCATCAGTGCCCATTAGTACAGCCTGATCAGCGAATATCAATGAAGTAGAAAAATTACCTGTTTTGCTAAATTTTATAACAAACTATGAAATGTTTTTTTTTTTCAAAAATGTTTTGTCTTTTTTTGTTTGTTTAGCAAAAAATAAAAAACCCATTGGTGATTAAATACCACCAAAAGAAAGCTCCATTTGTATGAAAAAATGATACAAATTGCATTTGGGTACAGTGTTGTATGACCGCGCAATTGTTATTCAAAGTGTGACAGTGCTGAAAGCTGAAAATTGCACCCATATGTGTTTTTGCTATGATTCACCCTTGGAGCGCATATCTTTGTTGTATTAAGCTTCATGTTAGATGATATACTTGGTTATACCTGTTGTACAATTGTGTGTAGATGCCTAATACAAACTTATTGCTAAAGCAGTTTGACAATGTGGTGTGCTTATGCTATATATTCAAAACGACGTATGCTTTGATCCCTTGTTTTTTTTTCCTCTTCCCCTTCCCTGGCCTACTACGTATGGAGTCCTTTTCATTTCTTCCTTTGTATCCAACTTAATTTCTTGTATGATTGCTGCTATGCTTTATTACCTAAACATAGTTGGCAAGATGCCTGTCTGGTTTTACCTTGTTATCTTTTCTAAATACTCAATAAAAACGTATTGTTGCAAAAGTCAGTCAGTTGAACAGTTGGCTTTTGTTAAGCTGGGTGGTGCCGACAGAGCAACTTGCTATCAAACCCTATTATTATATAAGTACCCCCCCCCTCCTTTTCATTACTGTAAACTAGGCTATAAATGATATAAATGACAGTCCCGAGTCCATGTATTCATCATGTCCAGTAAATTATAATTGTTTCTTCCTTGCTACAATTTAGATTAAAGGAATATTTCAATTGAAGTAGTTCCACTGTTTTAGCACAACGATGTGTATTTGTTATGACTAGCAGTTCTTTGCTTAGTCGAAGGCATATCAGCTGTACCTACCGACAGATGCAAACTGAGAATCAAGTCCTAAGGTGAGCAGCATGAAGAAGAACAGAACGGACCAGAGTGGAGCCACGGGCAGCTGGGACAGAGCTTCGGGGTATGCAATGAATGCCAATGCAAATCCTGGAGAAGAACACAAAGGATTATGTTAACTTAAATATGAAAGGTATTTGAGTATGTGCAGATTATGCAGCCCATCCCTGATTAGCACATGCAAGTTATCCAAGTTAAAGTAATTGTAAGAGTTCGTTTTTTTTTTTTAATAACAAACATATCATACTAACCTCCACTGTGCAGCTTGTTTTGCACAGAGTGGCCCCGAACCTCGTCTTCTGGGGTCTCCTGGTCACCCGGCAGTTCTCTTAGCTCCTCCCCGCATTAGATAGCCCCTTAGGAGAAGCGCTTCCCCGACGGTTTTACCTTGCGGGCACGTTCCCGAGTCCGCCATTCGGTGTCCATAGCCGCCAAATATATGACTCAGCCCCTCAGCCCCCTCTACTATCAATCTATCCAATCAAGAGCCGAGAACCCCAGACAGAGAGGCACGTCCCCGCCAGGTTTAGTTCCAGTGCTCAGGTAAGTAAAGGGGGGGGGCGGTCACTGCCAGGCGTTTTTTCACCTTAATGCATAGGATGCATTAAGGTCAAAAACCACAAAGGTTTACAACCCCTTTAAAGAAAATGTTGCTGTAACTGTTTACGTAACTGCTGTGTGAGCTGGATTTTGGCTTCAATTTGTAAGTGTATCTAAATCTGCTAGTCCATCTAACGCTCCCCTTCCCCCCGACTGACAATGGTGCTGTCCAAAGGTGT
Source organism: Lithobates pipiens (assembly GCF_037356315.1). Taxonomy (NCBI): domain Eukaryota; kingdom Metazoa; phylum Chordata; class Amphibia; order Anura; family Ranidae; genus Lithobates; species Lithobates pipiens. The sequence goes on along the minus strand of NW_027507685.1, from coordinate 56,884,788 downwards.
GCCTCTTTGCTCCTTCAGCCGGAGTGGGGGCAGTCTAATACAGGAGGTGTGTTACTGGCCAGATCACCAGGTGATCTGGCCAGTAACACAATAATAAAATGAATGCAGTCACCACACCTAATAATTGGTAAGCTGAATTAAATTACATATTTTATTTTGGATGTCGTACCATTTACAGTTTGCAAATTGAGGGATTTATATTCTTTTTTTTTTTTAGTCATGCAACTTTCAACATCAAAGTCGCATGACAATTCGTTCCCCATGTTTTCCAACAATAACCATTCAGATATGTGTGACTTAAAGTTGCAGCGACTTCAAAGTAGTGAACATGCACTACTAAAGTTCATCTTTCATGCAACTTGAGGGCCATAGACTTCAATATTAATTCTGAAAAGTTGCATGAAAGTCATACTTGAATGTTATACAAAGCAACAGTTGTGCAACAGTTGCCTAATATCACTGGTCAAAGCCAAATTTGTATCCAAGTCACACCCATCCAAAGTTGCGTCAAAATGTTGCATCAAAGTTGCACTCTAAAGTTGGTACAAGTGTGGCTGGAGCATAAAGTGGGGTAAACACTATAAGAAAATCGATGATCGAAAATTCGTATGAAAATTCTCTTGAAAATTTTTGTACGACAAAGGCTTTTTTTTGTTGTTTATTGTTTCTGCTCTTGTACAGTCTTTCTTTTCAGATTTTCTTGTATGAAAATCATATGAAAACGGTACAAATTAAACTAAAATTATTCATTCTGTTCCCGTACCAGAAAATTTTTGGAGTTTGTCCCTTTGAGAATTTCCATACGAAAGTTGTTTACACACTATATGAAAATCGCACAAAAATTTTTTGGATGAAAATGTTCATCTGATTTTCTTATACAAGCAGTCCCCGAATTACGAACACATTAAGGACTGTGGGTTTGTTCGTAACGTAAGTGCAATTTGTGTGTAAGTCCGAACACTGCTTGTAAGTTTAACTTTCGCCTGTGCAGGGATGCAGGATGTTCTGGCTTCCACCTGTGCAGGGATGTGAGATGTTCTGGCTTCCACTTGGGCATGGATGTGGGATGTTCCGGCTTCCGCCTGGGCATGGATATGGGATGTTCCGGCTTCCGCCTTGGCATGGATGTGGGATGTTCCGGCTGCCACCTGTGCAGGGATGTGGGATGTTCTGGCTTCCACCTGGGCATGGATGTGGGATGTTCCGGCTTCCACATGTGCAGGGATGTGGGATGTTCTGGCTTCCACCTGGGCATGGATGTGGGATGTTCTGGCTTCCACCTGGGCATGGATTTGGGATGTTCTGGCTTCCACCTGGGCAGGGATGTGGGATGTTCCCGCTTCCACCTGTGCATGGATGTGGGATGTTCCGGCTCCCACCTGTGCATGGATGTGAGATGTTCCGGGTTCTGCCTGTGCAGGAATGTGGGATCATGATGTTCCAGGCGCTTCTGGGGCTCTTCTGGCCATGCAGTACATGAAGTACTGCAGTGTGGGATGTGGCAAGATAGCTGCTCAGAGGCATCCAGGACCAGTGTGGAGGACAAGCAGCCGGCATTGAGGCCATTCGTAAGCAGGAGTCATTTGTAACTCGGCTGTTTGTAACTTGGAGACTGCCTGTAGTGTGTAGGAGCCTTAAGGCCCCTTTCACACTGCCGCGACTTGAAAATCACATGATTTTGTGCCTGCGATTTCAGGGAATGCCTATGAAATTTTGAGTTCTATAGAGCTCAACTCACATCAATGTCAGACAAAAGTAGTACAGGGACTAATTTGAAGTTGGTGCGACTTGAAGACACACAGATATGAATGGTTATCATTGGGATTCATGGGGTACAACTTATCATGCAACTCTGATGTCCAAAGTTGCTGGAAAAGTCGCAAAAGTGTGAAAAGGGCCTTAGGGATCACAATTGCAACAAGAGCTGGTTGTCACTCAGTCCTTGGAAGGGGTTCCCTATAATAGGCAATCTGCATATAATACATAGCAAGAAACATTAAAAGACAGATAAATGTTACAGTATGTGTTCAATTCATCCTTGAGCTGTTGCTAATACATATTTCACTTTAGCTAGCACTGAGTGCTTATAAATACCAGGAGGCTCTTAATGCCACAAGCCTCACTGCAAGAGTGCATTGCTAGAATTCTCTCAAGCGTATGCCATTATACTAAACTATGCAATTAGTAAGCTACATTTGGATTAGTTACCTGAGTCCACTACATCTTTTACTGGTTTCTGTGCTTTAAAAGCCATGTGACCAAGTATAGAGAAGATGGCAAATCCAGCAAACACACTGGTGAGGCAATTGGTTACACACACCATTATGGCATCGCCATAACTATTGTTGTGAAATTTGTTGTAGGACGAAAGAGCTGTCAGTCCACCCCACGCCACTGACAGAGAGAAGAAAATTTGCGTAGCAGCGTCTTTCCAAACCTTCAAAAAGAAACAAAATATTAAAATCATTGTGATTATTTACATACCTTTAGTGTAACCTTACTAAGTAACCCAACAAAATCATTCTTTTACCGTTTAAGTGGAAAGCCTTTCACCTTGGAAATGATGCCTACTGCAGCCCTTCTTTGGATTCCGTTCCTCTTATGCTCCATACACACAGTCGGATTTTTAGATGGAAAATGTTCCATGGGAGCTTTTCGTCGGAAATTCTGACTGTGAGTAGGCTTCATTGGACATTTTCCATAGGAATTTACGTCACACAAAATTTGATATCTGGATCTCAAATTTTCCGACAACAAAATTTGTTGTCAGAAATTCTGATCGTGTGTACACAATTCCGATGCACAAAGTTCCACACATGCTCGGAATCAAGAAGAAGAGCCGCACTGGCTATTGAACTTAATTTTTCTCGGCTAGTCGTACGTGTTGTACATCACCGCATTCTTGACGTTCGCAATTTCCAACCAACTTTGTGTGACCGTGTGTATGCAAGACAAGTTTGAGCCAACATCCATTGGAAAAAATCCATGGATTTTGTTGTCGGAATGTCCGAACAATGTCTGATCTGTGTACGGGGCATAAAACCCAGTCAAGGATAAAGTACTTCTCTGCCTTCTATGGATAACAGAAAGGCTAGTAACTGGCCACAGACAACTTGAATTTCAACCAACTCCTTCTGAGTTGACTGAAATGTATCTGGCTCAATTAAAGTAATAAAATTTAAAAATCGTCCGAGCCAGGTGGAAAATGATCAGATGGGCAAGGGCTGTATCCAATCAGATGTAGTCAGTGTTCAACAGAGCCACTGTATTCAGTGGTAGCACTGGCATTGCAGTCCAATACAATACAAGTGCGGCACCAGTGCAACCCACAGTGGAGATTCCTCTATCTACACCATTTAGCATGGAATGGGAATGATTGATTTTCCCTTGTTCAGCCCATGGTGTATGGCTAGGTAAAGCTGATAGTGTTGGAAATACTTAGAGCCATGTTCTTTTCTACATGAATTAATGGATTTGTTTCCTAATGATTTCTCTTTAAGGCTTTCATTAGAAAGAACAATAATTAGATCCTTATTTAAATAATTTGATTGCAAATAATACGACTAGATTTGATGTAAACAGATCCCAACTCTATATTTTCTGACTTTCCCCCATCGTAAGGAAGGCTTTTTTTGGCTTGAAGGTGGAATTAAATTTATTCTCTTAGGACAAAAAACTGTTGTCATCTAATGACATTATAAAACATTCTTCCGCTTTTTTTTTCCGTTTGAGTCCACAATTTTAGTGATTTACAATAATGCAATAACATATTCATATAACACTTCTACGATTAACATTTTTGGGTTGATTAACTGGAGTGTGCAAAATCTGGTGCAGCTTTGCATAGAAAAAAATTGGCTTCCAAGTTTTTTTCTCAATGCTTAATTGAACAAACTGCATTTACAAGCTGATCGGCTACCTTGCACAGCTGCACCAGACTTTGCACCCTCCAGTTTTAGAAAATAAACCCCATTATCTTTGTTTACAGTTTAGAAACTTACGTCCGCATTAGCAAGTTTTGAAATGTCTGACTGCGTTCCAATATAAAAACTAATTCCATCAGAGGCTCCTTCCAGCGTAACCCCTCGTATCAGAAGAATGAATAGTACAATATAAGGAAATATGGCCGTAAAATACACCACCTATCAAAGCAAACATCACAAGATCAGCATGCTATTCTTCATTTTATCAGATAACTTCTAAAACAGGTATTACAAATTCAACTAGTAGGTTAGCATATGGATTAAAACAATGCAGGTTCACACCACATCTTTACAACCAAAAGTTAACTTACTTTAAGTGAGCATATCCTCAGGCTATACATATTAAAGTATCGGCAATAAAGAATAAAAGCACTTTAAAAGAAGCCCATATTTGCCTCTGTAGCTGAGGGCTTTGCAAAGAGATTTATATTCAAATTTCACAACAGAGGCAAAGAAGTCATATATTCTTTCCTTTTTACCTTCCATAGATGGCAGATTCTTTACAGCCTGACAGTCATCTAATGTAATAAACACACCAACTGAAACCCAACTGTAGAGTATTTTCCTGTTTGCCTCGAGGATGAATTGCTTCACAGTACAAGCAGCTAGAATGCTTATTTTAAAACGTTATTACTGCTTGAGGATCGTAGACACAGTGGCAGGCCAAGGAAACGTAATGCAGCAGATGAAAGACACATCATGCTTACTTCCCTTTGACATCAGAAGATCTCCAGCAGTACCACCAGCACAGAACTGGTAGAAACCAGTGGGACCCAGGTACAGCCATCTTTTGTCCAGAGAAGTCTGGGCAGAAGTGGTCATCATGGAAGAATTACAGCCATACTTCTACTCTGGAAACAAGGCTAAGCAACTCAACTATGCATTGAGACATAGAAACTGGGGTACAGCAAAATGGCAGCATGTGCTCTGGACTGATGAGTCAAAATTTGAAATATTTGGCTGTAGCACGAGGCAGTTTGTTTGCTATAGGGCTGGACAGCAGTACAATAATGAGTGTCTTCAGGCAATAGTGAAGCATGGTGGAGGTTCCTTGCAAATTTGGGGCTGCATTTCTACAAATGGAATTGGAGATTTGGTCAGGATCAATGGTGTTCTCAATGCTGAGAAATAAGGGCAAATAATTCTCCATCAAGCCACACTATCAGGGAGGTGTGTGATTGGCCCCAAATTGATTCTGCAGCAGAACAACAATAATGAACATATAGCCAATGTCAATTAAAAACTATCTTAAGCATAAAGAAAAAAACTGAGTCCTTCAAGTGATGGTTTGGCCCCCACAGAGCCCTGATCTCAATATCATTGAGTCTATCTGGGAATATGTGAAGAGACAAAAGGATCTGAAGCAGGCTACATCCACAGGTGATCTGTGGTTAGTTCTCCAAGATGATTGGAACAACCTACCTGCAGAGTGATTTCAAAAGCTGTGTGCAAGTGTACCTAGAAGAATTGATGCTGTTTTGATGGAAAAGAGTGGTCATGCCAAATATCGATTTGATTTGGATTTTTCTTCTGTTCATTTACTTTCTATTTTTTAAATGATGAAAATAAACACTTCTATTTCTGAAAACACACAGGGTTTGCAGTAATGCAGAGTGCGAAGCTCCAGAATGTTGTTTCTGAGTGAAGAAGACTGGGGTTTCAGTTTTCTTTGGATTTGGTAGTCTTGGATCAGGGTCTGGACTCTGGAGCTTAAAGGCTTCAAAGTGTCTTGGGTGGGACAAGCTTTCAAACCCTTTTCTAGGTCTTTCTGGATATCTGCAGGCTGTGTGAATATGCAAGTGTGCATGATCATTATAAGCAAGGAGCTGGCCAAAGCCCAAAAAGAGAGCTGTGTGCTCCAGCCAGTTGTACTCCCATTAAGAGAGATGATACCCTCGAGAGACTGCACTCCATGTTGGAGAGATTCCATACCCGCAGGACTGAGAAAGTCAGGACAGCTTAGCGCGTCTGGGAGAGCTGGAGCGACTAAGCAAATCCAGGGCACAGAGAGAGTTTGTAAGTGCAGTTGCACATTGCAAGTGCAATTACTCCAGAGCTTAGTAAATGAGGTAAAGCATCATTTTGTAAAGAATACCCAATCACATGCAAGGAAAATAAAAAACAGCATGTTTGCTTGTACATGATGGGATTATGGAAGTCAACAGAGTTTCTGCCAATTTACTAAGCTCTAGAGCAATTGCTCTTTTAGTGCACAGTCAATTTGCCTTTAGTAAATAAACCCCTAAGAGTAGAATTGTGCAGTGAGGTGCTGTAACTGAAGGCTGAGTGAGCCAGAAGAGGTTTGGGTCCTGACTGCTGAAGAGTAAGCCAGGTGGCTTAGCATTTTTGTTACATGTTTTTGCTTGTAATGTTTTGTGAAGCTGAAACCCCCTGCGTGAGAAATACTGGCGTAAGAGACTTTGTTTTCTTTAATTTCCTTTAATAAAAGTGGTCCACCCAAATATGGAACTTCAACTTTAAGTACTCATGACCCCTTGACATGCCACATTTGGTATGTCATTTTTTTGGGGGTGGGGGGGGGGGGGCGAGTACCTGGTTTTGACAGATACTCAGCTCCCACTTCCTCTCCTGACATCACGGCACTGAGCGGACGTTCAGCTCCCACCCCCTGCAATCTTCAGGGACACGTCACAGGTTCCAGAAGATTGCCCAGCCATTCAAGACAGCGCAGCGTGACTCGCGCATGTGCAGTGCATGCCTGGCTGTGAGGCCGCAAGCTGTCACAGCCGGGTGCCCACACTTGCAATGCTGGCCCCGTGCAGAGGAGGGGAAGAGGTACAAGGCATTGGGCGGCCCCATCGCTGGACTGTGGGACAGGTGAGTGGGTGTTCATTAAAAGTCAGCAGCTACACTTTTTGGAACTGCTGACTTTTAAATGGGTGGAAATCCACTTTAACCACAGTTTAGACTGTCATGACTCATTAAAATGCTCAACACCACTGAACTAATAATCTATATATATATATATATATATATATATATATATATAGATAAAATATTCCACACTGCAGACAGCCATGTAGTACTAGTAGCCAACTTAATCCAACCCAAATATAATCTGATTTTAGAGTGCAAAGTATTAAGCTACCTCAGTAGTATATGTTAATATTTGGTAGAAATGGATTCTTTATGAGGTAATATAATTTCATGCAGGGATCAGCTGTACAGTTTATGACGCAGTCTCTCTTAATGGTTTACGGTGCAATGCGTTTTAATGCATGGCTGCGTATATCATTTACAGGCCAATGATTTTATTGGTTTAGAGCTTTATTGGCAGATACAGAAGATACAGAATTACTTTTCATGAGGTTACATCTTGAGACTTGAGTTCATATTCTTGACTTTATGGGATAATATTTGCTATTGCTTTATGTTGCTTAAGGCATGCATTTTAGTACTTCTACAGGTTGATTGTTCTGTAGCAGTACTGGAGTAGCAATTTAATGTTCAGCCTGTTAATGGTACACTATATAAGAGAGTGGTGTACCATATAGTTTTATGTCAGATATAACTAATTATGTACAGGAGCTAATTGACTTTGAATATGACTTTCATGAAGCGGAAACTCGGCATGATCACAGTTCAGCTTTGAAGATGCTTATCATTATCATTGATATGCTCATGTCTTTTAAAGTGTGTGTTAACCCAAAACGTTTTAATTTTAGGTATAGTGGAGAAGTGTTAAAAGCTCTGTCAGGGGTACATTGTTGGTTGTTTCCCTTCAGGGAAATGCCATCTCATGGCTTGTCCTGGTGACCATTGCAATATAAAGTACTACATATAATGCACAGAATAACCTTAGTAAGAAGCATATTACCTTTCCAGAAGACTTTATACCTTTGAACAAAGCAGCGCCAATTATTATCCATGCCAAGAGGAGGCAAAGGGCCAAATACCAGACAACATTTCCTGTTTCATCAAGTCCACTTGATCGACGAAGTGCCACTTTACTATAAAAGATAACAAAGTCTGTTATCAGTATAAAAAGGCTACTGGTGCAGATCATTTTTATGTTTTAGGAAACTGAATAGAAATGTATAGGATCTTGGTAACATATTGATTGGAATATATAGCAAATACTAAGTTTTAACCTCTTTGCTGCTCTGGAGCTTTACGGCTCAGCCTGGGTATGGGGGTTAATAACTCACAGGCCCCTATGTAGTTTAGAGCAGATAACATAATTCAAATAAAGACGTTTGAATCCCATTAGGCAACTGCACAGCTTACTCATATATGTTCTAAATTGAGACACCTGGAAAAGTTAATGTTAAAAGCCCTAGCTTAGAAAAGGTCAAGTAAATGTAATATTTAACCAAGCTCCATTGAAAATTTCCAATCCTCATGCTGAAAATCTTCTGTGAGCCAACAAAAAACAAGGAGGCAATCTCACTGAGTTGCTATTGTGATTTAGAAAACCCTGTAACAATTTTTGGATTAGAAAGTCCAGTAACTTTGTCTTTACTGAGAGTTTTATACAATCTTTTCTAACGAGATTAATCAAGCTTCTTGTGTCAGGCCAGGAAATCAAAAATGACTTAAGCCAGAAAGCTACCACGCTTAGAAGGTGTTTGGTAATGGCAACTTCCATACTTTTCTCAGTACAGGTGTTACTTCAAGTTGGCCTGCCATTATTTTGATAGGGATGCTATAATACTGTATACTGCCTGATTGGGGAGACTCTGCTTATTCAATGTAGCCAACACCTCTACAACTTACTAACAGGTTAGTATTGCCAGTGGAGCATAAAGAATATTTTATTGCATTGTAAATGATAAAGAAGCGAATGCAAGAGGTTACAATTGCTTAGGCACTAAAAGAGATAACCCAAACACTTTTTTTGTCCTACTCCTTTTGTGTCGTCAGCCGATAGCGGACTTTGGCCTGCTTTCGGCTGAATACAGATAATAGGAGTGCAAAACTAAGTGCACTTCTGTGACCTGTATTCAGCCGAAAGCAAGCCAAAGTACGCTATCAGCTGACATCACTCCGGGCTCTGGAGAGATCCTAACTTTGAAGTCAGGATCGACCCAGATTTTAGACCGGCAGCAGGCTCAGCCTCTCAGCCAATGAGAGCCTGAGCCAGCCACTCCCACCGCTTCCATAGCCCAGCTCTCCAGTGAGAGCTGGAGGAGCAGAGCAGAAAGGCGGTGAGTAATACTGGCTTTCTGCTCATTAAAGACCAAGAACTGAGCATTTTTTTGAGATCTCAAACTTCGCTTTAATTGTTCTGGCAGTTGCTAGAAGTCGTTTCAGTTGCACATGCTTTATCAATTTATGAGGTTTATTTACTAAAGGCAAATCCACTTTGCACTACCTTTAGTAAATCAACCCCTTTTTCTCTTTTAACAAGAAAAAACATCATGCAAAGATTGCTAGCCACATGTTGGCTGGCAATAGCAAATTCACCACCCATATGTGCAAGGGTCATATAGTACCATCTGATTCCTACCACAAAGATTTAGCTATAAACCATTATAAATGGAAGTCAACACTATTGATTTGTAACAGCTTGGATGTACTTACTCCCAATATTGTTTGCTGGGAAGTTCAGTATCCAGGAACACAGTCGTGTTTGCCAAGCATGTGTAATTTTTTTCTGTGACCCAGGTAAGATTTACGCTTTCATTTGGAAGTTCAGTAATGTTGCAAAAGCCTGTGGACACAAAATATATTATTAATCAAGAGCGGATAATTAAAGAGTATTGCTTATACAAAGCCCTTAATAATCAATCTGTCTTGTTAGCACAATGTCAGGTATATAAATACTGGTAATAGTTGTCTAGCGTTGTTATCACCACCATAAAGATAAAAAAAATGATGTTTCTAGAATCAAATGAAGAAACCTGTCAATAAGTTAAATGTCATAGTTAACCCTGGAATGTTTTAATTGCTTTACAGGTAACTTATTAAGTGGTGGTCTCCTGAAATAGTATATATATATATATATATATATATATATATATATATATTATATACAGTAAATGCCAGACAGAAGGACAGTACATGAATGATCTGTGTACAGCCTTTTAATAAAAAAACTGATTTAAAAACAAGTATGCAGAAAGGCTGTTCGTTAGAAAAAAAAGAGAAACATTTTAAGTTCTAAAGATAAAATCTCATTTATTTACGAAACATCTTTTCATACGAAGAATCTTAAATGGTCCAATGTCTAAACTGATGTCTAAACTGAAATCACGTTTGAGACCAATATGCCTGTGAAGGTTCTCATTTATCAAGGCCATGTTTATTTAGTCCCATTCATTCATTCAAGCTCGTTTGGCCATACTTCTCCTGTGGATCACGGGAGTGCAGTTCATTCTGCACTCCTGTGACCCATTTTCAGCAGACAGCGGGCTGAAGTCCACTATCTGCTGAGGTTCCAGTGCCTATCCAGGCTCAGGCAAGATCATGACAATGGAGTCGGGATCCACCCACGTGCCTGGACCGTCACCTGGCTCAGCCTCTCAGCGAGCTGCTAAGAGCCTGAGCCGGCCACTCCCTCCCCTCCACAGCCCAGTGCTTCAGTGAGCAGCTCTCTGACAGACAGCAGCTCTCTGCTAGGGAAGCTGTCAGAACCGAGCAATCTGTGGTGTTAGATCACTCGGTTCTCAGTGTTAGAGATGCCGGGGAACAGATGCAGCATCCACTAAGGTAAGTATTATCCTTAAAAAAAAAACATATTTGAAAATGTTTTGTGGCTTATTCAAGCTACTTCTTCAATTCTACTAAATGTCAGGGAAATACCCTGCCTTTATACCCACACAGGTATCACTGTGGAAAGGGAGATATTATTGTCAGAAGAACAGGATGGGAGGTGAAAATACTGAAATATATCTCTTCTAGTTACACAATCACATCCTTGGTATCAAGAAGGCTTCATAGGTTGTCAAAATGCCAGGGTAAACAATAATCCACACCTTTAATCATATAAATCAAAGGATTAGCAGCTATAAAGCTTCCCTGACATTAAGAATGGGCTTTTTGAACTAGAACAGGAAGCTCCTGCAAAAATAAGGAGAATTGGTCTATCTCGGTACACAAGGATTGGACAAAAAGAATAATTAAAATATAACTATTTATTAGTAGAAAAACATGATTAAAAAGGGGGAATACAGTTATTCAAAAAAGCTATATACAATCAATGGTTACAGCTGTGCATGATTCTTAATAAATTCAAAAGGTCGATAAACCCCAAAGATTGTAGGGGGTGCCCTCCGGCAGCTGTCCGTTTGGACACAGCTACTTTTTTGTTGAAACTTTATTTGAAGTGCACAAAAGTGACACTACTTTTATGTTGCTGTACAGCAGCACAATGCACAGTGACTTGCATTCTTTTATGGTGCGCTGCAATAAAACGTAGCGCAGTGGGATGTGGAAACAAGCTGAGAGAGCAAGGATAGCTGCAAGGAGGATGTGACCAATAAGGGAGCATTCTTACTGCAGGTGGGGGGGAGGGCATCCCAACTGGGGAGAGGGGATGGGGTGGCTAAAAGAGGAAAATATGGCCAAAAAAGAATAGCAGTAAAAGGTGCAGTATCTTTGCACTATATTGATAAGTGATCAGGAGAGTGTGTTGTCGGTGTAACAGATTTCTAAGTAATTTTTGTTGCAAATACTCTGTTGCAACGAAGACGCTGTTTGTAAATGTAAGCACCTACTCTCAATTAAGTCGCAATTGGTTTCTAATGGTGAACTGATGCAGCGGTCTAAAAAAAGTTTCATCCATAACAAACATGTTTGCATAGCATAATTTCCCACTGTGCATTCTTTGGAAAATCATTAGTGATATTGTTGTGTGCAATTGATGGAGTGGAAAAGAGAAGAGATGGATGAAAAAAGAGTGGAAATAATGAAAGAAGTAGGAAAAACACACAGTATATACAAAAAAATAATGGAAAAGGGAAAAATCAAACCTAATAAATAAAACTTTAAAAAACATATGTATATACAGTATATACAAGTAATAATGGATGATGACTTGTCAATAAATAGTTGGATTTACCTTTGGGTACTTTGCTGCATTTGCTGTCAGACCAATCAAAGCACTCCGACCAAGGTAACACACTTGTAAATGAGGCAAACAGATAATACAGGCTGTATGCAATGATGACATTGTAGTAAATAGTTACTAGAGTTGAAATGAGGACCATTGTAATTCCAACTCCTGTGATTGATGGGAAAAAGGAAAAGTTATAACAATACATGTTATTATATAGGTGCAATTACAATCCTTGTTTTACAAACTGATATATATATATATATATATATATATATATATATATATATATATATATATATATATATAGTGAATGCAATTCCTGTGCTATACTGTAAACACTTAGATGTCTTATCAGTTCTCTCTCTCTGGACTACACAACACTACCCCTATGTTATGGTGGAAAGGAGTGGACACTTGTGCACTTGTGCTCTATGCATCCATAAGACACATAGAGCCATGGCTCGAGCCCCCCCCTCGCTTTCTCCTCATTGGCTCACTGACTGTGATTGACAGCAGAGGGAGCCAATGGGCATGGCTGGCGGCCACGATGTCCACCGGCGACTCGAGATCACTCCTCAGGGATCCAGAACGGGGATCTGTCAATGTAAACAGACAGATCCCCGTTCTGTCAGGGAAGTAGCGAGAGATCTGCTGTTCCTATTGATTAGGAACAGCAATCTCTCTCTACTCCCAGTCAGACCACTCCCCCCACAGTTAGAAATACCTCCCTAGGGAACATTTAACACCTTGATTGCCCCCTAGTTTTAATCCCTTCCCTGCCAGTGACATTTATACAGTAATCAGTGGCTATTTTTAGCTCTGATTGCTGTATAAATGTCAATGGTCCCAAAAAAGTGTCAAACGTGTCTGATCTGTCTGCCGCAATGTTGCAGTCCAACTAAAAATAATAAAACAATAATAAAAACGCCATAAATGTATCCCCCATTTTGTAGACGCTATAGTTTTTGCGCAAACCAATCAGTATACGCTTATTGTGATTTTTTTTACCAAAAATATGTATAATAATACATATTGGTCTAAACTGATGAAGAAATTCTTAATTTTTTTATATTTTTTTGGGATATTTATTATAGCAAAAAGTAAAAAACATTTTTTTTTTTTAAATTGTTGCTTTTTTTGTTTATAGCGCAAAAAATGAGAACCAGAGAGGTGATCAAATACCGCCAAAAGAAAGGTCTATTTGTGGGAAAAAAAGGACATCAATTTAATTTGGGTCCAACGTCGCACCACCGCGCAATTGTCAGTTAAATTAACACAGTGCCGTATCTCAAAAAATGCCCTTTTCAGGAAGTGGGTAAATCCTTTCCAGGGCTGAAGGGCAAAATGGCAATAGAGCAGTAGAACCTATATAGTACCAGACAGCAAAATTTCAAAAATCAATGAACAAACTCCATCCCCGATGGAGCAGTTAGGGGCAAGTAAAAGCAATAATGGCCAGTAATTTTTTGAACAGAGTTGTGACATATACTTTTCGTAGAAACAGGGTTTAGTACCTTCTATGTACAATGTGTACTTAAATGTATTAAGTTTGTATTTCACATACATTGTGCCGACGGTCTAATGTTTTCATCAGTGGCACTTACCTTCAAAGATTGGAAGTATCCTCCACACAGCCACGGGTCCTAAACTAGCAAATTGACCAAGGGAACATTCCAGAAAGAAGAGCGGTAACCCAGCCAGAGCCAGCATGATGGTATATGGGATAAGAAAGGCACCTATATAGGAATATTCAATAATATAACAACATGAAATAGATTAAAAGTACAAGTATTGCAGCTTAAAAAAAAAAAAACATAGGGTAAATTTACAGAGGGTAAACCTGTCCCTGATCCCCTGAGGTCAGTGTCCATCTTATGACTGCTTCTCCATCTAATTTATAAACTCTATTCCTGTATTATATTATATATGGTAACGTGCAATTTCCTCCATTTACCAGTCTTATTTGTTATTAAAAAAAAATCCTCATTATTAATTCTCCGGAACATAGGATCTTGTGTAAACATTGCGCAGGATGTGTTTTTTTAAATGCTCTTGCATTTAACACTGCAAGCTTTGATGAAAGTGGAAAGGTAGAAACACAGTTTGGCATAATTATTGCCTTAAAGCGTAATTAAAAAAAGTGTAGAGTGAAATTTCCGTTAACCACTTGAGACCCGCGCTATAGCCAAATGACGGCTACAGCGCGGATCTCCTTTGCCAGGACTACGTCAATAGAGGGGCGCGCCTGATCATCTGATCACCGATCCGTGCAAGGGGTCGATCCCGACCCCTTATCACGTGATCAGCTGTCAGCCAATGACAGCTGATCATGTGATATAACGGAGCCGGTAATAGGCTATTATTCCTCCTCGCGCTGACAGCGTAAGGAGAAAAAAAAGCCGATCACCGGCGGCCGTAATCGGGACATCAGTCCCGATCACGGCCAGCCCTGCCAGTGCCCACCTGCCCCCTGCCAGTGTCCACCTGCCCCCTGCTTTGCCACATTAATAAAAAATGTGTCCCCCCTGTCAGTGCCACCCAGCAGTGCCCATAGTGCCACACAGCAGTGCCCACAGTGCCACCCAGCAGTGCCCACAGTGCCACCCAGCAGTGCCACCCAGCAGTGCCCACAGTGCCACCCAGCAGTGCCCACAATCTGCCTCAACAAAGGTGCTGCACCCCAGTGCCGCCCATCAGTGCCCAGCAGTGCCGCCCATCAGTGCCCAGCAGTGCCACCTATCAGTGCCCATCAGTCCCATCTATCAGTGGTACCTATCAGTGCCCCTTAGTGCCACCCATCCGTGCCACCCATCTGTGCCACCCATCCGTGCCATCTTATCTGTGTCCGTCTTTGCCCATCAGTGCTGCCTTATCTGTGCCCATCGGTGCCGCCTTATCTGTGCCTATTAGTGCCGCCTTAACTATGCCTATCAGTGCCCACCAATGCAGCCTATCAGTGCCCACCAGTGCAGCCTATCAGTGCCCACCAGTGCAGCCTATCAGTGCCGCCTCATCAGCGCACTTCAATGAAGGAGAAAAATGACCTGTTTGCAAAATTTTATAACAAACTATTAAACATGATTTTTTTGTTTTTGTTTTTTTGCATCTTTTTTTGTTTGTTTAGCAAAAAATAAAACTCCCAGCTGTGATTAAATACCACCAAAAGAAAGCTCTATTTGTGGGAAAAAAATTATAAAAATTTCATTTGGGTACAGTCTTGTATGCCCGCGCAATTGTCATTCAAAGTGCATCAGCGCTGAAAGCTGAAAATTGGTCTGGGACTGAGGGGGGTTTAAGTGCCCAGTAAGCAAGTGGTTAAAGCCCACTACACACTATGACTTTTTTTTTTTTTAAACAGTCAGCTCTGGTCAGAGCTCCTGTACTTAACTGTGTGAAGTTAGTGCAGCAATCTCCTCCCGCTGAACTGTTGTGTTTTAACAAGGGGATGACCCCCCCCCCCCCGCCAGAACACTCCAATCAGAGCTCTCTGCCATTGGCTGAGAGTGCTGATTGGGAGTCAGTCGGCTGCTGGTTTACAGAATGACCGACATATACCCAAGCCGAATGCCGGCAGTTATTTTTTGTGACCGGCCAATGTCTCTCAACATTCGGCCTGCATGTACCAGGTTTTAGGAAGTCCTGCTAAAATTTTTGAATATTTGTGAACAATTTACCTGAATTGTCTTAAAAAGAAATTGCCAGAAAAGATTAGATGGAGATTTGTGTTCTTCCTAAGCTTAGATATACAGTATAATTTTATGTCCTGTATTTATAAACGTCACGTCAGTGCTTTGTGGAATACTTTTTACTATCTTCATCAAACTCTGTACCAGTAGAATTTATAAACTGAGGATCAACATAAAAAATAAAATAAAAAATGAAATATTGCACAAATCAATGGATTGCGTGATAAACTGCTTATGTTTGGCACAAAAATGATGACTTCAGGAGCTGTCTTCTCTAGACATCTAACAGGTTTCTCATTCCACATTCCAGACCAGGGTTTCTTAACCTTTTTTTAAGTCAAAATAACTTTTAAAATGATGGACAATCTCAAGGCACCCCATTCTAAAATGTAAAAATTGATAATAGTTTTACAAAATGCAGCAGCATCCATATATGTATGTAAAACACCCAACATTAGATGTGATTTATTCTTCCAAAGTAAATAAACCTTTGCACGCTGGTACTGACTAGTATTCCAATGTTTCTCTTCTCCCCCAGTCTCTCTTCCTCATTGAGCTTATGTGACCCCAGTGCTAATGGAGGGGGGTAGGGGAGGGGCGAACAATGAGGCTGTGCAGGCGCTAAATGTCCTCCTTATCAACCAGTGATATCATTTGTTGTTAGGACACCAAAGGCTGGAACTTTATAATGTTACACAATGAAAACCTGGGGCTTTTTGTAACTAAAAGGCAGACATGATCCACCCATTGTCTTGTATACAATTTTGGGGCAATTGTTAGGCCTTTTGTCAAGTCATCCCTGAAAAAACATAAGGCACCCTGGTTGAAATAGGTTGTTCTAAACACCTACTATGTCATATTACTGTCTCGCTGACAATAGTCAGAAGATTTCACAGGGGTATAAAACAGTTGAGGTACTGGTAAGCAAATGTGTGCTCATTTAGGGATGTTATCATTTGGTGTCCAACGATCAGGGCAGGACATGATCAGCTTAATTTTCTTAGTGAACACATAAACGCATATACATTTGAGGATCATGATAACAAAAAGGCAGTCAATCAATTAGTGTGTTCTTGGATTGTGGCAAGAAAGAGCCATGCCAAATAGAAACCCAAAGAAACACAGAGAGAACATATACCATTTCTAAATGCAAACCTAGGGCCTCATTGCTTCCAAACGCCCATGCCAATCATGTTGCTTCTCCATATGACACCCACCCAACCAACCCTTTTGTATTATAATGTGTTGACTATAATGCAGATATGTGGCAACACACAATGTGAAACCCCTAGCTCTCTTTGATTTTCAAGTATCTTTCAAAAATTACAAGGAAGGCAAGCCTGGAAGGTAACATGAACATGGGGTGTAACACTGGAGTACTAGTGGACACCTTGGACAGCTACATTCATATAACTGGACTGACAGTACTGGAAATTATTAATTATCAAAATGAAACTTAGAAAATTGACCTATTGTGGGAACCCAGTCTATCTGTCCAGTAGCACCTCTAAGCCCAAAGAATCATTCATTATACAAGGCGATCAGATGGGTCTGCTTATATGTAGTCTTAAACTAACTATACTAGTCAACAATAAATTTAAGCAAACAAATTCCCCAGAGACAACAAACTTGGTGCATCACCTCCTCCATGTTGAAATGTTAGATATGGAAATCTCCAGACATTGCCCAGGCCAACAGCATATCCCACCATAGACAGGAGATATTCTGATTTACTAGACCAGTTTCCACGTTCTGTGTTCTCATCTGTGTTCTCATCTGTGTTTTCAGTTGAATCCTTTTAAAAAGAAAAAAATTTGAAAAAAGTCATCAAACATACTTGGCTACATTGGTTAATGACTATGGCTAAGAGAAAACTGCTAAGCACGGCTATAAAGAGAAATCAAGTAAAAAATGTACATTCACATGCATCTTTAATCACACATTAATCTCACATTAATTAATATAGTCTAATTTGCTGCTGTTTGTTATTTTGGTTTGAAGGCCAAAATTTCTCTTTCAACTTATAGTGTTGCGGAACTATTTGAATCCCATAAAAAAACATTTCTCCCATTGTTAATAATATTAAATTAACAAAGGATTAACAACTGAAACTGTAAAATGAGAAAACATTTAGATGAATTATCAGGTTGAGATTATCAATCCAGCAATGTTGGCATTTGTAGAATAATAGTTCTTTTCGGCTGGTGGGGCTTTCTTATATCTCTCATTCCTACCTAAACACTAGGCAAATATATATTATATTCAGCTTGACAGTCCTTAGATGTGGTGGCTGAATTTGTTTTCTTTTTACAGGCTTTTTTTTTATCTGGTGATCCCCCTAGTAACACACTGCCTGTTTTATGGTGACAATGGTGACAATGCTCACTTTCTGTTCAGTTGGTATGGGGGAGCCAGATTGTCTCATCAGGACAGAAAGTAACATAGGAATACAGATTGCCTGCCCCACCCATTTTCTCTGTAAAGCTTCGTACACACGATCGGACTTTCCAACAACAAAACCGTGGAATTTTGTTTGAAGGGTGTTGGCTCCAACTTGTCTTGCATACACACGGTCACACAAATGTTGGCCAACAATTACGAATGTAGTGATATACAAGACATATGTGATATCTCCATTACGAACGTTAGTTTTTCGAGACTGAACATCTCCGGCTTGTCCTTGATTCCGAGAGTGCGTGTTTGCACTTTGAACTTTTGTCCGATCGACTTGTGTACACATGATCGGAAAGTCCGACAACACACATTTGTTGGTGGAAAGTTTGAGAACGTGCTAGCCATCATTTGTTGGCGGAAAGTCCACCAACAAATGTCCGATGGAGCATACAAACTGTCGGACTTACCGCCAACAAGCTCACAACCAACAATTTCCCATCTGAAAATCAGATCGCGTGTACACAGCATTAGAGTTAAGGGGAATTCTGAAGTTCACAGAATTTAACAGGGCAGGGCTCATAATTCTTGAAATCTAAACAGGAAGTGTCAAGCTCACTGGATTTCTTGCAGGAACAACAGGTACTCTTTTTTTACTTATCAAAATGATATAACAAAACTATTTGAATGTATATTTAAAAGATGAAAGGGGAACAAAGAAGAAAAATTCATTGTTAGGGTTTACATATCCTTTAATGTATCTATAGCCAAAACTATATTTTAACTGCTGTCGGGGACCCCAACTCAGAGAGTTGCCCGTATTATCTGTCCTGAGAACAACCTTTTCTCCAGACAGGAAGTGAAGGAAACCCCAACAACAACACATACAGAAGTAAAAGGACTTTTTTATGTTGGGTAGGGGGATTCTAAAACCTCTGTCAGCTTTTTAGCGTTGCCTGTTTTCCTATTGCAAAATTTTCCTTGACATTCTGTCTGGTAAAACATTGTCAACAGAGGGTGAATAGAAATCTCTCTCAGGCTGGGGTCACACTGATGCGATTGCAGACATTGCATGTGATTCGCACCACATTCCTGTGCACGTTACATGCGATGTTTGTGTGGTGTGAATTCAGCCATATGGTTCGTATGACTGAAATCGCATTGGATTCGCACCAAAATGGTGTAGGACCCTTTTTTTTGTCTGCACTGGAATCAGATTTCATGAGGTGTTCCGAACCATGCAATCCGATTCCATTCAATTCCACACTCCATACTGTGTTCTAGGATTTGATTTTGGGGTGTAATTAACTTTATATTGACACCCGCAGCGGTTCGCAGAGTGCAGTGTGAACTACCTGCGATGCTGATGCGGTGCGGGTACCCACACAGGAATTGCTGTGGTTCCCGCATCACACCGGTGTTAACCGGGACTAAAGGAGCGCCACATAGCAGTAAAATTTGACACAGGTCAACCCTTCTCCAAAATGAATTAAAAAAAAGAAGTTATGTCTAGATGTGCACTGTAGCTTTACAGTGCAGAGTCCTCTTTAGTGAAGCGATAACTCTAATCTCCAGTTTGCTACTGTATTGTTTCCTATCTTTATCAGATTCAGGAGCAAACACGTGGAGAAGGAAAAAATTACTGATTAACAAGTATGTAGGGATATTTGATTTCAACCATTATTCCTTACCAAATAGTGATGAGGAAATCAGTTTAAAGACCCAGTGAATCATGATTGGCCAGATTCCTGAATTCTGGGATTCTGCACAGGTCAGACATATCTACATGCAGATATGAGGGGCATCAAAAACAAGATTAGTCAGTGGTTTCATTTTCATTACCTTAATGCCAAGGTAATAGCATAGAATATACCCATACAGTCTTATGAGAGTTAGTAAATACAACAAACAAGACGACTTTTATTTGCTTAAACAGCCCAAACTAGTAAGGAGAAATTCCTGTTTGGTAAGTGTTCCAGTAACCCGACTGAATACTTAATGTGAAAACAGACTCTTTATTGGCAGAATTTCAATGCTGTATGGTTTGGGTGTCTTTTTCTTAAAGAGGAGCTTCATTCAAATGTGCCAAAATTAAAAGTCAGCAGCTACAAAAACCGTAGCTGCTGACTTTTAAAAAAACAGGCACTCATCTGTCCCAGGATCCAATGCCATCCTCACCTGGAGTGATTCTCACCAGTCTTCGTGATCCCTGGCACCAGCATCTTTACTGTAGGCAGCAAGCTGTGACTGTTTGTGGCTTCACAGCCGACTGCCCACTGTGCATGCATGAGAAACACTGTGCTTTGTGAATGGTCCCGCAGCCTTTTGGGGCCTGTGACGTGTTCCAGAAGACTGCGGGCAGGGAGGGAGAGAAAAACTTCCGCTTGGATTGCCGAGGCATTCAAAAGGGGAAGCAAAAGGGGCAGCAGGTACCTGTCAAAACTAGGTACCCGCCTCCCCCATCCCCCAAAAAAAATGTAATCCAAATGTGACAGAGGAGGTATGGGGGAAGGAGGATAAAGAGCGTAACTTCCCTTTTTGGTTGAAGTTACACTTTAAAGTAGATGTACTCTTATGCCGCATACGCATGGTCGGAATTTCGGCCAGCAAAAGACCGATGAGAGCTTTTTGTCGGAAAATGCGACCGTGTGTATGCTGCATTGGAATTTTGCTGGCCGAATTTCCACCAGCAAAAGATTGAGAGCAGCGCTTTACAGGCACCAAACCGCAAAATATAGCACCTGTAAAGAGCCTCTCCTGTCACTCCAGTGTGAAAGGCCGAGTGCTTTCACACTGGAGCTGTGCGCTTGCGGGACGTTAAAAAAAGTTCTACAAGCAGCATCTTTGAGGCGCTTTAAGAGCGGTATATACACCGCTTCTAAAGCGCCCCTGCCTATTAAAATCAATGGGCAGCACCACCAAAGTGCCTGAAAAGCATTTCGGCAGTGGCGCTTTGCGGGGGCCTTTAACCCTTTTTTCGGCCGCTAACGGGGGCTAAAAGCGTCACTCTCTAGCAGCCGAAAAGCACTGCTAAAACTACGGTAATGTGCCGCTAAATATATAATGCCCCAGTGTGAAGGTGCCCTAAACTGAATGAAATTAGGTTTGCTAAATTACTGTGTATTATAAATGAATGCCATTTTTTTATTTTATTTGTTGCATCTCAGTGCTGCTAATCTCCTGAAATCTCTTTGAAGCCATTTCCTGTCTACTTGCACCTGTCTACATTTCTAATGCCTGTGTAATATGTATTGAAATGACATTTTGTATAATCTATTGGAAGTCTGTGTCACAAAGTTAAAGCACAGAAGCTCATTTGGGGTACTTTAAGAGAGTGTTGTCACCATGTAACAGGAAGTGCCTAAAAAGGATCTTTACAGCAGGATAACTAGTTATTATTTCATTAAAAAGTGAAGGTCAAAAATATAAAATTTGACTTTTGAAATTACTTTAACATGCTAAAGTTTATATTTGAGTTTAGTGATTGGGTTTACATATACTTGAAATCTAATAAATTAAAAGAAACTTGTTTCAAGATATATAAAATACTGCTCCAGGTGGCCTTCTTGTGGAAATGCTACTTGCCTGGCTATTTCTGACTTCACCACTTTCTGAGTCACTGTCCTGGAACATGCATGCAGCAAGAAAAGCCAAGCAAAGTAAAGTCAGGATTTCTGATCAGCATGCCTCGGTTAGTCATTACTGACATAAGAGGATCCGCATGATAACTAGGCAACTGCCATTTTCAGAAGGAGGTGAAAATGGCAGCTTACATATTTCTCTCATTACAGATTTCCTTGAAACAGTTGCTAGGAAAGCAAGAGAATGCAACATTTTCCCAGAAAAGGAAACATACTCCTAAAAAAAAGGCAGGTGTCGACCACAATAAAACCTGTCATATATAGAAAACCAATAACTTTCATTAAGTGCATAAAAAAACGGTGGCATATTTGGTTCCGGAAATGTACATTTTTATAAACCTGCATTCTTTCTACCCTATTAAGAGCAGATGTGTTAATCAAACTCTCTGTCCTGGAATGTTCCACCCTCAACTGGTGCAACTAATGCAAAAAAATGTGTATTAATGTGAATAAAATGTCCTAAATTAAACAATATGCAATGAAGGATTAAAAAAAAAACGAAAAACGCAGAAATTAATAGATAAACTAGTAACAGCAAAAACATGTTTTACTGTAATTAGTTGGGCTCATTCTCCTAACAATTGCCAAAATCCAACATTGCCACATCATTGACCTGATTCGACAGATGGTCAGTGAAAGGCAGTAGAAGGAAAAAGCTCTCCCGGAGAGATATTCCATGATGCTTAAAAATTTAGGTGACTGATGTTATTTCTGGAGGCGGTTGAAGCAGGTCTTTTACCCTCACATGGGTATTGTCATAGCTCCCAACCGTCCCTGATTTCGAGGGACTGTCCCTGATTTGGAGCAATGTCCCTCTGTCCCTCTTTCCTCCTCATTTGCCCCTCATTTTGGTCTGATCTATATAGTTGTATATAAAATGCACTTTTTATCTTTCAAAAAGTGTTTCCCAGTGATAAACCTTTCATCCAATTTCTAATTTGCTGCCTTTGTAGATTTTAAAATCCAACATAAAGGAATAGTAGTGGTAAAAAAAGCACTTGTGGATTTAACTAATCTTTTTTTTTTTTTTTTGGTTAACCTCCCTGGCGGTATTCCCGAGTCTGGCTCGAGGTTGAATTTCAGTACCATGAGCGGTAACCCCGAGTCAGACTCGGGATCGCATCGCTGGATACAGGGAGACTTACTTACCTTGTCCCCTGGATCCAGCGATGTCCCCCCGCTGTGTGTGCGAGATGTCCCCCGCTCGATTCACACAGTGCCCGAGTGCCACCGAGCTCCGTTCCCCACGACCTTAGGACGTACGGGAGCAGGGATCGGCGCCAAATTCCAAAAAGTAAAAATACACAATACACATACAGTACTGTAATCTTACAGATTACAGTACTGTATAAAAAAAATACACATCCCCTTTGTCCCTAGTGGTCTGTCCAGTGCCCTGCATGCACTTTTATATTATAAATACTGTTTTTTTCTGCCTGGAATTTGGAGATTGTCCATAGCAACCAAAAAGTGTCCCTTTATGTCAAAAGTGATTTTAGACCAGCTAGAAAACAGAGATAATAAATTAGAATCACTTGCGCAATTGAGCGATAGCGATTTGTGGGGAGATCCGTCATCAAACACTAAATCTAATGACAGCGACAAATTTCAGTGTTTTTGGATTTGATTACCTTATTGAATAATTTTTATTATTCTTTGTTATCATTATTTATAGTTATTTATTATATTATAAAAACGTTATCATACCCGGGATGTCTACTAGACTCTTGTTTGAACAGATTTAAGAGAGTTATTCCTAAGAATTGCAGGCCTACAATATAAAACGCCAAATTTCCATGCAAAATAATTGTACCGCTTTCAGCACCTAAAATCAGAAATAATCATACCGCCAGGGAGGTTAATTCTCCTTTCAGGGGGCATGGTAGGGGGTGTGTCCTATGCCTACATACTTTTGCTAGTAGGTGTCCCTCATTCCCATCTTAAAATGTTGGGAGGTATGGGTATTGTTGAGATGCTTGGATCAGTCACATCACATTGTGAACATTTTCATAGTGAAGAACCTAACTAATACTTAGCTGCAGTTGACCTACACCAAATGCAACATCTAATTTTCACATTACCAGGATTATTCAGTAAAGTAGAACAAAGAGCTATAATGCACAAAGATTGTAGTAATGCATTGGTTTCAATTTAGTCCACTGATGAGGAAACACCGCTCAAGGTGTGAGTGCTGCAAGTCTAGTGTTGCTTCCAAAGCAGAGGTGTGATCCTGGCTCACCTCCGAGATCGACAGGGAAAAATGGATGAATGGCTGCACACTCTGAAAGGATGCCAAAATCTTTATTGTAGTGCTCAACAAATAAAAGCATATACAGCACAATGAGCACCGGGAGATAAAAATGTTAATGCATTTCATGCAGATAACAGCACTTAATAATAACATCAATAAAGATTTTGGCATCCTTCTGGAGTGTACAGCCATTCATCCATTTTTCCCAATGGCGTTGATTTATTAAACTGTAGAGTACAAAATCTGGTGCAGCTGTAAATGGTAGCCAATCAGCTTTTAACTTCAGCTTGTTCAATTAAGCTTTGACAAAAAAAAAAAAAAAAACTGGAATCTGATTGGTTTCTGCACCAGATTTGGCACTCCCCAGTTTTAGTAAATCTCACTCAGTACTACTAGGAAAGATTCTTTCTGATAGGTTACATTACATTTTAACCCCCCTGGTGGTAATCCCGAGTCTGGCTTGGGGTGGAGATTTTGTACCAAAAGCAGAAACACCGAGCCAGACTCGGGACTGCATCAATGAATGCAGGGAGAGGTTTACTTACCTTCTCCCTTGGATCCAGCGATGTACCCGCGCTATACGAGCGAGCCGTGTCTCGCTCGATCTATCACGGAGCCGGGCTCCGTTCCCTGCGAGCGTTGCGACGCACGGGGATGGAGAACGGCGCCAAATTCAAAAAGTTAAACACACACATTACATACAGTATAATGTAATCTTACAGATTACATTACTGTATGTAATTATTTCACATCCCCTTTGTCCCTAGTGTTCTGTCCAGTGTCCTGCATGCA
Source organism: Lithobates pipiens (assembly GCF_037356315.1). NCBI lineage: Eukaryota > Metazoa > Chordata > Amphibia > Anura > Ranidae > Lithobates > Lithobates pipiens. The sequence continues at coordinate 56,860,024 of NW_027507685.1, read as the reverse complement.
GTTTTATATTATAAAAACTGTGCTTTATGCCTGGAAACTGGAGATTGTCCATAGCAACAAAAACTGTCCCTTTACATCAAAAATGGTTTTAGACCAGCTAGAAAACAGCGATAATAAATTAGAATCACTCGCAGAATTAAGCGATAGCGATTTGTGGGGAGATCCGCCATCAAATATTGAAAAGTAATGACAGTGACAATTCTGCAACTGAGCAAATTTCAGTGTTTTTGATTTGATTACATTATTGAATCATTTTTATTATTGTTATATTATTATTTAGTATAATTATTTATAGTTATTTATTATATTATAATTTATTATTTCATTTTTCAAACTTTATGATACCCGGGATGTCTGCTAGACTCTGGTTTGGACAGATTTAAGTGAGTTATTCCTAAGAATTACAGGACTACAATATAAAACACCAAATTTCCATGCAAAATAATTGTACCGCTTTCAGCACCTAAAATTTGAAATAATCGTACCGCCAGGGAGGTTAATATACATCCTTCTTTGGAATAGATACCCACATTCTCACAAAATCAAACTTTATCTCTGTTCTTATTAAGTTTGTATAATTATTACTGATGATTCATTATATACAGCACCTACTATATAATAGAAAGGTGATGATAAATGAATCCCTGCAAGCCATAAATGCCTTGTCTTTGATATAACTCAGCCTGAACTAGAAGACGAGCTTGGAATTCCTTGTTAGTTCATTATTTATATTCTACACTTGTTCTCATTTGGCTGATTTACTAAGTAAAGGGGAAACATCCAGCTGGCTACATTCCCAGACACTTGACACTTTTCCATTCATACATGATCCCTCTGGTCCACTCACCGTGAGGTCCTTGCTGGCTTTCCTGTTGCAGCACTTGAGGAAATTAGGCAGGGAGAAACCCATTCTTGAATGTAGATCTTAACAGTGGATGTATTATATCCTTGTCCCTTTTAGGTAATTGTGTCTGTCCTTTGTAGCTCAAGCACTCACTGTCCCAGCCTCATGTGTACTTCTCTCCTCAGGTAAGACAGAGCTCCTTTATGTATGTAGACAAATCACCGCCTCCCATCATTGCTTCAATTACAGTAATGATGACTTTCACAAGTAGGCTGGACAAATTATCTTGCAACATCCCATGGAAATTATCCATAGTAAAACAATGACAATTTGGGAGTTTCAACATGATAGTGATTGACTCAAGTTGAACTCAGTATCAGGCTAGAATTGTTATCATGCTTGTGTCAACATGCCATTTGTCTTTGCTTAATTGTGGTACAGGTGTCTGCCACAAGTTCTTTTCAATGGAAACTATAGTCTCTTTAGACCATTTTAAGATATAGACGTAAATGCCATCAGGTTGATAGAAATAATCTTATCAATGTGTTAATTTTTTTAAAGCACTTTCTTGTAGTGTGTGTATATTTACTGTATGTACACAGGGTCAACTATAGATGATGTTTGCACAAGCAGACTCGGATTCTGGTTTAGAAAAATCATACAATGACTTTGTTGTAGCACTAATCTATCCATACATTCTGACATGAATATAAACAATAGACTCCCCATGTTTATATGTCTCTTATATCTCTCTCTCTATGTTGCATTCACACCTGAGCAGAGCAATTTTCAGGCATTTTTGGGCATTCTGTAGAGTGTTTTGAGCATATTTGTGAGCATATACAAGTGTTTTAGAAGTGTATTACAATCGTTTCACATGTGTATTCAAGCTTCCTTCATTTTTGTTTTTCACTAATGCATAGCTCCCAACTGTCCCTGATTTCGAGAGACTGTCCCAGATTTGGAGCAATGTCCCTCTTTCCGCCTCACTTGTCCCTCATTTTGGTCTGATCTATATAGTTGTATATAAAATGCACTTTTTAGCTTTCAAAAAATGTTTTCCAGTGCTAAACTTTTCATCCAATTTCTAAACTGCAGCATTTGTAAATGTCAAAAGCCAATATAAAGGAATAGTAGTGGTTACAAAAAAGCCCTTGTGGGTTTAACTAATCTATTTTGGGGTTAATTCTCCTTTAACCACTTTCAGACCGGACCATTTTGCTGGTCAAAGACCAGACCACTTTTTGCGATTCGGCACTGCGTCGCTTTAACTGACAATTGCGCGGTCGTGCGACGTGGCTCCCAAACAAAATTGAAGTCCTTTTTTTCCCACAAATAGAGCTTTCTTTTGGTGGTATTTGATCACCCCTGCGGTTTTTATTTTTTGCGCTATAAACAAAAATAGAGCGACAATTTTGAAAAAAATGCATTATTTTTTACTTTTTTTTATAATAAATATCCCCCAAAAATGTATAAAAAAAATTTTTTTCCCTCAGTTTAGGCCGATATGTATTCTTCTACATATTTTTGGTAAAAAAAATCACAATAAGCGATTATTGATTGGTTTGCGCAAAAGTTATAGCATTTACAAAATAGGGATAGTTTTATAGCATTTTTATTAATAATTTTTTATTATTTTTTTTTTACTAGTAATGGCGGCGATCAGCGATTTTTATTGTGAATTGCGACATTGTGGGGGACCCATCGGACATTTTTGGCACATTTTTGGGACCATTGTCATTTATACAGTAATCACTGCTATATAAATGCAGTGATTCCTGTGTAAATGACACTGGCAGTGAAAGGGTTAACCAGTGGGTGGCAGTGTAGGGGTTAAGTGTTCCTAGGGGTGTGTTACTAACTGTGGGGGGGTTGGGCTTTCATTTAGTGAATACTGATCTCTGCTCCAATCATATGGAGCAGAGATCAGCGTCACTAGTTGCTAGGCAGCATGGAGAAATGCTGTTTACACGGCATTTCCTCCATTCAGCCGTCCCGTGAGACAATCGCGGGTATGCCCGTGGCGATCGAGTCCGCGGGTCCTGCGACCGGACTCACGGGGGTCCCGGCCAGCGCGGGAGCGCGCCGCCGGCTGCGCGCTCCTGATGGCAGGGCGGCATTGAAGATTGGACGTACATGTACGCCAATATGCCTGCCCGTGCCATTCTGTCGACATACATCATCGTGCGCTGGTCGGGAAGTGGTTAAAGTGGTTGTAAACCCTTACAAACCACTTTGACCTACAGGTAAGCCTAGATTAAGGCTTACCTGTAGGTCCATGCATTATCCCCTAAACCTGCACGGTTTAGGAGATATTTGCAAAAAGATAGGCACCGCTGTCTATGCATGCACCATAGACAGCGGCACACAGGAGCATGCCGCTGCTAACGGCAATATGCCGTTAGTGGCAGCTCCCATGCACATGCGTCATCGCGGCTCCAGCCAATCACAGCGCTGGAGCCACGATGCCCGGAAAGAAGATGGACGCTACGTGGAAGAGGGGACAGTGGTGACATCACTGGCTCCTGTGTCAGGTAAGTGACACATAATGGGCTACTATGCGATGTATAGTAGCCCATTATGCTTTACCTTTGCAGGGAAACTAAGAGGAAGTAAACCAATCAGGGTTTACTTCCTCTTTAAGGGGGTGTGTACTATGCCTACATACTTTTGCTAGTATGTGCCCCTCATTCCCCTCTCAAAAAGTTGGGAGGTATGCTAATGGAAAGCACTATGGAGACCATGGACCATGAAAAATCATCTGAGATATGCCTGCAAAAATGCTTGATCCAAGCATTCCCATTGAAGTCTTTGGGGACAGGAATGTCCAAAATTGCCTCAAAAGTAGCTCATGAAACTATTGGAGTGTCAGGCATCAAGCTACATACGGTATGTGAAAAGCCATAGTAATTTGGATGTTAAGCATTAGGAAGCTTCAGACTACAAAACTTTTTAGGTGTGAATGGGGCCTAAATAAAACTTGTTTGGGACCAATATGGGAGCTGTTGGCCTCCTTCTGAAAATGCCAGTTGCCTGTCTGCCTCTGGTTTCAATATGAGTCATTGACCTGGAACAAGCATGCCCCAAGCAAAGTCTATGGGGTTGACTTACTAAAAGCAAATAGATTTTGCACTTTGCAAAGTGAGTTTACACTTCGCAAGAGCAGTTACTACAGAGCTTAGTAAATTAGCAAAAGCTCAGCTGACTACCATCAGCCAAGTATGTGCAAGCAAAAATGCAGTTTTTTTATTTCCCTTGCACGTGATTGGGTATCCTTTGCAAAGTGAAGCTTTGCCTTATTACTAAGGTCTGGCCCAATTGCACTTGCAGAGAGCAACAACACAGTCTATTAGCCTTTAGTAAATCCTCCCTAAAGTGAACTTAGGCCTCCTGAGCTATACTTGCTTCTGATCAGTGACACACTGGAGTTGATTTACTATAACTGGAGAGTGCAAAATCTGTTGCAGCTCTGCATAGAAAGAAACCAGCTTCCAGGTTTTGTTGTCAAAGCTTAACCTCCCTGGCGGTATGATTATTTCAGATTTTAGGTGCTGAAAGTGGTACAATTATTTTGCATGGAAATTTGGCGTTTTATATTGTAGGCCTGCAATTCTTAGAAATAATTCACTTAAATCTGTCCAAACAAGAGTCTAATAGACATCTCGGGTATGATAAAATGTGAAATATGAAATCATAAATTTATACACATATATATATATAAAATAAAATAAAATAACTATAAATAATTATAACAAATAATAATATAATAATAATAAAAATGATTCAATAATGTAATCAAATCAAAAACACTGAAATATGCTGAGTTGCAGAATTGTCGCTGTCATTACTTTCAGTGTTTGATGACGAATTTCCCCACAAATTACTATCGCTCAATTCTGCGAGTGATTCTAATTTATTATCGCTGTTTTCTAGCTGGTCTATAACCACTTTTGATGTAAACTGACACTTTTTGGTTGCTATGGACAATCTCCAGTTTCCTGGCATAAAGAACAGCATTTATAATATAAAACTGTGGGATGTGTAATTATTTGATACAGTACTGTAATCTATAAGATTACAGTATACTGTATCTATACTGTGTATTTTACTTTTTGAACTTGGCGCCGAACTCCGTCCCCGTGCGTCACAACGCTCGCAGGGAACGGAGCCCGGCGATGTGACAGATCGAGCGGAGGACGGCTCACAGATCACAGCAGGAGGACATCGCTGGATCCTGGGGACAAGGTAAGTAAGCCCCTCCATGCATCCAGCGATGCGATCCCGAGTCTGGCTCGGGAATACCGCTTATGGTATTTAAATCTTACCCCGAGCCAGATTTGGGAATACCGCCAGGGAGGTTAATTGAACAAGCTGAAGTTAGAAGCTGATTGGCTACCATGCACAGCGACACCATCTTTTGCAATCTCCCGTTTTAGTAAATCAACCCCACAATGTAGTGAAGTCTTTAGAGCAATATGACAGCCAATCAACCTTTTCCAAAGGGCAATTCAACAGTGGCCTCCGATATATTTTGTCCAGCACAGGCTTCCTTTAAGCTGATGAGTGAAGTGAATTGTGATCCTTGAGAGGCAGAGCTGAACAATCTTCCCCTGCAACTGTGTTATTGAGATGTTCTCATCAGACATCAGGCAGTAGTCAAAGCACTGCATGTTGGTGCCTAGAGACTTGAGTGTACTGGACAGGTAACTATTGAAGGGAGCATTTATAGACCTGAAAAAAGCATTCATCAATCAAAATATGGACCAGCAAACAAGTCAAAAAGTGCAAGTCACATAAATATTGCTAGCAGCCATACATTACGTTACTACAATGACTTGGGAAAACAAACTAGGGCCTCGTTTATACAAGCGTTTCCCTCTGAAGAGGGAGCTGCATTCAGATCGCTTTTAAGAAAGCATTTGACAACCTGTTTTCAATCACTTAAATCACAAACCAGCGTGCCACCTCCATTAATTTCAAAGGGTCTCGTTCGGCAGGCACTGCCTGCTAAACTTAAAAAGCAGGGTCAATCTTTTCCTTTGAAAAAGAAATATGCATACTAATGCTAAAAAACATAATTTTATAAACTTGATTAACTGAACCTAACATAATAAATTGTATAATGAGCAGAAAGGGGTAATCAAGTATCTAATCATCTGCAGGACAATATGGAAAAAAAATTAAAATTCTTCTTCCTCATATGACTATTAGGTTGAAGTGAACAGAGTTTCCCAGGATTCAGGGTAACAGACAAGAAATGTACACTTTTACACTATTAAATAAATAGACTTATTCTATAAGGGCCCAATCATGGTATTTCATTGTGGCAAAGTGTGTAATACATGTGTGGGTACAATGCAGCCCCATTCATACCAAATGGCACCCCAACACACCTTGCTGACATATGTGCATTGCTGTTAACTCGGTTTACAGTGAAGAAGAATAAAATGATGGATGTAAAATCAGGAAATCATTATGGGGCTGATTATAAAAAGTTAATTAGAAGAAACATTTCTTGTTGCCTATAGAAAGCAACAAATACCATCTTTACAGACCAGTTTAAAAATAGATAAATAATTTTGTTTTGGCTGCTATTAGCTTAAAGGCATTTTTTTTTCTTTAGCAAACTTTTCATATATCGTACCCCAGATAAACAGAATTTTATATATGGGGAGGATAATGACAAACATCTTTCTAGTGTCTATACAGAGAGCTGGGAGCACATGGAAACATGGTTCATTTTGTAAAATGAGCTTCCGTAGAGCCTTGTAAACTCAACCAGCCATAGAACATAATGTTCCTGGACAGGTAATGACTCTGGTACTCAAGAAAAACAGAGCCAATGTCTCCATTTTAGATGTACATGCTTTTTAACGCATTGTGTGCTCATTGCATATCGCACTCTAACCAGTTTAAAATGTAGGATATACTGGGCAAACAATATGTTTCTTGGTTACATATACGTAATTTAACAATTTTGCCTGAGGTTTGTCATCTATGCCTTTCGTTGGATAATTGAAATATCCAAAACTTAATCCGTGATAATGACTTTAGCCACTCAATATAAAATAAACAAATTGTTTTCATTTTTTCTAAGGTCATGATAGTCAATTTTTTGTTTGGTAAGTTTTTATAAGTTAAAGAGGTCCACCCTAAAAAACATTTATACATTAAAATTTTCTTTGAAATAAATTAAAAAACATAGAACTTTTTTATTTTTTTACTTAGCAGAAACCCCTATTGCTAGGCAGTCTTCCTAATGTGCCTCTTCCTAGTCCGCGGAGCGGTTTCGTCACTTCCTCCTTTTTGGCGAGCTCCCGTTGTCTTCTGGGACCTGTGTGTGTCCCAGAAGACAACGGGAGCTCGGGGGGGGGGGTTGGGGCGACATTGCGAGCTCGCTGGACAGGTAAGTCCTCTTATTAAGTCAGAAGTTTCAGTGTTTGTAGTTGCTGACTTAAAAAAAAAAAAAAACGGCTGTAACACCGCTTTAAGAAAGTTATATTGTCAAAAATGTACATAGATGTACAATAATATGAATTCTAAAGAACATATCATGCAGACTGCAAATATTGCGTATTAGCTCACATGCAATGAAGTTGATTTACTAAAGCCAAATAGACTGTTGCACTAATTTTCCCCAGAACTTAGTGAATGTGGTGAAGGTTCACTTTGCAAAGAATACCCAATTGGGTACAAGAAAAAAAAAATGCATTTCTGCTTGATGGAAATCATCACAGCTTCACCACATTCACTGAGCTCTGGTGAAAATGGTGCAACTATCTAGTCTATTTGTCTTTAGTAACTCAACCCCAATGTGTTGCTAAATGTCTAATATTGTAATATTTATGTGTAATATGTATCAAGAATCTCAGGAGACTACAATTTTGTATAACTTTATACAATGAGACTGGTTTAAAAATCTGTAAAACACCCTGGATGTGTAGATGGCCAGTGCATTCAAGGGGGAAAGTGAGGGGGAATGGTGCCGAGTAGGAAAGGTCGGATATTAGTAGATGGGGGAGGGAGCAGAAAAATAAGAAAAGAATGGGAAGGAAAAGTGTGTGTTGGGGAGGGGGGGAGAGGTTGCACACTCAGCAGGGGATCTATAGTGCTTTGTCATGGTCATAACTAATATATATATATATATATATATATATATATATATATATATATATATATATATATATATATATATATATAAATAATAAGGTAGGAATTAAAAAAAAATATTTTGATTATTAAAACAATTTTATCTCAATTATATTTCACATTTCCCAGTTTATCCTTTTCTTCTTTACTGAGATAGACCCATTGTTTACAGAGCTCAGTAGCTCAAGCCATGATTTACCAGCAACTCATTGGGTGGGAGGAGTGACTTATTCCACCTCTTCCCCTCTCCCTTCCTTTTTTTAAAAAGATAGCTCCATAGGAAGGTTTAATAGGAAAGAGAAAGCCTGAAGACAAACAACTTATCTGTGCTTTCTATAAAGCATATATTGTTCTCTGAATCCTCTGTCATGAGAAAACTGTCTATTTGCAAAACAAAAATTTGACATAAATAATAAGACAAAGGATAAAAAAAAATCAGTTTAAATACATAAACGTATTACCATTAAAGGGTTTTCGTAAAGTAAACAGTGAACATGTCCTTCTACCGACAACAGTACAAAAATCCCTCAAAGTTGTAGGTTTTAGATATACTGGTGGTGACCGAGTCTCTGGCACTCGTGAGTCCCCTGACTAAGCTACACAAACCACTAAGCCAATGGAGCAAAAATCAGTCATGCTTACATTCCTTACTATGAAGAGCTATCACAAGCTGAGTGTTGTGTTATAAAGGAATTTCCACACGTCTAAAGATAGTTTTAGGAGCATTTGGAATTATGAAAGTCCAACAAGGAAGAAATTTGCAGACCACCTAACATAGAAGCAAGTGGGGATCACAGGAGCAGAATAAAGACTTGTGTACTTTCTCTAAATCATTGCACTTTTATCACATTTAGCCCTCACTACGTAAAGTGACATTAAAGTGCAAAAAAGAAAATTGCCAGTTGATGCCAAAAAACTGCTTTACCTGTCTTCTAGCCTGGGAATGTGATGTAAACTCCTAGTTCACTTTCAGCATCAGACCCCATTCACACCTGAATGATAAGAAGTGCGGTTCTCAAACCGCATAAACGCTCAACATCAAGATTCCCATTATTTTTAATGTTGCCCATTCACGCATTGTAGCTTGAAGCTTGAAAATGTACATGAGCTTGTTTGGGATAGAGTTCATGAGTTTTTGGTCCCTATAAGACTTCAATAGGGGCATCTGAAACTAGAGGAACTGAAAAATGCCTGAGAATGCAAGAAACATGCATTTTGTGTGATGTTTTGGTGCTTTCCCCCCTAATAACTAGCTAAAACAAAAACACTAAAGCCTGGAAACACCTGAAAATGGGCAAAAAATCATATTCAGCAACCACCCAAATGTTAAATAGACAACGAGAGACATTGCCAGGCTGGAAGAAGCAGCAAGATTGCTTGTGCTTAGTGTACTTGCCCCTGGATGCATGCTGCCCTAAACACACACTCAATATCACTCTCATAGAGTGTGACAGGCTGCTGGCAATGGGGTTGGATGATGTGCCTGTGCCCTCTATCTGTAGCTAAATGCCAGAACTTCATGCATGGGGCTAAACGCAGATTGAGCACGAGGCCTTACACAAGAGTTTTGCATTGTTACCTGAGAATGCTAAGAGAAATTGCCGTATGTCAACAGGAAGAACTGCTTGCCACAAGATTGCTACGTTTTACCAGAAGGTATTTCACAACAATAGAGGGGGAAAGTTTTAATTTCAAGCTACATAGAGGGTGAAATATGGCACCAGACAGAAGTACATTTTAAAAGGGAATAGTACATGTCTGCGGAAGCTAAACATTAATATAAAATGTATTTTTCACCAAACAGTCACTAGTGGTGAATCAATTACTGTCATTTAAACACATGCACCTGGAAGGGATCTTTCAGACAGGCACTGATACTTACCGCCCTCTGAAAAGGGATCCGCAGTGGTAACTGGGATATTTTCATTGATTGTAAGAAGCCTTTTTACAATCACAGGTTCCGCTGGTATGATAATAATTTGTAATACAATCAGGAGCGTTGCTAGGTCTACAAAAGATCTGGGCCTAGAGCCCATAGCAGCGTAGTAAAGAAAGTCATACGCTTGGACGGGCATACACATGTATATACCGTAATATACATGTCTGTGTGTATATATCCCCAGAGAGCCCCCCCCCCTTACACCAGGGTGCCCAGAGAGCCCCCCGTTACAACAGGGTCCCGAGAGAGCCCCCCTTACATCAGGGTCCCCATAGAGCCCCCCTTACATCAGGGTCCCCATAGAGCCCAACTTACATCAGGGTCCCCAGAGAGCCTCCCCCTTGCATCAGGGTCCCCAGAGAGCCCCCACTTACATCAGGGTTCCCAGGGAGCCCCCCTAACATTAGGGTCCCCAGAGAGCCTCCCCCTTACATCAGGGTCCCCAGACAGCCTCTCCCTTAAAATCAGAGTCCCCAAATACCCTCCCCCTTGCATCAGGGTCACCAGAGAGCCCCCCACTTACATCAGGGTCCCCAGACAACCTCCTCTACCCTTGAGGACCCCTGCAGAGACGCGGGGCTAAGGGCCCGGGTTTTGGGGCTATAGCCCCAAAAGCCACCCCCTAGCGACGCCACTGAATACAATTATATCTACATAAGAGGGGTTGATTTACTAGAACTGGTGCAAAATCTGGTGAAGCTCTGCATAGAAATCAATCTGTTTACAGTTTTTTTTTTTTTTTCTCAAAGCTTAATTGAACAAGCTGAAGATAGAAGCTGATTGGCTACCATGCACCAGATTTTGCACTCCGGTTTTAGTAAATCAACTCCAATGACTGCATGTGTTCAACTTTTGTGAACTTCCCATATCACAGACCAGACGCCATGGAAGAGATTTATTAAAACTGTAGAGTGCAAAATCTGGTTTAGCTGTGCATGGCAGCCAATCAACTTCCAGGTTTTATTGTCAAAGGTAATTGAACAAGCTGAAGTTAGAAACGGACTGGCTGCCATGCACAGCTGCAGCAGATTCTGAGTCCTCCCCCCATGACCTTTTTTTGGAGTCTAGTAGTTCAGCTCCCAGTGCAACTGCTTTTGCTGTGGTGGTTTTGCATGGAATTTTTTTAGTCCCGTGAAATATATACCGTACTGAATGGCAGAGTTGGAGAAGGCACAGAAAGGAGCAAATAACCCCTTTGTTATGGGCCACAAACCACATTTAGTACAGTTTAGCTAAACAAAAGTCACTGCCCTCATACTATTATGGGGCACATGAACTGAGACCCCCTTAATAGTTATATACTTAGTTATATAGTTGTATTTTCAGCTTTTAAACTTACCGTTGGTGTTGTTTTTTTTTCATTAAAATTCAAGCAACAGATGACACGCTGATCCACCCCCCAACCTGAATTCTAAATGTAGTGGCCACAAACCTTGCTGGGCGGCCTTGACTTATTGGGCTTACCAGTTACCTTCTCTTGGCCTGCTCTTCCACGTCTAGGGGTTCCCAGGGTTGATACCCAACGACTTGAACACTGACACAGATAAAGTCCTTTAACAAAGGTTTTATTTGCAGTAGTAACATCCAATAACACAGTCTCTCAGGGGAAAAGAGGGTACAGGTGAAGAACTCAGGCACCTTGAACTGCAGGTCTAGCAAAGTCTCTAATTCCACCCAGAGAGTAGCCACTCGCAGCTGGGTACTTCAAAGCTGAACAGATCTCTAGCCAGAGATCATGGCAGTCAGCACGTTGACTCAAAACTTGAAGCAATCTTATGAACGTGTACAAGCTATAACTAAGGGTGAACAGGAACCTTTTCCTCAGTACCTGGAATGTTTCCCGTCTCCTTAATGGTACTGGAAAAGCGTGAATTCATCAATGTCCTTCCCAACTCAGTAACCAGGCACTTCCCAGAATGCCACTTGCCGACCCTCCTCCGAAGAGTCCTCCTCCGGTCTCTTCCACGAGCTGTGGTGCCTCTCCAAGCCGAGAGCACACCCGGACATCTTGAATCTTCCCTCAGTTACTGCACCTCGGACCAGCAGGGTCCGAGACTCGGGAACAGACGGATCCCTACCCCAGATCAGATGGGTCTTCCAGGGGCCTCTAACAGGAACATGTTGCGGGATGTCGAACACCCCATGACCGGGACCCCTCACGGGGCTACCCCAGTCCTGGAACCAGAACAGACCACATGGGTCTCAAAAACTCCTCTCCCTGAAAACGTGACCCACACCCCTTAAGTACCCCCTCCCAGACTCCTCAGCGGGCCCCAGCACTCCCACTGATTGGTTCCGAGAAGGTTGATACCTAAACATCCAACCAGGCCTGGTTCTGGCCTGTCATGTGCGCCTCACCGTTCACATGACCAGACTGATGTTAAGGCCAACCTATGTAATTAAGCCTCAGAACTTCTACTGTTCTGAGGCAAAAACTAAATTTACATGCCAAAATGTCATCCGCTACATAACATTATAGTCTAACAAGGCCATACGCTACTATATGCTGTGGCAACGATGCCCTGCTTCATGGCCTTTTTATCTTAGGCCGCAGATTCTAAAAGGTGGCACCGCCTGTCAAACTTGCTCATTGATTTCAATGAGGCTGCACTGCAACCACAAGCCAAATGCTTGGTCCAAATTTGTGGTGTAATCCTACAATGTAAAGTTGCTATTCAGCAATAAAAAAAAAAACTAAAAACAAAACTGGTGTGAGGAGGTGACAGTAGCGCATCCAGAGCACCTTCCTGCCGCTGCTATACTGCCCTCTGAAAAGTAATCCATTGCAGATTGCTTCTCAGGGGGTAGTAAGCATTACCACCAGTGTGAAAGAACACTGAAGAATTAAACTGATGGTTTTATCCCTCCACTGTCCTTCTCTGTAAAAAACAGCACCGTGCAAAACTGTAGACCTCTGAATGAGAATTGTGCCCCTTCCTGTGATGGATGTCCTATGTGCGGGGGATTACAAAAGGCAGGTCCAGATATTTATGTTAATTCTATTTTTTTTTTTAAACTATGTAAAAAAAGTGGCTAACTGGATTAAATAGCATTTTTATATGTGCCTGGAGCTCAGGTTTAACAGTACATATAAACAGGGCCACTCAAGCATTGGTCCCAGGCCCCATCAGCTAAACAGGGGGCCCAGGGCAGCTTTATTGTTCATTTCTAGATAAATAAAAACCAAGCACGCACCTGTTACTATTCAGTTAAGAAAATTGAATAAGTGAAAAATTGAGAAAGTAATACCAAAAAAGTGTTGCAAGTGTAATATCTAAAAAAAAGGACATTCATATAAAAAGCCAATACAAAAGAAAATGCATATAAAACAATTAGTGAACCGATCAATATAAAAAGTGATCACAGAAACTATTGAATATGCTCAAAAAGGTGTATTGACCACGATATGAGACACTGTATATCTTCCAATATTCTGAAGTCAGGAAATAATATCAATGCCGCTTACCAGATTCGTAGGATCTCATATTATAGGGATCAAAGATGTCTGTGCACAAGCCTGCCAGCGGGAATACGATCCTCCTGTGGTTCTTTTCAGGGGAAAATAGTCCTTCTGTTGCAGCGGGATATCCAATTTTACAGAGGAAGCTTCCAGACAAGAATGATCCTATATTTTCAAATAGTCCTGGATGGTCTCATTAAATAGAGGATAGAAGAAAGGACTTCATTGTGTAGTATGTCCGAAGTGAATTTATTTATAAAAATGTATCAATGCTTACATCCAAGAACACAGTAAGAAGATTTCAAAAACAGCTGTGGCTCAAGCCAGCTGACTGTTAGCGTGATGACGTCAAGGGATAGTGCTCCACCCACCACGTTTCCCTATACGCGGCATCGATTGGGAACTGGTGTGAGGAGATAACAATAGCACATCCAGAGCACCTTCCAGCCGCTGCTATACTGCCCTCTGAAAAGTGATTTACTTTAACTTTTAAAATAAATACCTTTCCGTTTTCTTTTTACCTACACTATATGGAGTCCCTCCATTTTTTCTCATTTTCATCCTGGTCCTATTGAGTCCATCTTATCACATATCAACAACCTCCAGACGGCTCCTCAACAGGAGGGAAGTCTCATATCATGTTGGAGAGTCACAAGGATTTGGGTTCTTCGGTTGCACCATCACAAATGAAGAGTGAAACTACCCTTCTTGGTGTGATCATTTCCCTGCCTATCCCAACCCTGTGGCATCTGGCCCACATAAGCTCGATTGACCCACTACTGTATGGTAAGTGGGTCCACCACATCCTAAAAGAGTACCAATCTTTATTCCTTTTGATAAAGGATCTCTTCATACTCACCACTAGTTTTCTGCACCCTGATTGTTTCATCTTTGTTCAATTGAGGATTCACTACCCAACACGAGAGGGACATATTTTAGAATTTTCACTAATTATTTAGTTTCACCTTAGGGAATACTGGACTTTATCAGTTCATATATTTTGGTTGAAAATCATATACAATGGACATTTCAGTTTAGGTTTTTTGGTTTCAAACGCAACACTATTTGTTTATCATTTTACTAGACCACACCCCCACTCCTTAAATTACAGTTCCCTGGGCCCCATCAGGTCAATACGAGGTTCAGCATACACAGATAAAGTCAGTATTGCTGTTCATCTGCACCCCACGGGGGTGAGGGTTGTAGGAGTGGTTGGGGGGTTGTAGAAGCGGTTGGGGGGTGTAGGAGGGGTTGGGGGGGCCCGTCAGGAAGGCTGTACAGGTCACAATGATTTCTAACAGCGGCCCTGCATATGAATAAAAACAATTCAAACAGAGATTATTTTACCATATATCTAGTATGTACCCATCAAGTCCTTTGCCCTGAAGCTAGTGATGTCCTGTCTAACAATGTGAAATTACGTCAATACTTCTGCCATCACTAGAGTATAACGTATTGAGAGGGAGACTTTGAAGCCTGACCGAAGTCACAGAAATAAACATTCAGATACACTCTGTAATGAAAACATGAATTTCAGTTTTTCCTCCTTTAACAACTGCTGAGTGTATCTAAATATGACTGCACACCGTCCATAGACACCAGAGTTTGACCACACAGTCATCCAACAGACCTAGTCATATAACCCTCCTACCTTTCTATGAATTACAAGTCAGTATGAGGGTGCTTATGATGAGGGGTGAGGACATGACTCATTTGCTGACGTAGAGCACTGGAGTGGGAGAGCAGGAAGCTCATAGTTAGAGAGAAAATTGAATTTTAGGGCATTTCCAAGCTACAAAAGTAGATCAGTAAAGTAATGCATGTCTGAAAAACGTATAAATATCTGGATAATGCATATGAATATAGTGTAGTGCAACTTCAAGAATTGTAAAGCAAGTGATTATAAGCAAATAATAATAAATCTTGTATACTGAAAGTCCAATATCCAATGTCCCAAAGTAATTCCAATCGCCAATGTAAAAAACGTGATGTCTTTTTAATTTTCTGTATATAAAGGATGCACGGTGACATGCATGCACTCCACCATGTGAGATACTCACCTCCTCTTTTGGCATCTTAAAGAATATGTAAACCCAACATTTCATATTCCTGATATGTGCCTGCTGTACCACGTACTTATGTGAAAAAGTACCCTTTTCTCTTTGTATTGCTTCCTTCGTGTGAAATATCTGGTCTTCCTGTCCGTCCCTCTGCTTTCTTATTAAAAACTGACCACACTAAGCAACAGAGCACAGTGTGGTCAATTCTCTAGCTATACTTGGAACTCAGCCTGCTCTCCTACAATGATCAGACTTGTCCCGACACACCTCACCTGCACAGCCATTCACTGTGAAGCTCAGTGTACTGTTGTTCCCCCTACAGCTCTTATGCAGCTGAAAACAGAAGGAATGTGATCACTTATAAAAAAGGGAAAAAATGTATTTTTTATGTTTTTTATGACTATACACAAATGTTTTGCCTTTCATCTCTATTTCAAAAGCAAATGGGTTGTTGTTTTACAAAGGTGAACATTTGCAATCACTTTATCCACTTAACGACCACCCTATAACAAATTTTAGTAAAAGCACCATACAAAGTACTCAAAAACACTGGCTAGGCACACATTTAACCCTTTGCTCACCCTAGATGTTTAATCCCTTCCCAGCGTCACTGGTTTCTACAAAGTGTCAGTGTCTGATTGTCTGCTGCAATTTTGAAGTCCTGATATAATTCGCTGATCGCCGCCATTACTAATATAAAAAAAAATATTCCAGTATATGTCCCATAGTTTATAGACGCTATATGTTTTGTGCAAACCAATCAATACACGCTTTTTGTGATTTTTTTTACCAAAAATATGTAGCAAAATACATATTGGCCTAAATTTATGAAGACATTTGTTTTTTGTTTTTGTTTTTTATTTTTTTTATTGGATATGTTTTAATGCAGGATGTAAAATATTGTTTTTTCTTTTAAATGTTTGGTCCTTTTTCATTTATAGTGCAAAAAATGAAAATCCCAGTGGTGATCAAATACCACCAAAAGAAAGCTCTATTTGTGGGGGAAAAAAAACTACATGCATTTGATCTGGGTACAGCATTGCATGACATATATAATTATCAGTTAAAGTAACACAGTGCTATATCGCACAAAATGGCCTAGTCATGCGGGGGGAGTAAATCGTCCGAAGGTCAAGTGGTTAAGATGAATGAGGTCAAATAGTGCTTAATTTCTCCCTCGATATAGGGACCCAGGATCAGTATCTTCACGGTCTCACAAATAGCTCAGATAGGTATGAGATAAGTGAAGGAAAAAATGAATTTATATACAGGAGATTAAAGAGACATCACGTTTTTCACATTGGTTATTGGAATTAATTTAGGACATTGGACTTTTATTATACAGTTTTTTTGCTGTAATACGGTCACTGTGCAGATTGCATTACACATTATATTTGGATATGTGGATAATGACATATTTTATTTGGCAGATGTGTGACTGTCTCACTAATCCTGGCATGTCAAATGTTTTCATCCTTAGACTCAAAAGAGGAAGAATGAAAGACTCGCTGACCCTTCACACGCAGGTTAAGAGGTTTGTGGTGAAGCCAAGTGTCATCCACTCTGATTTTCCCAATTGTGCTTACACTAAACTGTTACTAATTCAGCCCATTAAAATATTGTACATTAACCTGCACCTTAAAGCAGGAACTAAAGCTCAGCTATTACATACTGTAAGCAGGCAGGTTTTTTTTTTTTTTGCCTTATCTGCAATAAAATATTGTTTCCTGCTCATGTGATCCCCACAATTTAACCACTTGCTTACTGGGTACTTAAACACCCCCCCCCCCCCCTCCTGCCCAGACCAATTTTCAGCTTTCAGTGCCGATGTACTTTGAATGGAAATTGCACGGTCATGCTACACTGTACTCAAATTAATTTTTTTTTTTTTTAATCCCCACAAATAGAGCTTTCTTTTGGTGGTATTTAATCACTGCTGGTATTTTATTTTTTGCTAAGCAAACAAAAAAAGATGGAAAATTTTGAAGAAAAAAAAAATCATGTTTCATAGGTTGTTATAAAATTTTGCAAACGGGTAATTTTACTCCTTCATTGATGGCCTCGGATGGGTGGCACAGATGGACACTGATAGATGGCACTGATGGGCACTGATAGGTGGCACTGATGGGCACTGGTAGGTGACACTGATGGGCACTGATCAGTGCTGCACATCAGTGCCACCTTTGTTGAGGCACTGATAGGTGGAACTGTGGGCACTGATAGGTGGCACTGTGGACACTGATGGGTGGTACTGTGGGCACTGATGGGTGGGGCTGGTGGTCACTGGTAGGCAGCACTGTTGCCTACTGCTAGGTGGCACTGGCAGGGGGCGCAGGTGGACACTAAGGATCTGCAGCAGCTCGCTTTTTTTTCTCCTCACGCTGTTAGCGAGAGGAGAAAAAATAGTCGATTACCGGCCTTGTTTACATCACATGATCAGCTGACAGCTGATCACGTGGTAAGGTTTCGGGAACGACTCCTTACTCCGATCTGTGATCCAGTGAGTCTCATAGACTCGCTGGATCACAGAAGGGGTAAGAAGGGGCCCAAAGGGTGGCGCCTTGAAAAATGAACTTCCTCTTTATACTCTCACAGTATGTTACTACGTTCGTGTTTGTCAAATGACAATTTGTGAATAGTTGGTATGCTAGAGAAACTCCTGCAAAAATCAAACGCTCGATCATCCAACAATCAGACCGTGTGTACGAGGCTTTAGACTTGTCATTTTAAAAGTTGAAAATAGCAGGCAGGCTTACCGTAAGCTCAGATCAGGGTATTTGCTAAGTAAACATAGAATACAAAAGTAACTCGCAGACTCGAAACCAGGGACTTTCAGTGTATGTGTATGCTTTATCTTTATTGCTTTGGTGTGCCCATTATTTGCAGTTACAAAGCCTACCAGGAAGATGGAGTATTGTTCCTGTATAAACAGTGCTACTGCCAGAATTTACCTGAATATGAGGTTACCCTTCCATCACTTTCTTCCTAGTGGAAATAACATTATAAACACAAGTGATGGTCATGTTTGTGCTAAATATTATTTTGATAGATTGTATGGGTTTTCAGTAAACAGATCATGAATACGCCACAGTTTTTACCAATATCATTGTTTTTTTTTTTTCTTCTTTCTTTCTTTTTACTAAGCTGTATTCAGGTTTTCCACTAACAATAGGATATTGATTTGTTAAGATGACCACAAACAAGTTAAATTTTTTCTTAGATGTGAGTTGCACCTACAGAAACCAAAAAGCCCTCATCTGAAGCAGCATTCTTAAAGCAGAAGATATATACAGTACCCCACGAAAGTGAGTACACCCCTCATATTTTTGTAAATATTGTAAACACCGAGGAGGGAAAATAGCTAATTGGGCGCAATTTGGACATTTTCACTTAGGTGTGTACTCACTTATGGCTGTGTGTTGTACACTCACTACTTTACATTGTAGCAAAGTGTCATTTCTTCAGTGTTGTCACATGAAAAGATATAATAAAATATTTACAAAAATGTGAGGGGTGTACTCACTTTTGTGAGATACTGTACATGTCTTACTTACACCACCTGTTTATTCCTTATTTTAGGATTGTGTACAGAGCCATGCAAATTAGTCCTTTCTGCCCCTTGGCCAACTAAACATCCAGAACTGCTGGTTTGTATCAAACATACAGCCAAATATTTTTTAGAGCCATTTATTCTAATCAGCATATATCTGTTTCAAGCATTTTGGCCATTACCAATTTACCATCTCTTTTAAGAAGGCTTTTCTCTGCACTGCACTGAATCAGTAGAAGATGTTTTTGGTTCCTTTTGGCCCAGTTATGCTTCTTTTTTTTTGTTCCCTATGCCCTGGCACTATAATTTTTAGGTTGACTCTCTGCTGTGGAACCACAGTTCTGGAGGTACAGTTGGTCAATGGACAGTTTTGTAAAGCTTTGCCCACTATCCTAAAATGAGGACTGCAGCCCTTATTTTTGGGATTTGTGATGGGCGTGAGATATGTAGATACCTTCTTGAAATGGATATTCAATAGATAGGCAACTCCTATCCTCATATTGATTAAGGGGTTCCAAATTAATAATAACTACTGCAGTAGGGAACAGACACAAAGGATACGCTCAGCATCTTTCCTAATAACTGTTCTACTTTATTATGACGCATTTGAAGGTTTTTATACACATGATTTCGTAGGTATCACATTAATATTACAATTGTACGTTTATGGTAACAAGGGGCGTTACATAGGCAGGCTAATTCTAATCAGGACTCGAAAGAATGCAAAACATGTACTGAAAACATATCAGTGCCGTGTGCACAGTGAGGGCATTGTACAATACATATAAAATAGAATACAGAACCTACAAATTTCCATTACACTTCTGCTTTAAGAAGATTGTAGATTTGCACACAAATTTATGGAACGATTCAATGCAGACATGCAGGTAGGTTGATTGGCTTCTGTCCAAAATTGGCCCTAGTACATGAATGGGGACCTTGGATTGTGGGCTCCTTGAGGGTAGGGACCGCTGTGAGTGTGCAATGTACAGGGATAGGGACAATTGTAGACACTCACTCAGGTTGAACTGGATGGACTGGTGTCTTTATTCAACCTTACTAACTATGTAACGCAGGACTTAGCTTTACATTTTAATATTTTAATGAGATAGAGGGGCAACATAGCCTGACCTGAAATAAGGGAAAATATTGATGAATCTTTGTAACTATCCAAAATTCTAAGATGACCATGTGGTTGCAGGAAAGAAAATCACTAGATTCTCTTATCAACATAGTTAGTGTTGATGGGTAAATCCCTCCCATGGAGCCATTGTATTCTCCTGGTGAGTTGGGGGGGGGGGGGGGGTTGTAGGAAGCTGTCCCCACCAGGAGAACACAGTGATTATTGCTAAAGGCTATAACAGCCGCTAGCTATAATTACATGTAAAATCCAACAGACTGGTTGTTCCCGAGTTGATCAACTTGGATACATTCAACTTGCCCATACATGGTTCGAATCTCAGCCAATTCCTGCTGAACCAGATGACATTCAAACGTCTATGGCTGGCTTTAAAGTGTAATTAGTTTAGGGGAAGAAGCATGTTAAACAGGATAAAGGTGGATATTTCATACATGCTTCAAAATCTCTCCAAATTATAATGATATTGACCTGTTAATTAGCCTCAGCATTGTCTGGTTGTTAGGGAGCCATTATGGACCCATTTAATTGCTGAGAAAAAAACAGAATATTGTGTGGAAGACCATTTATTTTATTGGTATTGCTTATAAACTTATAAACTTAAAGTATACCTAAATCATTTTTAGGGGAAGGAATGAACACCTTTCTGGGTTTTTTGTGGCCTGTGTCTATTAGAGGAGTTTTCCTTTCACCTCCTCTCCTGTAGACACAGCAGCAAGCAAAATGATTTTTTATTTTTTTTGTAAAATTAGGAATATCCTTTCTTAGGCATCAGAACAACAGTTGTGCTAATATGAACAGTTCATCTTTATATAAAAAAAAAAAAAAATACACAACGCACAAATTAAAATAGTAGCTGAAAATGTGTTCTCCCCTGAATTTACCAATTAGCTTTACACTTGTTTAACAAATCTCTTTAAATTACTTTACTTTCCAAATAATCATTTACCAGAGTGTGTATCCTGGGAAAACAGAGAATTGTTTGATTTTCCTGCAAAATATCAGCACACAATCCTTTATCTTAAACTGACAGTTATGTGATAAGATTGGATTAACAAATGAGTTTCTTTTTAGTTAGCGGGTATCACTCTTTTATAAAACTTGTTGAAAGCATATTTAGAGCAACTGTTCATTAATTTAGGAGTGGGAGTGACTCACGTTTACAACTAATGATTATATAATGCAATGTTCAATGCTACCTCATTCAAGGCAAAAATCCTTTTATAGGCAGACAATTAGTATCTCTGTATAGGAAGTCACACCTTTAGTGAAAAACAGTGAAGGCAGCAACTTTCCGGCTGTAAATTGCATCTGGGTCATTGAGGTTTGATTGCAGGTTCTGTAAAAATGAAAGAGAAGGAAACAGTAGCTGTATAGGATAGAGTCAGGGGAATGGGATATATGGTTTTATCTATATACAAGGAAGACTGGATGAGCAGATTAGATGGTCCATTAAATCTCAGTATCACAGGTTATCTCCATTACATCTGGTAGGCTAGATTGATTGCTAATGCTGTTTCAACAGGAATGTAGTTGTCATTATACATAGCTCTCAACCAGTGCCGGGACAAGGCCACCCAGAGCCCAGGGCGAGCATGCCAAACTGCACCCCCCCCCCCAAAAAAAATAATTGAGCACTAATCTGCATGTCTATTCCCAAGCTTAAATCCCCCCCCCCCAGTACAAATCCACCCCCTTCTAAAATTGCCCCTTCCAGTACAAATGTTTGCCTAAACCGCTCCAACTCAAATGCCCCTCTCCAAAAAAGTCACTCCTCTTAGCACAAAACTTCTACCCCTCAAATGTCCTCTCTGAGTACAGATCCTCTCCTCCCCCCAACTCCAAATCCCCTCTCCTAGCACAAATCCACCCCATACATTTCCCATCCTAGCCCAGATCTCCCCCTCAAATAAAAATGTCCTCTCCTAGCACAATCCTCCTCCCCCCTTCACCATTTCACCTCTTTTAGCAGAAAACCCCCGAATGCCCCCTTGTAGCACAAATCCTCCTCCGCCTTACCCCATCTCAACACAAATCCCCCTAAATCACACCCCTGCTGCCTCCCTAAATTGCTCCTCCTAAAAACAAATCCCATCAGTCTTCTCACAGAACCCCCCCCCCCCCCACCTCACAGGAAACCACAGTGCCCAGGGCAGCCGTCCTTCCTGCCCACCCCTTGTCCCGGCCCTGCTTTCAACTGTCCCTGATTTTGATGGACTGTCCCTGATTTGGAGCAATGTTTCTCTTTCCTCCTCATTTGTCCCTCATTGTGGTCTCATTTACATAGTTGTATATATAAAATTAACTTTTTATCTTTCAAAAAGTGTTTCCCAGCGCTAAACCTTTCACCCAATTTCTAAATTGCTGCTTTTGTACATTTTAAAAGCCAATATAAAGGAAAAGTAGTGGTAAGAAAAAGCCCTTGTGGATTTAATTAACCTTTTTTTTGGTTAATTCTTCTTTAAGGGGGTGTGGCAGGGGGGGTGTCCTATGCCTACCTACGTTTGTTAGTAAGTGTTCCTCATTTCCATCTCAAAATGTTGGAAGGTATGCATTATATATGATCATTTGCAGCAAGTGAAAACAATATCAATTTGACTGACTATATAGCTTTACACTGTAGAAGCAATGCAGAGGCAGGAAATGGATAGCTAACTCAGTTCTGCAGAACTAGTTACATTTACCTTAAAGACTAAGTTATCCCTGGGTTTTACTTCCTCTTTTGCTTGCCTGAAAGCCTGCAAATGAAAAGCATAATGGGCTAGTATGCATCACATACTAGCCCATTATGTGCCATTTACCTGCAAAAGAATCCAGCGATGTCCCCTGTGTAGGTAGTATCCATCTTCTGGTCCCTCTGCCTTCCGAGCAGCGGACTGGGGCTCTGTGATTCACCAAAACTGTGTGACATCACTCCCGCGCATGCTCATGGGAGCCGCGATTAATGGCACAGGCTAGGGAAGAAACAGTACTTGGTTTCGCTTCTTCCCCGCTCATGCGCCGTGGGAATTTTTGGCGGACTACAACTGAAATATATCCTAAACGGCGCACGTTTAGGAGATATTTCCACTACCTATAGGTAAGCCTTATTCTATGCTTATCTATAGGTAGCAGTCCAAAAAGTGGGTTTACAAACACTTTATCAAACAATGATGGGAAGGTTTAGTAGCTTTGCAGCTCTGTGCAATGACCAGGAAGAAAATGGCAAAGTCTTTGGGACAGCTGTCAAATATTTCTTTACAGGAAAACTTCACTTTAGCCCCCTCCCAACAGCTTACTTTAGCCCACAAACGAAAAGACTCATCTTCATCCTTGATACAGTTTTTTTTTCCCTTGTAGGACCCTGCCTGGCACCGCAGAGCCATTACAAGAAAGGCATCCCTGAGTCCTATGCCTAGTGTGCATGAGTATAGGAGTATTGACCACCCTAGGAAAAATGAAGGCATTTGGTACTCCATTGAATCGCTGGAGGCCACCATGAGTAAGGACCATTTATAGGAATTAATGGGGCCCAACTAAGTGTAAGGTTGTCTCAAAACAGACTTACGAAATCAAAGTACGACATACTGTATGTGCCTTAGACACTGACTATACACAGTACTACTGCTTTTGGTGGATGTTTACTCATTCTAATTCTAGTAATCGTACTAATAGGGGCGTTCTTACCTCTGCCCACTCGTCCTCTCTTGTTAGGAGGAATGGAGTCCATACATGATTCAGTTATCATGTGAAATAGATTTTTTTAGACCTAATCTATCAATATTCTCGCATGTATAGGATGCAGACATCTCTGCAGAAGATAGGACATAATACAACCAATATAACTAGTGTGTGCACACTATGAAGCTGATTTACTAAAACTGGAGAGTGCAAAATCTGGTGCAGCTCTACAGAAAAATCAATCATTCGTTTTTTTGTTTTGGTTTTTGTCAAAGTTTAACCACTTCAGCTCCGAAAGATTTACCCCCCTTCACGACCAGGCCATTTTTTGCGATACGGCACTGCATTGCTTTATGCAACACTGTATCCAAATAAAATGTTTGGCATTTTTTTCTCACAAATAGAGCTTTCTTTTGGTGATATTTATATTTATTTTTGAGCTATAAACAAAAAAAAACTGACAATTTTGAAAAAAAATAAAAAATACTTTTTTTGCTTTCTGCTATAAAACATACAACATAAAGAAAATGTAAAAAAAAATCTATTCTTCATCAGTTTATGCCAATAGGTATTCTGCTACATATTTTTGTTAAAAAAATCCCAATATGCATATATTGATTGATTTGTGCAAAAGTTATAGCGTCTACAAACTATGGGATATTTTTACTTATACATTTTTTCTATATTTCTTGGTGACGGTCAGCAACTTATCGTGGGACTGCTATATTGTGGGGGACAAATCGGACACCTAATGCCGCGTACACACGAGCGGACTTTTCAACATCAAAGGTCCGACGGAACAATTCCGGCAGACTATTCGAACGTGTGTGGGCTGCAACGGACTTTTGATTCACAAAAGTCTGACAGACTTTAGAAATGGAACATGCTTCAAATTTTTCCGCCAGAACTCTGCCGGACCCAGAAATCCGCTCGTGTGTGTGCTAGTCTGACAGACTAAAACCGACGCTAGGGCAGCTATTGGCTACTGGCTATGAACTTCCTTATTCTAGTCCAGTCATACGTCATCACGTTTGAATCCATCGGACTTTGGTGTGATTGTGTGTGGCCAAGTCCGTTCATTCGGAAAGTCTGTCAGAACTCCGTCAGAACTCCGTCAGAACTCCGTCGAAAGTCTGCCGGACTTAAGTCCTGTCGTGTGTACGCAGCATAACACAATGAACAGTGCTAAAAAATATGCACTGCAACTGTACTGACGCTGGCAGGGAAGGGGTTAACATCAGGGTGATCAAAGGGATAAATATGTTCCTAGGGAGTGCTTGCTAACTGTGGGGGATGTGCCTGTACTGTGGGAAGGCAGAAATCTGTGTTCCTGCTTAGCAGAAACACAGGATCACTACCTTCCCTTCTTACAGAACTGTGATCTGCCTTGTTTACATCGGCAGAACGCCGTTCTGCTTCTCTCTGGAATGATCAGCGGGTCCCGGCAGACATCAAGTCCATCTGACCCTCTGATTGGCTAACACTGTGTCCAATCACAGCGGGAGTAGGTCGCCGGCGGCACGTGTGCCCCAGACCTGGAAGTGTCAGATCATGCACTAGGTACGTGATCTGGCACAGTGCAGCCACCCTGCTGCAGTATATGTGCATGTGGCGGTCCGCAAGCATTTAATTGAACAAGCTGAAGTTAGAAGCTGATTGGCTATCATGCACAGCTGCACCAGGTTTTGTACTCTCCAGTTTTAGTAAATCAACGCCAGTGTTTATCAATTTTTAGGTTCTGTGTACAGAGCTGTATTTCGCATTCCATGCTGTCATAGGCATCTGTGGATCATAGGATCTTTTATAGGGATAATACTGATTTTATCGCCAGCCAAACAAATTGTTGAAAAATTAAACCAGAATTTGATATTGTTTTATGTTATATTTCTTTCACCATTTTCCGGGCCTTAAGAGAGTAAAAGGTGCCAGCAGATGTAGAACAAGATATTACATGGCAAGTGTTGGAGTTGTTACTGCCTGCAAGCAAGATAATATAACAATACCAAATAACATACCTCCCAACATTTTCAGATGGGAATGCGGGACATCTACTAGCAAATGTATGTAGGCCTATGGCATGCCCCCTGTCACACCCCCTTAAAGGAGAATTAACAAAAAAAAGGTTAATTAAATGCACAAGGGCTTTTTTTACCATTATTATTCCTTCATATTGGTATTTAAAATTTACTAATGCGGCAATTTAGAATTGGATGAAAGGTTTAGCTCTGGGAAACACTATTTGAAAGATAAAAAGCGCATTTTATATACAACTATATAGATCAGACCAAAATGAGGGACAAATGAGTGGGAAAGGGGACAGAGGGACATTGCTCCAAATCAGGGACAGTCCCTCGAAATCAGGGACAGTTGGGAGCTATGCCAAATAATACAAGTGGCTGAATATGAACTATATAGGCCCCCATACATTATTTTTAGCATCTAGTCATGTTTTAGGGACATGAATACAACTCTTCAGTCATATCAGTTTCTATCCCTAGCTTCATATTACAACAGCCCCATTCCCCACATTTAAAGGTTAGTTCTACACAAACGTATAACCTGAACAGAAAGTGAGGAGAAATCTCTGCTTGCCAATGGGTCGGTTTGCTAAAACAGGAGGGATGTAAGTACTGTCCCTTGGGCTGATTTTTTTGTTTTACCTAAACTTATGCTTTAATTGAGACGTTTGGCAGGAAACATCTTTTGATAAAGTTTCTGTCCCTGTCTGATTGAATACTTCAGCGGTATATTAGCTCAATAAGTAAATCACAACATTTAATTTAAAAAAAACAAAAAAAAAACAGGAGGGTGCAAAATCTGGTGCAGCTCTGCAAAGAAACCGATCAGCTTCCATTTTTTTTTGTCAAAGCTTGAGGCCGGTTTCACACTAGGGCAGTGTGGGTGTCAGCGGTAAAACGGCGATATTTTTAGCGCCGCTTTACCGTCATTTTAGCTGTGCTATTCGGCCACTAGCGAGGAGGTTTTAACCCCTGCTAGCGGCTGAAAAGGGGTTAAAACCGTCTGCAAAACAGCGCTTTGCCGGTGGTATAGCCACTCTGCCCAATTGATTTCAATGAGCAGAAGTGGTTTAGGAGTGGTGTATACACCGCTCCTTCACTGTTCCAAAGATGCTGCTTTCAGGAGTTTTTTTACCGTCCTGCAAGCACACCACTCCAGTGTGAAAACACTCAGGGCTTTCACACTGGAGACACAGCAGCGGCTGTTTCAGGGCGCTTTGCAGGTGCTATTTTTAGCGCTGTAACACCTGCAAAGCGCCGCCGTGTGAAAGGAGCCTAATTAAATAAGCTGAAGTTAGACACTGATTGGCTACCATGCACAGCTGCACCAGATTTTGTATTTTCACGTTTTAGTAAATCAACCCCAACGGCAAATAAAACAATTTGAGTAGTGTGGTAGAAGGCTTATTATTACTGCATGACTTCATCTCACATTTGCAATAGTGACAATGCTGTCACCAAAACAGGAAGTGACGGGATAACTCTGCTACAGACATGAACATTAAATATAAAATTATAAGGGTTCTGATTGTTCCCAACTTTTTGAGATGGGAATGAGGGACGCCTACTAGCAAAAGTATGCAGGCATAGGACACGCCCCATACCACGCCCCCTTTAAATAGAATTAACCCCAAAAAAAAGATAATTAAACCCCACAAGTGCTTTTTTTTGTACATCACTACTATTCCTTTATATTGGCGTTACATTTTACAGATGCAGCAATTTATAAATTGGATGAAAGTTTTAGCATGTACTGGCCATTGGGACTACAGGGAGTTTCCCGGTGGGCCGATGGCTCGGTGGGCCGGGTTTCAGTGACAAAGTAATGGCTGAGAGGCTTGCCCTCAACTTCACGCAGTGTTGTGAGAAAGATGAGAAAAATACAGAGGAGAATAAGTGAAATAATAAAAGAGGTTAGTGAGGACTAGGGATGAGCTTCGTGTTCGAGTCGAACATACGTTCGACTCGAAAATCGGCTGTTCGCCCGTTCGGCGAATTCCGAACGTTATGGGCCGTTCGCGCCAAATTCGTGTGGCGCTCACGGCCCACAATGCACTGCGATGGTGCAGTGCATTGCTGGCTCATGATTGGCCAAGCATGCACTGTGACCCCACATGCTTGGCCAATCACAGCGCCAGCAGCGAGGAGAGCCATGATTGGCCACAGGCAGGATGCCTGTGGCCAATCATAGCTCAGGCTGTGTAGTACATGCCCCACACTATATAAGGCCGCCAGCGCGGCGGCCTTGTGTAGTGTGTTGGCGTCTGTAGCAGTTAGTGGGTGTTCTGTGTACCTTCAACACAGTATACACCGATCGTTATCGGACGATTTTTCGTTCTTGCTCTTCTGTAGTGGTTGTTGGCTGCGTGCCCTGACCGCAGTATACACCGCTATATTCACCTATATAGCTAGCGATATATCTATCTTTTATAATAGAGCTTTCAGTCAGTGTTAGGAGATTGTGCGTGCTGTCTGCGTGCTCTGAACGCAGTATACACCGCTATATCCACCTATATAGCTAACTATCTTGCTCGTTTTAAATAGAGCTTTCAGTCAGTGTTAGGAGATTGTGCGTGCTGTCTGTGTGCTCTGAACGCACTATACACTGCTATATCCACCTATATAGCTAACTATCTTGCTCGTTTTAAATAGAGCTTTCAGTCAGTGTTAGGAGATTGTGCGTGCTGTCTGCGTGCTCTGAACGCAGTATACACTGCTATATCCACCTATATAGCTAACTATCTTGCTCGTTTTAAATAGAGCTTTCAGTCAGTGTTAGGAGATTGTGCGTGCTGTCTGCGTGCTCTGAACGCAGTATACACCACTATATCCACCTATATAGCTAACTATCTTGCTCGTTTTAAATAGAGCTTTCAGTCAGTGTTAGGAGATTGTGCGTGCTGTCTGCGTGCTCTGAACGCAGTATACACCGCTATATCCACCTATATAGCTAACTAACTATCTTGCTCGTTTTAAATAGAGCTTTCAGTCAGCGGTAGGAGATTATGCGTGCTGTCTGCGTGCTCTGAACGCAGTATACACTGTTATATTCACCTATATAGCTAACTATCTTGCTCGTTTTAAATAGAGCTTTCAGTCAGTGTTAGGAGATTGTGCGTGCTGTCTGCGTGCTCTGAACGCAGTATACAATGCTATATCCACCTATATAGCTAACTATCTTGCTCGTTTTAAATAGAGCTTGCAGTTAGTTGTAGGAGATTGAGCTACACTTTAAAAATGTACCAGTTTAAAATTACAAACAGATTCAACTTAACACAATAAATCTACACAGTCCCTGTCTTGTTTGCACCGCCTGTATACTGCTGTTCTGAGTATATAGGGCCTGGGGGCCACACGTATTTCCTTTTTTTAATATGGGTACGGGGTTCCCCTTAACATGCGTACAAGACCCAAAGGGGCTGGTAATGGGCAGGGAGGGCTACCCATGCCATTTTTCTCAATGATTTTCAACCATATTGCAGGAACCAGATATAGCATTAAAACCGCAAGCAGTTTTAAATGACGTTATTTCCGTTAAATGTCATTTTGTGCAGGGACTGTTCTAAACACGGGAAACACGTGGCACTTCACAGGCATACTACAGACACCCTCCGGGCACGATATTTAAAGGAATATTTCACTTTTTTTTTCACTTTAATCGTCATTAAAATCAGTGCTCCCGCCAAAACTGCAATTTTTAAAACTTTTTTTTGCATTGACCCATGTCCCCTGGGGCAGGACCCGGGTCCCCAAACCCTTTTTAGGACAGTATCTTGCATATTAGCCGTTAAAATTAGCACTTTTAATTTCAAACGTTCGAGTCCCATAGATTTCAATGGGGTTCTAACATTCGTACGAATTTGGGGTCCGTTTGAAAGTTCTGGTGCGAACCGAACCGGGGGGTGTTCGGCTCATCCTTAGTGAGGACTACTTATGTTATGCTACTTATGTTTTTTTGCACAATTGCGTATAGTTTTATATACTGTTTTTGTGCTTGTTTGCAAAATTAAAGTGGGCTGGCCTGGATGAAGCCCAGGGCCAAATTTTTCTCCCAGTCCAGCCCTGCTGGGAGATACTTTTTGAAAGATAAATAGTGTATTTTATATACAACTATACAGATCAGACCAAAATGAGGGACAAATGAGGAGAAATGAGGGACAGAGGGACATTGCTCAAAATCAGCGACAGCCCCTCGAAATCAGGGACAGTTGGCAGCTATGGGTACATGACTTTAAATATATATCAGTAGTATATTTTCTGGCAATGGATCTTATAGGGCTAAAGATCAGTGCTGATCACTAGGAATATTTGGATTTTCACAAATGTCTATCAAGAAAATACTGTGGGAGGTTCTTAGTCATTAGTTATTTATATATATTTCTTAGGGAAAATATCCCTGTCACCGTATTCATTCTATGCATTGAAATATGAATGGTCATGTGCTTGCTTTTAACACAATTCTTACATAGTATTTATTTGTCATTATAGATGAGTGGGTAGACCTATAAACATTTTTTGTTGTTTTTATGACTCACTATCTGGAAATGATGAAAAACCCTGTTATTTTTGGATTTGTGTTGAAATAATTTCTGCTTTAGTTTTCTTTTGGCTCACCAGACTGTGAGTGTATTGGTTAACCTCTGTTAGTATGCTCCAAGCTCCATAGATTTATGATATATTTGAGAATGGTGATCCCCGAAAAGTCTGCAGCAGATGTATACACGTCGGAATAAATGGCTCTGTAAGTTTAGGCACTGCCTGTACTATGCATCAGTAGTTTTGGATGTACAGTTGGCCACAGAGGTTTAACCGCTTCAGCCCTGGAAGATATTACCCCCTTCCTGACCAGAGCAATTTTTACAATTTGGCACTGCTTCGTTTTAACTGACAATTGCGCGGTCATTCGACGCTGTACCCAAATTAAATTTATGTCCTTTTTTCCCACAAATAGAGCTTTATTTTGGTGGTATTTGGTCACCTCTGTGTTTTTTATTTTTTGCGCTATAAACAAAAAAAGAGCGACAATTTTGAAAAGAAAAAAAACAATATTTTTTACTTTTTGCTATAATAAATATCCTAAAAATTAAAAAAAATAATAATAATTTCTTCATCAGTTTAGGCCAATAAATATTCTTCTACATATTTTTAGTAAAAAAAAAAATAGCAATAAGCGTATATTTATTGGTTTGCACAAAAAATATAGCATCTACAAACTATGGGAAATATTTATGGCATTTTTTATGGCATTTTTATTATTATTTTTATTTTATTTTTTTACTAGTAATGGTGGTGATCTACGATTTTTAGCGTTACTGCAACATTGCGATGGACAGATCGGACACTTTTGACACTTTTTTGGGACCATTGATATTCATACAGTGATCAGTGCTATAAATATGCACTGATTACTGTGTAAATGTCACTGACAGGGAAGAGGTTAACACTAGGGGGCGATCAGGGGTTTAACTGTGTGTTCCTTCAGTGTGTTCTAACTGTGTGGGGATGGGAGTGACTAGGAGAGGAGACATATAGTTTTTCCTACTAGTAGGAACAAACAATATGTTTCCTCTTCCCTGACAGCACGGGGATATGTGTGTTTACTTTTATTTGGTAGTAAATGGCAATGGATATCTCCTAATTTTTTTTCATTATCTAAGGAAAATCAAACAACAACCCAAAATAAATTCTCCTGCTCCTGACGATTGCAGTAATAGTGCACGTTTTGCTTTTTTTTTTTTTTTTTGTACTAAAAACACACTGACACTGATACTAATTTAAAGAAAACAAAATCCTGTCCAAAAAATACTGACCCTGACCTTGACATTTGACATTTGCCACTGACCTTGACCCAAACACTAACCCTGGGACTGATCTAGATCATAGCTTGATGTAGTTTTATTTAATAATTTTTTTCTCTTTATCTACACACACTTTTTTTTCTAGCTGTTCAAGGACAGAGAAAGATACAATGTACCTGTCTCGTCCATTCACAGAGACAGAAGACATGGGGGCGGGCTTTACGGTGACTGATCACTGTGATAACCAATCAGAGGCTATCACAGCGATCAGGTGACCTGGAATTGAACGTTCTGAGCATGATCATTAGAACGGGGTCTGGGGCTCTCATTGAGACCCTGGTCTCTGTGCTGGGAGCGCGCTGCACGGCAAAAAGGAAGATGTGCAAATATGTGGCCTAACAGAAAAAAGCCCAGTTCAGTGAGGCCACATACTTGCGTACGGTCAGCGTGAAGTATATCTAAATCTAAAAACAAAAATGTAATATATTGCAGCATATGAGTCCTTAGCAGGGACGGCTGCATTCCTTTTAATCAGCCTTTTTCCTTTATTTTTACTTGTTAATCCTGCTTGGAACACTCTCTGACAACAATCACTTACCTTACTCTTACCATAGGAGGGAGGTGTTATGTAGTCATCAGCAGAGAACTGGCAAGATTTGATAACATTGTTTGAGACTTCAGTTCAGTACAGATTAAGATTTCTGGCAGGGTCAACAGGGAATTTTTTCTACTTGCAGAAAATTTATTTAGCTTGGAAAAACTCATACAGTCGCTACATCACACTTGTAAGGACTGGTAAGCTGCAATATATTGTATTTTTGTTCCCGGGTTTAGATATACTGTAATGTATTTTCAGTTGAAGTTTTTTAAATGAATTGGCTGCCCTATATAAAACACGCAGAAACACGTTAAAAAAAATCACGAGCGGGAATGCTTGTTCCAGCTGCACAAGCACTGAACAGCATGGGATTTGTTACTTTATGAATGCAAATAGTACCATGTTTAGTTTACATTTTAGATCGCTATTGTCATTCAGGTTATTTGAGGTTGATTGGCATCTATCTGAGCACCCTACAGGTTTGCTATGCTAGAATAGGTTGCATTTCTCTATAAGCTCACCATACTTACACTATATTGTCAAAAGTATTGTGACACCTGCCGTTACATTCACAAGAACTTTGATGGCATCTCAGCCTTAGTTTGTAGGGTTCAATATCGAGTTGGCACACCCTTTGCAGTTATAACAGCGTCAACTCTTCTGGGAAGGCTGTCCACAAGGTTTAGGAGTGTGTCTGTGGAAATGTTTGACCATCCTTCCAGAAGCGCATTTATGAGGTCAGGCACTGATGTGGGCAAGAAGGCCTGGCTCAAAGTCTCTGCTCAAATTCATCCCAAAAGTGTTCTATAGGGTTTAGGTCAGGACTCTGTGCAGGCCATTTGAGTTCCTTCATCCCAAACTCGCTCATCCATGGCTTTATGGACCTTGCCTTGTGCACTAATGCGCAATCCTGTTGGACCAGGAAGGGGCCATCTCCAAACTGTTCCTTCAAAGTTGGGAGCATGAAATTGTCCAAAATGTCTTGGTATACTGACGTCTTAAGATTTCCCTTCACTGGAGCTAAGGGGCCAAGCGCAACCCCTGAAAAACAACCCCACACCATAATCCCCCCTCCACTAAATGATTTGGACCAGTGCAAAAAGCAAGGTGCATAAAGACATGGATGAGCGGGTTTGGGGTGGAGGAACTTGACTGGCCTGCACTGCCTTGACCGCAACCTGACAGAACACCTTTGGGATGAATTAGAGCAGAGACTTGAGCCAAGTCTTCTCGTCTAACATCAGTGCCTGACCTCACAAATGCACTTCTGGAAGAATGGTTAAACATTCCCATAGACACAAACCTAAACCTTGTGGACAGCCTTCCCAGAAGAGCTGAAGCTGTTATAGCTGTAAAGAGTGGGCCAGCTCAATATTGAACCCTACAGACGAAGACTGGGATGCCATTAAAGTTTATGTAAAGGCAGGTGTCCCAATACTTCTGACAATATAGTCTATCATTGTCTATATCTGAAAACTTGCACATTCTTTCTGTCATGCAAAAGGCAGTTTTGCGACATAGTAAATAATTGTTTCTTGTATAGTCATCAATAGTGATGGCCGAACGGTTCGCCCGGCGGTCGTTTCGCGGCGAATTTCCGACATTCGCGGTCCGCACGTTCGAACGCCTTTTTCCGTCGTTCGCCGCGGCGGACTTACGTGTTTAATGTATACAAGAACTTTAACCTTTGGTGACACGTTTATCATGTGATACAGGACAGCCAATTGAGACATGACAGCACATGGACACTTGTACATTCCCCCTAACCTATAAATACACCCGATCCGGTGGCCATTTTACATTCTTTCTTCTGTTACGATAGGGACAGGTTCCTGTGTGGAGTAGGGAGAGATAAACCACTAGCTATTTGGTACACAAAAGTTCTTTTCAGGACTGGTATAGGTGTTAGGTGTTGATAGGTTTGCTGTGCTGCTGATTCTTGCAGCAGCCTGAGTGTCTTTTGTTAGTTTAGAGAAAGGGAAAGGACGGTGTATGCTACAGGGACAGCCAGATTAGTCTTTCATCATCATCATCATCATCATCATCATTAGCTGTTACTATCAAGGTCCACAAAAGAGCTGTTCCAGTAACCACTAATCGTTCTCTTTTTTTGCCAATTTGTATAGGGACAGGAAGGAAGCAGTGTTGTCAGGCAGTGAGGGTAATTTTAAAGACTTGCTGTTATTATTAGTTCCACAAAGGTTCTTTTCAGGACTGGTATCAGTGGTACAGTAATAGGCTTGTACATGTATAATATTCTTTCTTCCAAATATAGAAAGGATATTATACTTGACTGCTGCCCTTCTGCTGCAGTCTGCTAAACATTCACAACTCACTTGTTCCACAAAAGTTCTTATAAGGACTGGTAACTTGGTATAGGGTGCTACGGTACATAGGCTTGAGTGCGGTACAGTCTGCTGTTCTGTAAGGACCGCTATCGGTCCACAATAGATAGGGTTGACGTGCACCACTGCTGACCGCTGCCCTATACTGCAGCAGTCCTTCAGCGGTATAGGGACTGACGTACAGTCTGCTAATCACTAACACACAACCTGCTTGTTCCACAAAAGTTCTTATAAGGACTGGTAACTTGGTATAGGGTGCTACGGTACATAGGCTTGAGTGCGGTACAGTCTGCTGTTCTGTAAGGACCGCTATCGGTCCACAATAGATAGGGTTGACGTGCACCACTGCTGACCGCTGCCCTATACTGCAGCAGTCCTTCAGCGGTATAGGGACTGACGTACAGTCTGCTAAAAACTAATACACAACCTGCTTGGTCCACAAAAGTTCTTATAAGGACTGGTAACTTGGTATAGGGTGCTACGGTACATAGGCTTGAGTGCGGTACAGTCTGCTGTTCTGTAAGGACCGCTATCGGTCCACAATAGATAGGGTTGACGTGCACCACTGCTGACCGCTCACCTATACTGCAGCAGTCCTTCAGCGGTATAGGGACTGACGTACAGTCTGCTAAACACTAATACACAACCTGCTTGTTCCACAAAAGTTCTTATAAGGACTGGTAACTTGGTATAGGGTGCTACGGTACATAGGCTTGAGTGCGGTACAGTCTGCTGTTCTGTAAGGACCGCTATCGGTCCACAATAGATAGGGTTGACGTGCACCACTGCTGACCGCTCACCTATACTGCAGCAGTCCTTCAGCGGTATAGGGACTGACGTACAGTCTGCTAATCACTAACACACAACCTGCTTGTTCCACAAAAGTTCTTATAAGGACTGGTAACTTGGTATAGGGTGCTACGGTACATAGGCTTGAGTGCGGTACAGTCTGCTGTTCTGTAAGGACCGCTATCGGTCCACAATAGATAGGGTTGACGTGCACCACTGCTGACCGCTCACCTATACTGCAGCAGTCCTTCAGCGGTATAGGGACTGACGTACAGTCTGCTAAACACTAATACACAACCTGCTTGTTCCACAAAAGTTCTTATAAGGACTGGTAACTTGGTATAGGGTGCTACGGTACATAGGCTTGAGTGCGGTACAGTCTGCTGTTCTGTAAGGACCGCTATCGGTCCACAATAGATAGGGTTGACGTGCACCACTGCTGACCGCTGCCCTATACTGCAGCAGTCCTTCAGCGGTATAGGGACTGACGTACAGTCTGCTAAACACTAATACACAACCTGCTTGGTCCACAAAAGTTCTTATAAGGACTGGTAACTTGGTATAGGGTGCTACGGTACATAGGCTTGAGTGCGGTACAGTCTGCTGTTCTGTAAGGACCGCTATCGGTCCACAATAGATAGGGTTGACGTGCACCACTGCTGACCGCTCACCTATACTGCAGCAGTCCTTCAGCGGTATAGGGACTGACGTACAGTCTGCTAATCACTAACACACAACCTGCTTGTTCCACAAAAGTTCTTATAAGGACTGGTAACTTGGTATAGGGTGCTACGGTACATAGGCTTGAGTGCGGTACAGTCTGCTGTTCTGTAAGGACCGCTATCGGTCCACAATAGATAGGGTTGACGTGCACCACTGCTGACCGCTGCCCTATACTGCAGCAGTCCTTCAGCGGTATAGGGACTGACGTACAGTCTGCTAAACACTAATACACAACCTGCTTGGTCCACAAAAGTTCTTATAAGGACTGGTAACTTGGTATAGGGTGCTACGGTACATAGGCTTGAGTGCGGTACAGTCTGCTGTTCTGTAAGGACCGCTATCGGTCCACAATAGATAGGGTTGACGTGCACCACTGCTGACCGCTGCCCTATACTGCAGCAGTCCTTCAGCGGTATAGGGACTGACGTACAGTCTGCTAATCACTAACACACAACCTGCTTGTTCCACAAAAGTTCTTATAAGGACTGGTAACTTGGTATAGGGTGCTACGGTACATAGGCTTGAGTGCGGTACAGTCTGCTGTTCTGTAAGGACCGCTATCGGTCCACAATAGATAGGGTTGACGTGCACCACTGCTGACCGCTGCCCTATACTGCAGCAGTCCTTCAGCGGTATAGGGACTGACGTACAGTCTGCTAAAAACTAATACACAACCTGCTTGGTCCACAAAAGTTCTTATAAGGACTGGTAACTTGGTATAGGGTGCTACGGTACATAGGCTTGAGTGCGGTACAGTCTGCTGTTCTGTAAGGACCGCTATCGGTCCACAATAGATAGGGTTGACGTGCACCACTGCTGACCGCTCACCTATACTGCAGCAGTCCTTCAGCGGTATAGGGACTGACGTACAGTCTGCTAAACACTAATACACAACCTGCTTGTTCCACAAAAGTTCTTATAAGGACTGGTAACTTGGTATAGGGTGCTACGGTACATAGGCTTGAGTGCGGTACAGTCTGCTGTTCTGTAAGGACCGCTATCGGTCCACAATAGATAGGGTTGACGTGCACCACTGCTGACCGCTCACCTATACTGCAGCAGTCCTTCAGCGGTATAGGGACTGACGTACAGTCTGCTAAACACTAATACACAACCTGCTTGTTCCACAAAAGTTCTTATAAGGACTGGTAACTTGGTATAGGGTGCTACGGTACATAGGCTTGAGTGCGGTACAGTCTGCTGTTCTGTAAGGACCGCTATCGGTCCACAATAGATAGGGTTGACGTGCACCACTGCTGACCGCTCACCTATACTGCAGCAGTCCTTCAGCGGTATAGGGACTGACGTACAGTCTGCTAATCACTAACACACAACCTGCTTGTTCCACAAAAGTTCTTATAAGGACTGGTAACTTGGTATAGGGTGCTACGGTACATAGGCTTGAGTGCGGTACAGTCTGCTGTTCTGTAAGGACCGCTATCGGTCCACAATAGATAGGGTTGACGTGCACCACTGCTGACCGCTCACCTATACTGCAGCAGTCCTTCAGCGGTATAGGGACTGACGTACAGTCTGCTAAACACTAATACACAACCTGCTTGTTCCACAAAAGTTCTTATAAGGACTGGTAACTTGGTATAGGGTGCTACGGTACATAGGCTTGAGTGCGGTACAGTCTGCTGTTCTGTAAGGACCGCTATCGGTCCACAATAGATAGGGTTGACGTGCACCACTGCTGACCGCTGCCCTATACTGCAGCAGTCCTTCAGCGGTATAGGGACTGACGTACAGTCTGCTAAACACTAATACACAACCTGCTTGGTCCACAAAAGTTCTTATAAGGACTGGTAACTTGGTATAGGGTGCTACGGTACATAGGCTTGAGTGCGGTACAGTCTGCTGTTCTGTAAGGACCGCTATCGGTCCACAATAGATAGGGTTGACGTGCACCACTGCTGACCGCTGCCCTATACTGCAGCAGTCCTTCAGCGGTATAGGGACTGACGTACAGTCTGCTAAACACTAATACACAACCTGCTTGGTCCACAAAAGTTCTTATAAGGACTGGTAACTTGGTATAGGGTGCTACGGTACATAGGCTTGAGTGCGGTACAGTCTGCTGTTCTGTAAGGACCGCTATAGGTCCACAATAGATAGGGTTGACGTGCACCACTGCTGACCGCTCACCTATACTGCAGCAGTCCTTCAGCGGTATAGGGACTAAGAGTTTTGTCACAGGGTCATTTAAAAAATGACATGCAGAGGAAGAGGCAGGCCCTTCCGCAGGGGTGGTAGGGGTAGGGCAGGAGCAACAGGCTTGAGCCAAAGTGGGAAGTTGCAGAAGGTGCGTTCAATTACTTTAAAGGATGCACCAGACTTGGTTGAGTGGCTCGCTCAGCCTTACTCTTCTGCACCCTCCTCATCCTCTCGATCTGCACCCTCTTCTTCACTCTCTGCTATGTGCACCCCCAAAGACACTACCACCAACAACACGACCACCACCACCACCACCACATACCTTCCGCTTGAGTCACTGGAATTATTTTCCGATCCATATCAAGAGGACATTTCTGATGCGCAGCCACTCTTGGTATTGGATCAGGAAGAGGAGGTAGCAACAAGCGCTACTCAGCAGTCTGACGCCAGTACCCAGATCAGCCCAAGGAGGAGGTTGGTCCCCGGTGTTGCTGCCTACTCCGAGATCTCTACTTATAGCGGTGGGGAAGGTGACGTTGATGATGACGTGTCTAGTGATGTCACGTGGGTGCCCACAAGAGAGGAAGAGGAGGGGAGTTCAGAGGGAGATATGGACCAGCAGATAGGGAGGAGAAGCAGCAATGACTTACATTGCACAGCAGGGACAAAGCAGACTGCAAATGTATCAGGAGCGAGTCATCGACCATGTACGGTCACATCTGGCGCTCCCAGGACACCGGCACATGGCTCCGCAGTGTGGGCTTTTTTTAACGTGTCCGCTGCTGACAATAGCGTTGCCATCTGCAATCTTTGCAGTCAACGCGTTAGTCGCGGTAAGCCCAATACTCACCTAGGGACGACCGCCTTAAGAAGGCACATGAGCAGCCATCACCGAGCCCAGTGGGAGCAACGGAACACACAAAGCCACACTGCAGGCTCTCACCGTCCAGCCTCGTCTTCTACTTCTCCTTCTCCTCTCTCCTCACAATTGTCCTCCACTCCACCTTCCATCACGCCAAGCTCACATTTTTCTGCAAAAAGGCAGGCTTCCGTGGGCCTAATGTTTGAGCGTAAAAAAATGATGATGCCGGATAACCCTCTTGCCCAACGGTTGGCGGCTGGCTTGTCAGAACTCATAGCCCGCCAACTACTGCCATATAAACTGGTGGACTCGGAGGCCTTTCGCAAATTTGTGGCCATTGGAACACCACAATGGAAGGTCCCAGGAAGGAAGTATTTCTCAGAGAAGGGCATCCCAGAGCTATATGGCCATGTTCAGCGGCAAGTGAATGTATCTCTGGCACACAGTGTCGGTGCCAAGATACATCTGACCACAGACACGTGGTCTAGCAAACACGGGCAGGGAAGGTATATCAGTTTTACTGCCCACTGGGTGAACCTTCTGACGGCCGTCAAGCATGTAACCCGTGGCACCCGTGTAGATTTGGTTTTACCGCCACGGATTGCATGCAGGCCTGACTCTTCTTCTCCTCCTCCTACTCCATCCTCCTCCCTCTCCTCCTCAGCTGCCTCCTCCTTTTCCGCTGCTAGCGTCTCTTCCACTGCACCGCCCAAGCTCCCCAGAACCTATTCCACATGCCAGGTGAGACGTTGCCATGCCGTGCTGCGTCTGTTGTGCCTGGAAGCAAAGAGCCACACTGGCCCGGCACTCCTTTCAGCTTTGCGTTCACAGGCAGATGAGTGGCTAACACCGCTCAATTTGACAGTTGGTAAAGTGGTGTGTGACAACGGTGCCAATCTGCTTAGCGCATTGAAACAGGGCAAAATCACGCACGTGCCGTGCATGGCACACGTCTTAAACTTGGTCGTGCAGCGATTCCTTGTCAAATACCCTGGGGTCCAGGACATCTTGCGGCAGGCAAGGAAAATCTCGGCCCATTTCAGAAGATCTTACACGGCCATGGCTCGCCTTGCTGACATTCAGCGGCGACACCATCTGCCGGTCAGACGTCTTATTTGCGATTGCCCGACGCGATGGAACTCAACCTTCTATATGCTTGATAGGCTGCTCCAGCAGAAACGTGCAGTTAACGTCTACCTGTATGAACTCTGCGAAAGAAACGGTTCTGGGGAGCTGGGTTTTTTTTCACCGCGCCAGTGGCTGCTCATGCGCGACACATGCAGACTTCTGCGGCCATTTGAGGAGATCACCAAACTGGTCAGTCGCAGCCATGGCGCCATCAGTGACATGGTACCTTATGCCTTCTTTCTGGAGCGTGCATTGCGTCGTGTCATTGATCAGGCTGTGGAGGAGCAGGAGCGGGAAGATGAGGAAGTCGCAATGCTGGATGAATTCCCAGGGGGGGCTACTCTATCTGAGACAAGTCAACAACAGGAGTCTGATGAGGAGTCAGAGGAGGATGGTGCCGGGGCGGATGAGCAGGAGCAAGAAGAGCATGCTTTAAACCTTTCTGGGATCCCTGTTGTGCGAGGATGGGGAGAGGAGAATGAAGAGGACGACATTATCCTGGATGATGAGCAGGAGCCAGGCCACCACACCGCTTCCACTTTAGTGCAAATGGGGGCCTTCATGCTCCAGTGTTTTAATAGGGACCCCCGTATAAAAAGCATGAGGGTCAAGGACCAGTACTGGGTGGCAACGTACTTAGACCCCCGGTACAAACACAAAATGGCGGAAATGTTACCGCCGTCGCAGAGGGCTGTCAGAATGCAGCACTTCCAGGCCTTGCTTCGAGAAATGCTGCATTCTGCTTTTGCGTGCGCTGGCAGAGGAGCAATTCCCACTCCCAGAGAAGGATTTGCGGGTACCAATCCAACAGCGCCTGCAAGAAGAGGCCGGTTTGAAGATGTGTTGGTGACTTCGGATATGAGGTCATTCTTTCAGCCGACCCATCGACAGGTGTCATCCGGATCCAGCATCAGGGAACGCCTAGACCGTCAGGTGTCCGACTACA
This sequence comes from Lithobates pipiens, assembly GCF_037356315.1. NCBI lineage: Eukaryota > Metazoa > Chordata > Amphibia > Anura > Ranidae > Lithobates > Lithobates pipiens. The sequence continues at coordinate 56,818,860 of NW_027507685.1, read as the reverse complement.
TTGGGTTAACGGCCGATGTGGACGCTCTGAGGAGTGATGAACCCCTAGACTACTGGGTGGGCAGGCTTGACCTCTGGCCAGAGCTTGCCCAATTTGCAATCGAACTGTTGGCTTGCCCCTCATCCAGTGTCCTGTCCGAAAGGACGTTCAGCGCAGCAGGGGGGATTGTGACCGATAAGCGTACTCGCCTAGCTCACCACAGTGTTAACTACCTCACATTTCTAAAAATGAATGAGGCATGGATCTCGGAGGAATTCAACACATGTGACCAGTAGACCATGTATATGTCTATAAACTATTTTTTTAATCAAGCACACAGACCTTCTTAATTCATTTGGCTCACTTCCTTGACCCAAAAAAGCACACCGTACTATATGCCCCTACCCTCCTCTTTGAAGAGGTTGAGCGGTGTCATATTTCTACTGGGGCTGCTTATGATATCCCTGTGCTGTGCTGACTTCCTCCTGGGGGTTCTTATTATGAAGGGATCACACTATCCCTGTGCTGTGCTGACTTCCTCCTGGGGGTTCTTATTATGAGGGGATCACACCATCCCTGTGCTGTGCTGACTTCCTCCTGGGGCTGCTTACGGTGCTGCTGTCAGTGCTGTATGTCACGGTGCTGCTGTCAGCGCTGTATGTCACGGTGCTGCTGTCAGCGCTGTATGTCACGGTGCTGCTGTCAGCGCTGTATGTCACGGTGCTGCTGTCAGCGCTGTATGTCACGGTGCTGCTGTCAGCGCTGTATGTCACGGTGCTGCTGTCAGCGCTGTATGTCACGGTGCTGCTGTCAGCGCTGTATGTCACGGTGCTGCTGTCAGCGCTGTATGTCACGGTGCTGCTGTCAGCGCTGTATGTCACGGTGCTGCTGTCAGCGCTGTATGTCACGGTGCTGCTGTCAGCGCTGTATGTCACGGTGCTGCTGTCAGTGCTCTGTATTACGGTGCTGCTGTCAGATGCCTCTATCACGGTGCATGTGTCATTCCGGTATGTCACGCTGCTGGTGATCATCTCCTGCACCCTCTTCTTTGCCTACCCTGGTCCCTGACCTTCCCTCTCCTCCATTGCCTTCATTAGCTCCATAGTCCTGAATTGTTAGAACAATTTCCCAAATAAAATAAAAATGCTTGTAGTTATCGATCCCAAATTCACCTCATACATGTATTATGTCATTGTCCAGATGGTGGGACTACGTTTTACCCCCTAATAATTACCACGTGGCCGCAAATTCGACATGAAGGTTTGCAAAGTTCGCCTCCCATTGAAGTCAATGGGGCCCGCGGCGAACGGTCGGTTTCGCGAACGTTTGGGTCCGTTCGCATTTCGCGTTCGCGAAACGTCCCGTCGGAAGTTCGTCCATCACTAGTCATCAATATGCAACATCACAAGTCATTTAGGTAAACAATGACAGGAACCAATTTACACTAATGGCGAGTTCTACACTAAAATCACTCAGAGTAATGTGTTACCTATTATTTAAACAGTGGTAGGACTATCAAATGACAATGTGTTGACATTAATAGGCTCATTTTCTAAAATATGAGGGTGGGAGGAGGATTATTAAATTATGTTGCATTAGGAAGGCTTTCTATAAAATCTCAATGTAATCCATAAATCCCACAAAACAGCACTAAGTCAATATAAGACATGACACTTGTTAGGTGTATGCTTGTGTAGCGCCTACCCCACTTCCCTGAAGCCTGGTGGTGACCCTTAGAGGCAGGTGGGTGACATACTTCCTCCGGGTGGAGGTTATTTGGCATGGTGGGTGATGGACAACATAGAAATTGGGTGCCAGTCACTTTTATGCTTAAACAAAGAGAAGTTTATTCATCACAACAGGAAAAATGCGGGAGAGAGGGCATAGGCTACACCCTTAGTCAAAAATAGTAATGATCAGCACATAGGCAGTTTGGCAGACTCCTTAGACAAAAAGATGAGATAAGGCAGCAGCAGTACAGGAAAGGAACCTTAAGAGCCGGTTCACACTGCGGGCAATGCGAGGCAACACTGACTTGCCTCGCCGCGACCTGCCGCGACCTCAGCGGCGATTTGCAAATGACTTCTGTATAGAAGTCAATGCAAGTCGCCCCGAGGTCGCCCAGAAGTAGTACAGGAACCTTTTTTCTGAGTCGGTTCCATTGTACAGAACGGGGGCGACTTGTCAGATCGCGGCGAGGCAAGTCGTGTCGCCTCGCAACGCCCGCAGTGTGAACCGGCCCTTAAGCTGAACCAGCACATCTGTACATTGTAGAATAGGCTGTCTCCTATGGCAACTTAACTTAACTCATGGAAGGTGCAGGAACTCTATGGATGATTCCATCTTGATGCTTTATCAGGCTCTCCATGGGTCCCTGATCCATGCAAGAGTCAACTCTGGTAGTTCAGCTCAGGTCTACATCCTTTGCTTCTCAGCATTGTTTCTGGATATTGAGCAGGCTTTTCCTTGCAGAATCTTGAACCCCCCCGACAGGCCTCAGATAGACCTAACAGCCAGGCGAGCACCTGGATAGGCCTCAGGATTCAGGCCTAGCAGCCAGGAGCTGTTTAACACACATCCACCCAGACCACAGCCTGGGTAGGGAAGACCCATGTCACCTGACGCCGTCCAAATAAATAGCTTTTCCCAGCATTCATAACAGAGAATGTGATTGGCTGAGAAAAGTATGTTTATTCATACCCTAAATTCACTGTAGCTCATCATATTAATGACAAAGGCAACATCGCCACCTACTGACAAAAACTGAGAAACCTCAGCTAAACAGAATTAGGAAAAAAGCCATTTGACCACTAAACACTACAAATGAGCCAGGCTGGCTACCACCCAACACAACTAAAACTACCTGTAGCCCTGCTTTGAGACAAGGGTGCTACATTTGTTTTAAGTGAAAAAGCCACTGTAGTAAAACAACTACAGTGAAAAGTTTAATGCAAATATTTAAACAATGGTTGCAGTCAGTAGTAAAGTGCGCAGAGGTACAAATACACACAGAACTAATACAATGTCCTTGCTCAATTAACCACTAGGCGTCCACTCTATAGCCAAAAGACGGCTGCAGAGCGGACGCCAATTGCTGGGAGGCCGTCCCCGGTCGGCCTCCTGTTTACTTCCGCAATGCGCGCTCCCGCGAGCGCGCATTGGGGAAGTTCTGTGCTGGCCGTGTCCCCCGGACACAGCCAGTCACAGATCGCTGTAAACGGCCAATCACAGCGGCCGTTTACAGTGCGGTCGGCGTGCCCAATGAGAGATGATCTCATATGTAAACATATGAGATCATCTCTCAGCCCTGCTCTCCCTCCTCACACAGAGACAGCGTGTGAGGAGGGAGAGATGAACGTCTGCAGCGGCCGTAATTGTAAAATATCTCCCCAGTGTGCCATCTGTCCCTAGTGTGCCAGTGCCATCTGTCCCCAGTGTGCCAGTGCCATCTGTCCCCAGTGTGCTATCTGTTCCCAGTGTGCCATCTGTTCCCAGTGTGCCACCTGTCATTGCCATCTGTCCCCAGTGTGCCACCTGTCATTGCCATCTGTCCCCAGTGCCACCTGTCAGTGCCATCTGTCCCCAGTTCCATTTGCCCCAGTGCCACCTGTCAGTGCCATTTGCCCCAATGCCACCTGTCAGTGCCATCTGTCCCCAGTGCCACATATAAGTGCCATCTGTCATCAGTGCCACGTATAATGCCATCTGTGATCAGTGCCACATCAGTGCCACGCGTCATCAGTGCCACATAGTGCCATCTGTCATCAGTGCCATATCACTGTCACATGTCCCCAGTGCCATCTGTTATCAGTGTCACGTGTCATCAATGCCATGTATAAGTGCCATCTGTCATCAGTGTCACGTGTCAGTACCACATATTAGTGCCATCTGTCATCGGTGCCACGTATTCGTGCCATCTGTCATCAGTGCCACGTATTAGTGCCATCTGTCAGTGCCAAGTATTAATGCCACATGTCATCAGTGCCACATATTAGTGCCATCTGTCATCAGTGTCACGTGTCATCAGTGCCATGTATTAGTGCCATCTGTCATCAGTGCCACATATTAGTGGCATCTGTCATCAGTGCCACATCAGTGCCACGTTTCATCAGTGCCATCTGTGATCAGTGCCACTGTCCTGGTGCTCCAGGGCCTTCAAAAGTGTAATAGGTAGTCAACAAGTTAGATGTGTAATTTATGCTCCTAGAACACGTGACGGTGCTCCCTGCATGTTGGGCCTCTCTATGTGGCCAGGCTGTGGAAAAGTCCCACACATGTGGTATCATAATACTCAAGAGGAGTAGCAGAATTTATTTTGGGGCATTATTGGTGGTATACACATGCCACGTGAGAGAAATAACCTATTACAATGACAATTTTGGGAAAAAAATAAAAATAAAAATAAATCTTAATTTTGCAAAGAATTGTGAGAAAAAAATGACAACACCAGAAACCTCACCATGCCTCTTATTAAATACCTTGGAATGTCTACTTTAAAAAAAAGGGTCATTTGGGGGGTATTTGTACTTTGCTGGCTTGTTCGGGTCACAAGAAATGAGATAGGCCACCAGTACATCAGATGTGATCAATTTTGTATGATTCGCACCACAGCTTGTAGACTCTCTAACTTTCACAAAGACCAAATAATATCCACTAATTTGGGTTATTTTTACCAAAGATATGTAGCAGTATAAATTGTGGCCAAAATTCATGAAAAAAAAAATAATAATTTGCAAAATTGTATCACAGAAACAAAGAAAATTTTGTTTTTTTTTCAAAATTTTTGGTCTTTTTTCATTTATAGCGCAAAAAATAAAAAACCCAGAGGTGATCAAATACCACCAAAAGAAAGCTCTATTTGTGGGGAAAAAAAGAACAAAAAGTTCATTTGGGTACAGTGTTACATGACTGAGTAATTGTCATTCAAATTGTGAGATCATTGAAAGCTGAAAATTGGTCTGGTCACAAGGGGTGTTTAAGTGCCCAGTTAAGTGGTTAAAGTTGGATTTGGGTTAGATAGATGTCTGATTCTGTCAATATCTTGTCTGATTACAGTAGATTTTAAAATCTTTTCACTAAAAAATTGCAGCAGTGAACAACTGATATAAAATAATCTTACATTCATTTCTCAAACATTTTTCTTTTTTTTTTTTTTTTATATACAATTACTGTTAACCGTTTTCCCGGTTGAGGCACTAGTGATGTAACCCTGGCCTGTGAAGCTGCATCCTGTGAAGTTCCTGTTACTTGTTCCAGGAGGCAGACCCAGAGTTCCAAGAAGTAAAGGCATATGGATTCTTCTGGCTTTAGTAAAAATGGCCATCATGAAAACAATAGAAAAGAAAAATAAGGTGTACAAAGAACAAAAAATCTGCAATTATTTATAAATATTGTAGATTGCCCCTTTCTAAAGGTGCCTTTGTTGTAGATTATAATAGAAGGGTAAAATTCCACTTTACTAGCATCCCAACATTTCAAACAAAAATAACACATAAATGAGAGAATAAATACATGCATGAATAAAAACACTCAAATCTGGTGCAGCTGTGCATGATAGTCAATCGGTTTCTAACTTCCAATTTCAGCTTGTTCAATTAAGCTTTGACAATAAAACCTCGACGCTGATTGGTGACTATGCAGAGCTGCACCAGATTTTGCACTCTCCAGCTTTAGGCTATCAACCCCACTGTGATTACTGCTAGCGGCTATAGCTGCTGGCAATAATCACATAAAAAATACGAGAGACTGGTTGTATCTAAGTTTATCAATTGATCAGCTTGGGTACAATCAGCCTGCCAGCCTACATGATTCGAATCTTGGCTGGTTCCTTCTGAATAACCTCTTATGGCCAGCTTTACACAGGGTGTTTTTCCTGCTTGTTAGAATATTTTTCTATGAGTGGCCTCAATCATAAACTATCGTCTGCATCAATAAACATTGCAGTGGATCTCAGGCACTCTGGCAGCTCACACATAGACTAGAAGATACTGTTACTGTTGAAAAGAAGTTTCCAATCAACAGGTGCCCAAAGATTACAGGCGCTGTACACATTTCTTGCTTTTTACTCAGTTGTGCCAAAACTGAAGGCATATGATATCTATGAATATCATTTGGTGCTCTGTAGAAAGCTTGGTTTGTCTATTGATACAAGACATTAGGTTGAATTCACAAAGCGAACACACAAGGGTAAGGATTTTTTATTTGTGTTATAGCCTTAAAGTGATATTAAAGTCTCGTTTTTTTTTCTTTAAAAATAAAAATATCTATACTTACCTGCTCTGTGAAATGGTTTTGCAGAGAGCAGCCTCCTCTTCTCAGGTCCCTCTTTGGAGCACCTGACGCCCTCCCTCTTGTTGAGTGTCCCCCCAGCAAGCAGTTTGCTATGGGGGCACCCGAGCCGCAGCTCCATGTGTCCATTCAGTCATGGAGCCACGATTCGGCCCAGCCTCCACTTTCTCCTGATTGGCTAACTGACACACTCCACTCCACATAGGCAGAGGACTGAAGTAACATGCAGAACTGTAGTCTGAATGACAAGCTCCCTGCTAATCTCCCTCTAAGCTCCCTCCCCGACACAAATTTTCAGCTACTGTTATCTCATGTGTCAAAGAACTTGTTAGAAGTGACTCTGCTGATAACAGAGGATAACAGAGGAACGAAGCAGCAGAAAGACACGGCACTTAGAGCTTTGGAGAGAGATAAGTAAATACTACAGATATATGTGCTCAGGGCAAATTTCATGAATAGGGTTTACAGCCACTTTAATGCATTTGATGCATTAAGGTGAAAAAACCTTTTGTGTGCTGCAGCTGCCACTCAGACTCCCCCCCCCCCCTTTTACTTACCTAAGTCCATCTGATCCAGTGATGTGCACAAGCGCAGTGACTGCATGAGTTCTTTTTTAGGCTTTTCCCCTCTGTTTTCACTTGGTGATATGGCCAGTAATATACTTTCTGTATTAGAGTACCCCTGCTCTGGATGTAGGAGCATAGGGGCCACATTTGGACAGCAACTTTGTCAGTCTGGGGGGATGGGAGTGTTAGATCTACTAACAAGTTCAAGCCAAACTCCAGATAACACTTTATAAGCAGTAACAGCAAATAGTCTTTTCTGTTCAAGATAACGGTTTTACATAAGTAAATAAAAGCTGATAATTGTAAGCACCCCTTGCTCGTGTTAAATGGTTTGTCTGATCCCAGTAGCTGATACATCTGCAAGAGAACTTGTTATTCAGAAAAACAACAGACTTACTGGCTTGATCACCAAGTGAAAATATGGTACATCCCTTTTTTACATCTGCCAGCTAGAATTCTTAAACACTTGAGTCCCGGGGCTATTCTTTCATACAAAAATGGACCGTTGTCCATTTACATATGTTTTTTTCTGATCCGTTTTTTTAACAGAAGAAAAATAGGGCTTTGATATGTTCCAAGAAAAGGATGTTGATGGAAGAGGGTGTGTACCTGACTCCCTGTGATCACCAGGCAAATTGAATTAGGTAAATCCCTCTCCTTATAACATTATCGTGCAAAGACTGGTGCCGAGGGCTGGCATCCACTGGCACCCTCGCTGGCAGCGCTTCATCCATTTTTTCAAGTTATGTGGTGGAACTTTTCACATATAAGACAAAACTATGACTGCATATACTCTTATTAAATAGCCCTGATGAAGGTGCTTGAACCAGAAACGCGTCAGTTACCGGAAATCATTACATACCGGAGAGTAACAACCTACTTTTTTGTCATACATACCATGTAACTTGTTGTTTTTTGTCTTGTCTATGCTGCTTTGCATATCTATGCAGTATTTTTCCATGCCTTTTTAAATACCGATCAACAAATGATCAAATGATTTTATGTATATTCAATAATTATATTTTCTAAATTTATATGTGTGTTTGCTGTCTACAAAGTCCCAACAAAGGGGGATTCTTTTTTATTGTTAGAATACCAGGGATGTGGCAACTACACACTGATCTGACATGGTGAAACCCTCCTTTTTGCTAATTATTATCAAGAGTATAGTTTTTAAATAAATAAAAAAAAAAATAATAATTTATTATAGAATCTAAAATCTTATACTACATATTGGAACCTAATACAATTGGTAGAATGATAACCAAGGAAATAAAAGTTATGCTACCAGAACTATATAAAGAGTAGTATTCATCTTTTTGTTTATCAATAAACTTTATTGTGAAAAATAAAAATAAAAGAGTAAATTGAAAGAGGAGAGAGAGAATAGGGGGGGGGGGGGAGTAGAAGAAAGAAAGAAGATAAAAGAAAAAGTAATCTTAGGTAGGAGAAAAAATAGATAGGGAAGAAAGAAATGAGAGGTAGTAAGGGTCCCCGGGGTAGTACATGTTAATAAACACATACCATGAATACAGAGAATGGGAGTATGAATCAAGATTACCAAGGTCTTAGTAGCCATAGTAGGGAAGCATCAAAATTGGAAGGCAAACAGTGGGTCACCCAGGGATTTCATATATTCTCAAAGTTGGATATTTTTTTTTGTAATTATAATCTTTATTCAGCTCCAAGCAGGGAGAAGCAGTCCCCAAAATACAACATACCATGACAGAGTACAAAACAATCCATAAAGCCAAAGACTCGTAGTTACACAACTGTCATACATCAATCATATCCTAGCAAGATCTGATGAGAGTGCCGTGCCAGGGTTCGAGATCATATAAACCCCATATCCCCCCGGCACCGGCCATTCCCATGCACAAGAAGGGGGCCGCATGTCCCACTTTTTCACATTTTCAAAAAGGTATAAGTAACAGGGGGAAAAAAAAGAAAAAGAGAGAGAGAGAAAAAAAAAAAAGGGAACCCACAATGGTAGCCACTGCCCAAGAGCCCGGTTAGGTCAGTCCCGGACACTAAGGTGAAAGCAGGCGGCATCCCTCCAGCGAGAGCATGAAATCATTCCAGTCATTCCAAGTTTGTTTAAAGGGTTATCTTGTGCTGTAAGGATCAAATCTTCCATCTTTTAAATTTTTTCTACTTTCCTGACCCAATGAACAATGGAGGGAGCCGAACTTTGTTTCCAATAAAGCGGAATACAGGACTTTGCAGCATTTATTAAATGTCTTAGAATGGATTTTCTATATTTTTTAATAGGGATCTGTGAGAGATGTAAAAAAAAAAAAAAATGGCGCCTCTTCCGGAATTGAAATTTCCGTAAATTTCTGTGTTATGCGTCTTACCTCTCTCCAGAAGACGATTAAACTAGGGCAAGACCAGAATATGTGAAGCAACGTACCCTCTTCTACCCCACAACGCCAACATCTGTCAGAGGCGGAGGGGGAATATTTATGCAGTTTAGTTGGTGTCAAGTACCACCTGGTAAGAACTTTAAAATGTGTCTCCTGCATCTTGGTGCACATCAAGGACTTAAAAACAAGAGTAATAATACGATGTCTTTGCTTCGGGGAAAATGTACAATTAAGGTCCCTTTCCCAACTAGTCAGGCACGGTAAATCGGAGTGCTCCGAAGGTGTATTCAGGAGCGCATATGTCTGAGACAGAATCTTGGGGATTGGGAAGAGAATGGAGGAAATTATATAACTGCACTGCTCTCCAAAAAGTCAACTGAAATTTTCCCAATGGATCAGTCAAGATTGAGATAGCTGGCCATTTTCCGTCACTAATATATTTAGACGCATGGTCCAATTTAGCACGTTTGAGCGAATCATACTCTCAGGAGTAAATCCCCGGAACAAAGTTTGGATGTCCGAGGATAGGAAATAGGGAGGAGGCCAGGGTCGTAAGTACATTTTGGCTAGCCATCTGATAACAGACTTTCAGAGAGGCCCCTATGATAGGATGTGATTTCAAATCCTTAGGCAGATCTTTGTAGCACCACAGGGCGCTTTTCAGTGGGATAAGAGAGTAAGACTGCTCTAATTGCACCCATAACTTAGTGGATTGATTACAGTTCCAATCTAACACCCGCCCCATGTGAGAGGCCTGGTGATAGCGTCGCAAGTCAGGAAGAGCTAACCCTCCCTGTTGTTTGGCTAATGTCATTTGTGATCGCTTAAGTCGAGGTTTTTTGTGGGCCCATATGAATTGGATAAGCATAGACTGGGACTGTTTAGAAAATGAGACTGGAATCTGGATCGGGAGAGCCTGAAAAAGATATATAAATTTAGGAAGAATATTCATTTTAATAAGATTGCATCTCCTGAACCATGAATGAAGACCAGAGCGCCATTTTTGAAGGAGACCACGTATCCTAGTAACAAGAGGGGGGAAATTCAGTTCAAACACACTCGCTATATCCGGCGGGATGTATGTACCTAAGTACTTTAGGGCCGTGTGCGTCCACTTAAATCGAAAATTCGACTGCAAATCTAATAAGATTTGTGGGGGGATAGCCACCCCCATGGCCTCTGACTTTGAAAAATTAATTTTTAGATGGGAAAGCCCCCCATATATTTCAAATTCTCGGAGTAGGTTTGGCAGAGAGGTTCTGGGGTTCGTTATCGAGAACAGCATATCATCCGCATATGCAGAGATCTTACACTCATTACTGCCCATTTGAAGTCCCATTATGTCTGGATTTTGTCGAATAGTAGAGAGGAACGGTTCTAGGGACACTGTGCGCATAAAAGGGGTGACAGAGGGCACTCCTGTCTGGTTCCGTTCCTTATGTCTAGAGGGGCCGAAAGCACCCCATTCGCTTTTACCTGAGCCAGAGGGCAAGAATATATTTTACTTATCCACGACATCATACGTCCCCCTAGGCCTATGTGACGGAGGACCGAAAATATAAATGTCCAATTGACCCAATCGAAGGCCTTTTCAGCATCTGTACTCACAAAAAGACAGGGAGTCCCAGATGATTTAGCTTTATACACCAAATTAAGTACTTTGATGATATTATCCCGGGCTTCCCTGGTGGGGATAAAGCCTACCTGGTCAATATGAATGAGGGATTGTAGATGTTGCACCAAACGTGTGGCAAGAATTTTGGAAAATAGCTTCAAATCCAAGTTCAAGAGGGAGATCGGTCTATAACTCCCACAAAGGCCCGGGTCCTTGCCCTCCTTGGGAATCAACGATCAAAGTTGGATATTTTATCTTGAGTTATAGCTTTTGTTTTGGTATGGATCATTGCTTGATTGATTCTATTTTTAGTTTCAGCAATTATTAAGGACGGGGATTTCCAAGCTTTGGCAATTGTGTGTTTTGCATCTGTAGTGATCTGTAATAGGAGTTTGAATTGGCGGTAGGAGAGAGTGGCCGGTTTTAAGTTTAAAAGTGCTAATGCAAGATTAGAATTGATAGGGATTTTAAACAGTGTTGAAATCATAAGAAATACATCTTTTCAGAATTTTTTTGCAACGGGCAATCCCACCAAGTATGGAGATGTGATCCAAGATCACCACAGCCATGAGCGATGCCCATTTTTCATTCGTCAACAGATGAAAAACGGACAGTCTGCATGTGTGAGAGGGGCCTTAGAATTAAACAGTGCTCTTCACTAGAAACCCCTGAACTTAAGTTGGATGGCTGACCTCGTTCTTTGGGTCATTTAGTGTAGCTGATATTTCCTTTAGTACTTGTAACTTCTGATCAAATTAATGGGGTGGGCAACTACATGCCAAACGAGGTTCAATGTAGAAAAATGTAAAATAATTCTTTAGGCTGCTTTCACACTGGAGCGGGAGCGGTGTCGGCGTCGGCGGTAAAGCGCCGCTATTTTTAGCGGCGCTTTACCGTTGTTTTAGCGGCGGTCTGCGGGTGCTAGCGGGGTGGTTTTAACCCCCGCTAGCGGCCGAAAAAGGGTTAAACCCGCCCGCAAAGCGCCGCTGCAGCGGCGCTTTGCCGGCGGTATTGCCGCGGTGTCCCATTGATTTCAATGGGTAGGAGCGGTATATGAGCGGTGAATACACCGCTCCTTCACCGCTCCAAAGATGCGACTAGCAGGACTTTTTTCACCGTCCTGCCAGCGCATCGCTCCAGTGTGAAAGCCCTCCGGCTTTCACACTGGAGGGAAAGGGGCCGGTTTTTTTCAGGCGCTACACAGGCGCTATTTTTAGCACTGTAACGCCTGAATACCGCCCCAGTGTGAAAGCAGCCTTATTGGGTTCTTTATTGTAAGAGCGGCAAGGATGTGGAATTCCCTTCCACAGGCGGTGGTCTCAGTAGGGGGCATCAATAGTTTCAAGAAACTATTAGATAAGCACCTGAAAGACCACAACATACAGGGATATACAATGTAATAACTGACATATAATCACACACATAGGTTGGACTTGATGGACTTGTTTCTTTTTTTGACCTCACCTACTATGTAACTATGGTGAGGTTCAATAATAGTAACTAACAACTACTTAAAAAATGCAAAATGTTGTAAAAAGAAGAATGCTGTAAGTATTCCTGAATCTTCCTGAAGTATTCAGTGTGGTTGAGAAATCATCAATCATATTATCAGGAAGAAATGTTTTTATGTATGTAGTTTTAGTGTTCAGTAAACCAATTTCAGAACTTTTAATTTTTAACATACATAGTCTCTATATCCTGCATAAGGAATGATGTCTGTTAAGAGTAATAATTCGTCAAGTGGTGCCATAAGATGTAAGTGAGGGAAATGCCTTCTGGTTTATGAGTTAGCTAAGAATGACACACATGTGCAGTAGTAACAAGTCACTGTAGTTAATCTATAAAAACAAGTTAGAATGCAGATCTGCAAAAGTATGTGTCAGTGGCTGAACACACCAAGACAGATCCCCTGTGCTGTTTTTGGCAAAAGCTAAAAGATCTGCTTCTAGATCTCAACTCCCACATTATAAAGAAACATAAACCTTTCCTTCACACCCAATACATTAAATACATTTGGTTTAAATGATGAGCTGTATATACTGTTAGACCCATTTTCACACTGAGGTGCTTTTCGCGCATCTTAGCGCTAAAAATAGCGACTGTAAAGCTCCTAAAAAGCGCCTCTCATGCCCCCCCATGCCCCCCCCCAGTGTGAGAGCCCAAGTGCCTTCACACTGGGGCAGTGCGCTTGCAGGAGGGGAAAAAAAGTCCTGCAAGGCACATCTTTGGGGCGGTTTGGGAGCTCTGTATACACCACTTCCAAAATGGACCCCTGTCCCAGTGTGAAAGTAGCTTAAACTGCAATTAAAGAACTGATGATGTATCCAACTATAATTGTGTAACAATTACCTTTTATGTTCTATTTAAGAATAATATGGCAATTAGCAGATCTTCTAATGTTGCAGGATGACTGATGCAGTGGGGGTGATTTACTAAAACTGGTGCACTCGGAATCTGGTACAGCTGTGCATGGTAGCCAATCAGCTTCTAACTTTAGCTGGTTCAATTAAGCTTTGACAATAAAATCTGGAAGCTGATTGGTCTCTATGCAGAGTTGGAACAGATTTTGCATGCTCATGTTTTAAGCCTCGTACACACAATGAGGAGGATACCGGACGAATGTGCTAGTCTCATATCGAAAATTAAGAGGTTGCTCAACTTACAAAAATTCTCATACGACAGAATACAACTTTTGGAAGTAATGTAATGTATTGTATTGTAATGTATTGTTTTGTTTCCGAGCATGCATAGTCTTGCTCTTTAAATTTTTATGGGGCAAAAGCTATACTGATTAAATGAAAGTCGTACGATCTAGTATCCTACAAGAAAATTTTTCTTATTTGTCCCTTCGAATAGTTTCAGATGAACTGTCATGAAAGCTGTGTACTAACAGGGCTCGAGTCCTGTGGGAACGGCGTCCCTGCACTTTTTTCACAGCGGGAATGCCGTTCCCTTTGCAGGACTAGAGCCGCCCGAGCCGAATGAGATGTATGCAGAATCGCCTGTCTGTAATAGGTTCTCTCCCTTGTCACTCAGCGCTGTGTGCTCCCCGGCGCCCCCCCTCTCTTCTCGTCTATCCCCATTGGCTTGTGATATCATCTGGGATAGACGAGAAGAGAGGAGGGGCCGCCGGGGAGCGAACAGCGCTGGGTGACAAGAGAGAGAACCTATTACAGACAGGCGCTGCGTGATATGAGAGAGAGAACTTACTACAGACAGGCGCTGCGTGATATGAGAGAGACAACTTACTACAGACAGGCGCTTCCTGCGCTACTCTGCATACTGGCAAGTAAGATCCCCTCATGTGCCCTGTAATGTGCCCCCTGATGTGCCCCCTGCCCTGAGTGCTATGTGCCCCATGCCCTAATGTGCCCCATACCCTGATGTGCTATATGCCCCATAATGTTCCCTGATGTGCTATGTGCCCCATGCCCTGATGTGCTATGTGCCCTGTGCCCTGATGTGATATGCGCCCTGTGCCCTGATGTGCCATGTGCCCTGATGTGCCCCGTGCCCTTATGTGCTATGAGCCCTGATGTGCTATGTGCCCCGTAATGTGCCCTGATGTGCCCCATAATGTGCCATAATGTACCCCGATGCGCCATGTGCCCCATGCCCTGATGTGCCATGTGCCCTAATGTGCCCCATGCCCTGATGTGCTATGTGCCCCATGCCCTGATGTGCTATGTGCCCCATAATATGCCCTGATATGCTATGTGCCCCATAATGTGCCCTGAAGTGCCCCATGCCCTGATGTACTATATGCCCCAATGTGCCCCTTAATATGCCCTGATGTGCTATGTGCCCATAATGTGCCCTGATGTGCCCCATGCCCTGATGTGCCATGTGCCCTGATGTGCTATGTGCCCTAATGTGCCATGTGGCCTGATGTGCCCCACGCCCTTATGTGTCCTGTGCCCTGATGTGCCCCATGCCCTGATGTGCTATGTGCCCCATAATGTGCCCTGATGTGCCATAATGTGCCCCGTGCCCTGATGTGCCATGTGCCCTAATGTGCCCCATGCCCTGATGGGCTATGTGCCCTGTGCCATAATGTGCTATGTGCCATAATGTGCCCTGTGCCCTGATGTGCTATGTGCCCGAATGTGCCCCATGATGTGCCATAATGTGCCTTGATGTGCCCCGATGTGCCCCGAGCCCTGATGTGCCCCATGTCCTGATGTGCTATGTGCCCTGATGTGCCCCATGCCCTTATGTGTCCCGTGCCCTGATGTGCTATGTGCCCCATAATGTGCCCTGATGTGCCATAATGTGCTCTGATGTGCCATGTGCCCCATGCCCTGATGTGCTATGTGGCCTGATGTGCCCCATGCCCTGAGGTGCCCCGTGCCCTGATGTGCCGCAATGTCCAATTTTTTTTTTTAGTGGGGGAGTGGATCTTGGGTGGGAGTTCCCACACTTTTTTCCCCAGGACTTGACCCCTGTGTACTAATGATCAAATTATTGTAAATCGCTTCGAAAGCAATAGTGTTCATCTGATTTTCTGATCGTGTGTACTAGATTTAAAGGAGAAGTACAGCCAAAGCACATTTGGCTGTACTTCTTCTGTGGATCACAGGAGTGTAGAACGAACTGAAGCCCACTGTCGGCTGACGTCACAGAGCCGGTCCAGACTTGGGAAAGATTGCGACCATATAGTCAGGATCAACCCACGTGCCTGGACCCAGCGAGCCACTGAGAACCTGAGCCAGCTGCGCCTGCCCCCTCCACAGCTTAGCACTGCAGTGGTTGCTCGGGGGCAGATCAGACAGTGGTGACTGACAGTGAGATACTCTCTGCTCAGGGAGCTCTGAGAATTGAGTGATCAGCTGTGTTTGATTGGTCGGTTCTCAGTCTTAGAGCCGACGGGGGACAGATGTGCAGCATCGGATCAATTCTGCATCCACCTAGGTAAGGATGATTTCCTGAAAATAAAAAATTCCTATACTTCTCTTTTAAAGCAGAAGTAAACCATCATAAAGTCCATAAAACAGATTCATTCATGGCACGTGCTGGAAATGTAATGCCCCCATTAGTTGTGCTCTCAACCAAACTGTCAAATCATCCAATGGCTGCTGTTCACTGATCACATGTGCAGTATCATGGTGTAGTGTCACATTTTGCTGCCTATCACAGGATGCAGCGGAAGTGACGTTGCCGCCAGAAATTGCGTACTGCGCATGCGCGATGCGTTCCAAACACTCGCGCCGTGCGTTCCAACATAGTTTCGGCAATACAGTTAAGCGAAACCATCACATAATGTTACGGAAGTGATGTTACACACAACACAAACACTGGGCCGTACGTTACAACACTAATACTTCCCTTGTTACCTAGTAGGTTTTGCATTGCTGGGACTTGTAGTGCCTATCCTGAGCTACATGCTTCAATGTTCAGTGTCATCCTTATCCCCGAGCTTCAATTTTCAGTGTCCTCATCCCTATCCCCGAGCTTCAATGAAGCATGTAGCTCAGGATAGGCACTACAAGTCCCAGCAATGCAAAACCTACTAGGTAACAAGGGAAGTATTAGTGTTGTAACGTACGGCCCAGTGTTTGTGTTGTGGGTAACATCACTTCCGTAACATTATGTGATGGTTTCGCTTAACTGTATTGCCGAAACTATGTTGGAACGCACGGCGCGAGTGTTTGGAACGCATCGCGCATGCGCAGTACGCAATTTCTGGCGGCAACGTCACTTCCGCAGCATCCTGTGATAGGCAGCAAAATGTGACACTACAATGGCAGTTGTAGACAGAGGCAAAATGGCAGCGTCCTTGGCTGAAAGCGATAGGGGGTTTACTTACACTTTAACCACTTGCTTACTGGGCACTTAAACCCCCCTCAGTCCCAGACCAATTTTCAGCTTTCAGCGCTGATGCTGAGCACTGCTGAGTGGCACTGTGGGCACTGCTGGGTGGCACTGTGGGCACTGCTGGGTGGCACTATGGGCACTGCTGGGTGGCACTGACGGGGGCACTTACTTTTTTTAATGTGGCACTGGCAGGGGGCAGGTGGGCACTGGCAGGGGGCAGGTGGGCACTAGCAGGGCTGGCCATGATCGGGACTGATGTCCCGATCACGGCCGCCGGTGATCGGCTTTTTTTTTTCCGATAATATCCGATTACCGGCTCCGTTATATCACATGATCAGCTGTCATTGGCTGACAGCTGATCACGTGATAAGGGGTCGGGATCGACCCCTTGCATGGGTCGGTGATCAGGCGAGTCTCGTAGACTCGCCGATCACAGAGTGCGCCGCGCACACCCCTCAGGGGGCGCGCAGAGCGCTCGTGCACGGGACGACGTCTATTGACGTCGTCCCGGAAAAGGAGATCCGCGCTGTAGCCGTCATTTGGCTATAGCGCGGATCTCAAGTGGTTAAGTAAATTCCCCTAGTCAGTTTTAGCTTAGTATGGTCTGGAAATGGATTAGTGCTAATCATGGTGTTCAGCTAAGCACTGACTCTGGACAGGACTCGGAGCTGATTTACTAAAGTGGTGCTGGAGATCAGTTTCTGGAGCTTGAGTAGAGCTACAAGTAGCCTCCCTGGCGGTATGATTCAGTCCGGTTTTAGGTGCTGAAAGCGGTACAATTATTTTGCATGGGAATTTGGCGTTTTATTTTGTAGTCCTGTAATTCTTAGGAATAACTCTCTTAAAACTGTTCAAACCAGAGTCTAGCAGACATCCCGGCTATGATAAAGTTATAATACAATAAAGAATACTAAAAATTATTCAATAATGTAATCAAATCCAAAAACACTGAAAAAGGGACACTTTTTGGTTGCTATGGGCAATCTCCAAATTCCAGGCAGAAAAAACAGTATGCATGCAGGGCATTGCACAGACCACTAGGGACAAAGGGGGTGTGTATTTTTTAATACAGCACTGTAATCTGTAAGATTACAGTGCTGTGTGTGTTTTGTGTATTTTTACTTTTTTGAATTTGCCGCCGTTCTCCGCTCCCGTGCGCCGTAACGTAACAGGGAACGGAGCTCGGCGGCATTCGGCACTATGAATCGAGCGGAGGAAAGCTCGATCACACAGCGCGGGGGACATCGCTGGATCCAGGGGACAAGGTAAGTAAGTCTCCCTTTGTCCTCCCCTGCATTCAGCGAAGCCATCCCGAGTCTGGCTCGGGGTAACCGCTTCTATCAGTAAATTCCTAACCTGTGCCAGACTCGGGATTACCGCTAGGGGGGTTAAAATATTGTCTCCAATTGGATCCCGAAAAAGAAGCTAACACCCTCTTTATGCTACTACACATGATTGTTGTCTGTTTACAGTAAAATAACATTATGCTATTAACTTTATTATAGAAAAACAAGCCTATTTAATGAGGTATTAAACCCAAAAACAAAAATGCAATATTTTGTAGCTTACCAATTCTTAAATGTCGTGGTTGCATTGGTTTTCTGCTTGTTTAGAAGTTTTTCCTTTATTTCCACCCAGTACTTTGCCAGTAACACACTTCCTGTCTGGGAATGTCTCCACTCTGGATGGAGGAGCAATAGAGACATCTATGGACACTGGACAGCAGCATTGTCAATTTGGGGAGAGGGTAGTATTAGATGCACTAGCAAATTTAGATGGACTTGGCTAACAAATTAAAGACAAACACCAGCTTACCCTTCTTACGCTGGGTCAGCAACATTTTATTCCTGATGAAATAAAGGTCTTACCTAAATGAATAAACCTGTCACCACCCATCATAGTACCCGTCACTCACAGTCCATCAGAGTACCCGAGTACCTGTCACAGTCCATCCGAGTACCCGAGTACCTGTCACAGTCCATCAGAGTACCCGAGTACCTGTCACAGTCCATCAGAGTACCCGATTACCTGTCACAGCCAATCAGAGTACCCGAGTACCTGTCACAGTCCATTCGAGTACCCGGGTACCTGTCACAGCCCATCAGAGTACCCGAGTACCTGTCACAGCCCATCTGAGTACCTAAGTACCTGTCACAGTTCATCTAAGTACCTGTCACAGTTCATCTGAGTACATGAATACCTGTCACAGTTCACCTGAGTACCCGAGTACCTGTCACAGTCCATATGAGTACCTGAGTACCTATCACCGCCCTTCAGAGTACCCAAATACCAGTCACCAGGCCATCAGAGAACCTGTCACCAGGCCTTTAGAGTACCTGAGTACCTCTCACCAGGCCATCAGAGTACCCGAGTACCTGTCACCAGGCCATCAGAGTACTCAAGTACCTGTCACCAGGCCATCAGAGTACCCGAGTACCTGTCACCAGGCCATCAGAGTACTCAAGTACCTGTCACCAGCCCATCAGAGTACCAGAGTACCTATCTGCAGCCCAGAGTACCCGAGTACCTATTTGCAGCCCATGTCTCATAGAATATATGTTGGGGTGTTTGTTTTTTAAAATGAGGTGAATTTTGTGGGTAATTCCATTGTCCTGGTGCTCCAGGACCTTCAAAGGTGTGATAGGTAGGAAGGAAATGAGATGTGTTATTTATGCTCCTAGAACGCCTGAAGGTACTACTTCAATGTTCGGCCTCTCTATGTGACCAGGCTGTGTAAAAGTCCTACACATGTGGTATTGCCATACTCGAGAGGAGTAGCAGAATGTATTTTGCAGTGTCATTTTTGCTATGTACATGCTATGTGTTAGAAATATCTTATAAATTGCCAACTTTGTGTAAAAAAATTTTTTCCACATTTTCCAAAAACTTCTGAAAAAAAATGAACCGTTCAAAAAACTCATTATGCCTCACAGATTATACATTGGGGTGTTTTCTTTCCAAAATTGGGTCATTTTATGGGCAATTCCATTGTCCTGCTACTCCAGGGCCTTCAAAAGTGTAATAGGTGGTTGTGTCATTTTTGCTCTCAGAACGCCTGAAGATACTACTTCAATGTTGGTGCTCTGTATGTGGCCATGCTGTGTAAAAGTCTCACACATGTGGTATCGCCATACTCGGGAAGAGTAGCAGAATGTATTTTGGGGTGTAATTTGTATGCATATGCTGTGTGTGAGAAATAACCTGATAATATGACAATTTTGTAAAAAAAAAAATAATAATAATAATAAAAAAAAAAAAATCTTAATTTTGTAAAGAATTGTGGGAAAAAATTACAACTTAAAAAAAAACTCACCATGCTACTTACTTAATACCTTGGCATATCTACTTTCTAAAAAGGGGTCATTTGGGGGGTATTTGTACTTTCCTGACTTGTTAGTGTCTCACTCAAGAAATGAGATACACCTGATGTACTAAAGGCCTGATCAGATGTGATAAATTTTCAGTGATTGGCACCATAGTTTGTAGACTCTATAACTTTCACAAAGACCAAATAATATCCACTAATTTGGGTTATTTTTTACCAAAGATATGTAGCAGTATAAATTTTGTCCAAAATTTATGAAGAAAAATTACTAATTAGCAAAACAAAATTTACATTTTGTAATTTATAGCACAAAAAATAAAAAACCCACTAGTGATTAAATACCACTAAAAGAAAGCTCTATTTGTGTGGAAAAAAGGACGCAAGTTTCATATGGGTACAGTGTTGCATGACTGAGTAATTGTCATTTAAACTGTGAGAGCGCTGAAAGCTGAAAATTGGTCTGGTCAGGAAGGGGGTGTAAGTGCCCTGTATTGAGGTGGTTAACCACTTAAGGACCGCCGTATTGCCATTATATCAGAATGGCACAGGCAGGCACAAGCACGTAGATGTACGTGCCTGCCTTCCAGCGGGTGGGGGGTCCGATCGGACCCCCTCCCGCTAGATACGGCGGTCCCTTTCGGTGCCGGAGCGATCCGCAATGAGGGAATGGCCGTTGGTTTCTGGCCATCCCCTCTCGATCGCTCCTGGCCAGTGACGAACTTCCTCCCCTGTGAAAATGTAAACACAGGAGGAGGAAGTGATGTCACATTCCTCGTGGCGGTCTTTTTGAACCGGACAGCGAGGAGTGAAGACATCCAAGTAAGTGCACCAACAGTCCACTGACACATAGGTACACATAGGCACACATTTCACCCCAGTCACCCCCCGATCACCCCCCCCGATCGCCCCCCCGCCCCCCCCCCCCCCCCAGTCACAGTGTCACTAATGCAGTGTTCATTTATTTATTGATCACTACATTTAGTGTCAGTTGTGACTGTAAAAAGTGTCAGGGCAGCTAGTGTTAGGCCCTTTTAGGTCCAGGGTAGCCCCCACCCCCCCCTAATAAAGGTTTAACCCCTTGATTGCCCTCCCAATTAACCCTTTCACCCCCTTTTACCAGTGTCACTAAGCGATCGTTTTTCTGATCGCTGCAATAGTGTCACTGGTCCCGCTAGGAAGCTAGTTTTTTTTTTTAGGTTCAACGCCAGGTTTTTATAGCGTTAGGTACCCCGATATATAACCTAATAAAGGTTTTAACCCTTTGATTGCCCCTAGAGTTAACCCTTTCACCAGCGATCGCTGCATAAGTGTCACTGGTGACGCTGGTTATCCAGTTAGTTATTTTAGTTATTTAGGTTCCCCGTCAGGTTTTTATAAAGCTTCAGGTACCCCCATATAAATGACTTGAAAAAAAGAAATAGAACTGCGCAATCCTTAATATTTAAATTAAGGTGTGAATAAACAATGAAGTGCATGTGTGCTCAATAATGTGCAGAGTATAACATAAACCCCAACATAGAAAATGCATTAGCGACATATACCCATGCAGTACAGGTAAGACCACATATAAAATACCACCAATTGTTATAAATAAGCACTAGTAACTCGATACAGAAATCTCAATGGTACTAGTGCTTCGAAGGAATATGTGCAGAAATTGCTAAATAAAAATCAAAAATAAATAAAATAAAATAAAAAATAATAAAAATAAAAGTAAAAAACTTGTTGAAAAGTCCAGGTGAGTGAGTTCAAAACAAACAAATGTCCACAGTGACTTGTCCAAAAATCCAAAACAGGTGTAGTCGTGAAGCAAAATTTAAAGTGCACCACCACCGTGTAGATAACAAATGGCTCCTTACCAGATGCCCCAGTAAGGAGTGCGTATCTTAAGGTCAAGACAAGGTATGCATCAGACTCAGATCTTCGAAGGATAAGAGACCACTGGTGCCAGACTCAAACGAATTTCAACCAAGAAGCAGATGTTCACCATAAGGAGGAAACAAACAATCCAAAATAGTGTAACACCGTTTATTAAAAAAGAACATAAAAAGGAGTGCACTTACAGAAGTAAATGGACACAGAGCATATCGTCAATGGAAAAGCGTCGGCCGATCGCAAACTCCAAACGGTATCCTTATTCAGTTGCAACTTCTAATGAGGCAGAAAGCGTGTCACGCCACCCAACGCGTTTCGTGAAAAGATCACGTCGTCCTGGGGTATGGGTGACACGCCAAGATGCCCCAAATATATATACATACATATTGGCCCAAATCACCTCCTCCGTAGGACCACTCAGCCGCACTTCCGGGTATAGACCGGAAGTGACGTGTGCGGGTCAATTTTTAAACATTAAAAAAAGGGGACCTAAATAAATCAAAAGTTAACAATAAAAATAATAACGGAGAACGACATACGTCCTCCTCGTGGGGCCGATATCCTAACTGTAAATATGCTGTGGAGCAGTCCGGACGAGCCTCGTTGTTACCGAGATCCAACCAAGCCTCCATATCACCACCAATGGGATACGAGGTGAGGGGTCGGAGCGGCGGAAGTGACGCGCAACAGCGTCATCGCCCATATCTCTATACTCAGCCGACAGCCTAGTACCGCCCCTCCCATGGCGTGATTGGATAGAAGCACCAGGCACCGAGACCGGGCTGTGTTGAAGCGCTCACATGTCCGCGGTGGGCGGGGATGTGGTGCTTCTATCCAATCACGCCATGGGAGGGGCGGTACTAGGCTGTCGGCTGAGTATAGAGATATGGGCGATGACGCTGTTGCGCGTCACTTCCGCCGCTCCGACCCCTCACCTCGTATCCCATTGGTGGTGATATGGAGGCTTGGTTGGATCTCGGTAACAACGAGGCTCGTCCGGACTGCTCCACAGCATATTTACAGTTAGGATATCGGCCCCACGAGGAGGACGTATGTCGTTCTCCGTTATTATTTTTATTGTTAACTTTTGATTTATTTAGGTCCCCTTTTTTTAATGTTTAAAAATTGACCCGCACACGTCACTTCCGGTCTATACCCGGAAGTGCGGCTGAGTGGTCCTACGGAGGAGGTGATTTGGGCCAATATGTATGTATATATATTTGGGGCATCTTGGCGTGTCACCCATACCCCAGGACGACGTGATCTTTTCACGAAACGCGTTGGGTGGCGTGACACGCTTTCTGCCTCATTAGAAGTTGCAACTGAATAAGGATACCGTTTGGAGTTTGCGATCGGCCGACGCTTTTCCATTGACGATATGCTCTGTGTCCATTTACTTCTGTAAGTGCACTCCTTTTTATGTTCTTTTTTAATAAACGGTGTTACACTATTTTGGATTGTTTGTTTCCTCCTTATGGTGAACATCTGCTTCTTGGTTGAAATTCGTTTGAGTCTGGCACCAGTGGTCTCTTATCCTTCGAAGATCTGAGTCTGATGCATACCTTGTCTTGACCTTAAGATACGCACTCCTTACTGGGGCATCTGGTAAGGAGCCATTTGTTATCTACACGGTGGTGGTGCACTTTAAATTTTGCTTCACGACTACACCTGTTTTGGATTTTTGGACAAGTCACTGTGGACATTTGTTTGTTTTGAACTCACTCACCTGGACTTTTCAACAAGTTTTTTACTTTTATTTTTATTATTTTTTATTTTATTTTATTTATTTTTGATTTTTATTTAGCAATTTCTGCACATATTCCTTCGAAGCACTAGTACCATTGAGATTTCTGTATCGAGTTACTAGTGCTTATTTATAACAATTGGTGGTATTTTATATGTGGTCTTACCTGTACTGCATGGGTATATGTCGCTAATGCATTTTCTATGTTGGGGTTTATGTTATACTCTGCACATTATTGAGCACACATGCACTTCATTGTTTATTCACACCTTAATTTAAATATTAAGGATTGCGCAGTTCTATTTCTTTTTTTCAAGTCCTTTTTATATAGCATTTTTTGGTATATATTTCGAATTGCTGCATGACAAAAAATTTTTGTTTGTTTTTTTCACTGTAGCGCAGATTTTCTTTCCTCTTTTAAACCCCCATATAAATACCCAATAAAGGTTTTAACCCCTGATTGCCCTTAGTTAACCCTTTCACCAGTGATCACCGTATAAGTGTTACGGGTGACGCTGGTTAGGTAGTCCGCTTTTTATAGCATCAGGGCACCCGCCATTTATTACCTAATAAAGGTTTAACCCCCTGATCACCCGGCGGGTGATATAAATTTGGTTTTAGGGTCAGAAAGGGTCTGCGTCGCCCCAGGCAGTGCTAGGTTAGTGCCAGTACCGCTAACACTCACGCGCAAAGCATACACCTCCCTTAGTGGTATAGTATCCGAACAGATCAATATCTGATCTGATCAGATCTATACTAGCGTGCCCAGCAATTTAGGGTTCTAAAAAAACGCATTGTTAGCAGGATCAATCCAGATACCTGCTAGCACCTGCGTTTTGCCCCTCTGCCCAGCCCAGCCCAGCCCAGCCCACCCAAGTGCAGTATCGATCGATCACTGTCACTTACAAAACACAACACACATAACTGCAGCGTTCGCAGAGTCAGGCCTGATCCCTGCGATCGCTAACAGTTTTTTTTGTAGCGTTTTATACAGTCGCTGACAGGCTAGGTGCTTTTTTACCTGTGAGTCTCACTACTGTACCCCTAAATTTAGAGTCCAAAATGGCAAAGCGAAGGTACACTAGTGAAGAGGCCTACACGTTTCTGAGCATGACAGATAGTGAAGAGGAAGACACTGATCTGTCAGATTCAGGCTCAGAATACGAACCTGTAGAGGACAGCGCCTCCATGTCAGATAGCTCTGACGACGAAGAAGAGGTCCCTGCTAACGTCAGGTGTACCCGACCCCGATTTTCTGATGTTGTTGAGGTGCAGGAACCGCAAGTCCCTCGTATGGAGTATAGAGCCAGTACTAGCGCCGCTCATCCTTTTGGTGAACTGGCAAGCATCAGCGGCCTAGTACACCCTGGACGTACATCCAGCACTGCAGTATCACGTGGTGACGTGGCGAGTCCCATAAGTGCAGTTCAAGCTGGCGAGGTGGCAAGCACAAGTAGTGTCCCACTGCCACCAAGAGGACGAAGACAGGCCCGTCGTTCCCATAGTGCCCTTCCTGCAGAATTTGCCGATCCTGATTGGGTGCCCACCACTTCTGCAGCACCAGTACTTCCCCCATTCACTGCCCAACCCGGTATTCAGGTGGATACAGATGATTTTACGCCACTCGATTTTTATTCTCTGTATTTCACGGAAGATCTCTATAGATCTATTGTGGACCAAACCAATTTATATGCTGGTCAACACATCGCCGCTAATCCCCAGTTGCCGTCTCTTGCCAGAGATTGGAAACCAGTTACGGTTTCCGAATTTAAGACGTTTCTGGGCCTTTCCCTCAACATGGGCACACATAAATTCATGCGGATGCGGGCTTATTGGTCCACGCATCCGGCTGACCACATGCCGTGTTCTCTAACTCCATGTCCAGGAAACGATACGAGCAGATCTTGCGGTTCTTGCACTTCAGTGACAATGAACTTTGTCGTCCACGTGGAGACCCTGAATACGATCGGCTCTACAAAATTCGGCCCCTCATAAACCACTTCAACCAACGTTTTGCAGACTTGTTTACTCCCCAAAAAGTTGTCTGCGTTGATAAGTCCCTGGTTAAGTTTACTGGTCGCTTGTCATTCAAACAGTACATTCCCAACA
Organism: Lithobates pipiens; assembly: GCF_037356315.1. NCBI lineage: Eukaryota > Metazoa > Chordata > Amphibia > Anura > Ranidae > Lithobates > Lithobates pipiens. Next base: position 56,793,179 of record NW_027507685.1, on the reverse strand, counting down.
AGCGTACCAGGTACGGGGTCAAGCTCTATAAGTGCTGTGACAGGGCCACAGGCTATGCATGGAGCTTTATGGTTTATGAGGGTAAAGATAGTTACGTAGAGCCGGAGAACTGCCCTGATTACATAGGAAGCGCTGGCAAGATAGTGTGGAAATTGGTGTCACCCTTCTTCGGAAAGGGGTACCACTTGTACGTGGACAACTATTACACCAGCGTGCCACTGTTTAGTCATTTATTTGATCATCAGATTGGAGCATGTGGCACCGTGCGACCTAATCGCCGGGGCTTTCCCCAGCGGCTTGTAGATTCCCGTCTTAGGCTGGGGGAGAGAGCCTGCTATCGGTGTAATAATTTGCTCGCTATGAAGTGGAGGGATAATAAGAATGTTTTCGTTCTTACCTCCCTTCATGCAGACACGACGGTCCAAATTTCTACGGCGACTGGTATTGTGGAGAAACCCCTCTGTGTCCACGAATATAACAAAAATATGGGAGGGGTGGACCTCAATGACCAGATGTTGGCGCCATATCTAGCTTCCCGTAAGGCCAGACGCTGGTACAAAAAAGTGTCTGCTTACTTATTTCAATTGGCTTTGCTGAATGCTTTTGTGCTATACAAAACTTCAGGGGGGACATTAACCTTTCTTTTCTTCCAAAGAGAGGTTGTCACAGAGCTTCTGTATCCAGAGGGTTCTGCACCTCACCATTCCCAACCAAATGCAGTAAGCCGGCTGCATGAGAGGCATTATTCTTATGTCCTCCCGAGTACCCCTACCCAACGAACCCCCCAAAAAAGATGTTGTGTCTGTACCAAGCACGGATTTAGGCGTGACACCCGTTCTTATTGTCCACGCTGTCCTGGCAATCCTGGTCTTTGTCAGGGTGAGTGTTTTGAACGCTACCACACACTAGTGAAGTATTAGCGTAGGGTACAGCATTTCACAGGCTAGGCACACTAACACAGAGTCTCCCAAGATGCCATCGCATTTTGAGAGACCCGAACCGTTACAGTTTACAGTTAAAAAAAAAGTGTATAAAAAAAAAAAAAAAAAAAAGTAAAATTAAAAAAACCAAAAAAATATAAAATATAAAAACCAAAAATAGTTGTCGTTTTATTGTTCTCTCTCTCTCTCTCTCTCTCTCTCTCTCTCTTCTCTCTAATTTTTTATACTTTACTGTTTACTGTGTTATTGTTAACCATTTTTCATGTTTTCAGGTACGCCATTCAGCTGCAGCGTGGATTTATTTATCTTGACAGCAACAGCGTTTGCTCCCACGATACATAAAGCCGCGACTCCAGTGCTGTAGGAGGTGATTTCACCACCACAGTTAAAAAAGAGCATATATGCCGAAGCATGGGGGCATAAGGGGTGGAGGAGCGATTTTGCTCCTAATGCCGCGTACATACGGTCAAAATTCCGACAGAGGGCTTGCCCGTGGAAAAGTTTGAACGTATGTACGCGGCATAACTTTTTTGCGGGAGGATGCCCCCATGCTTCGGCATATATATATTTTAGGCACAGGTTGTGTTAAAAAAAATTTTATTTTTTACTGTTTTTTTTGGCAATTGCTTTGCAGGTATGGTATGGTAAGGTTTTACTGTTATACTGGGATGTTACTTTGTTTTAACGTTAACCATAATTTGCTTAGCAGGTACGCCATTCAGCTGCAGCGCGGATTTATTTATCTTGACAGCAACAGCGTTTGCTCCCACGATACATAAAGCCGTGACTCCAGTGCTGTAGGCGGTGATTTCACCACCACAGTTAAAAAAGAGCATATATGCCGAAGCATGGGGGCATAAGGGGTGGAGGAGCGATTTTGCTCCTAATGCCGCGTACATACGGTCAAAATTCCGACGGAGGGCTTGCCCGTGGAAAAGTTTGAACGTATGTACGCGGCATAACTTTTTTGCGGGAGGATGCCCCCATGCTTCGGCATATATATATTTTAGGCACAGGTTGTGTTAAAAAATGTTTTATTTTTTACAGTTTTTTTTGGCATTTGCTTTGCAGGTATGGTATGGTAAGGTTTTCCTGTGATGTTACTTTGTTTTAACGTTAACCATAATTTGCTTAGCAGGTACGCCATTCAGCTGCAGCGCGGATTTATTTATCTTGAAGGCAACAGCGTTTGCTCCCACGATACATAAAGCCGTGACTCCAGTGCTGTAGGAGGTGATTTCACCACCACAGTTAAAAAAGAGCATATATGCCAAAGCATGGGGGCATAAGGGGTGGAGGAGCGATTTTGCTCCTAATGCCGCGTACATATGGTCAAAATTCCGACGGAGGGCTTGCCCGTGGAAAAGTTTGAACGTATGTACGCGGCATAACTTTTTTGCGGGAGGATGCCCCCATGCTTCGGCATATATAAATGGTGCATGTATGTCCATCATTAGAAGTGGGTGGATGAAGGGAGGTATCTAATGGTGGGCATACCCACCGATCAATCTCTTTTTTTTCGTTCAGACAACATGACTCTCAGTAAATAGCTTGGGGTGTCTACTTTCCAAAATGGGGTAATTTGGGGGGGTTTTGTGCTATTTTGGTATTTTATGGCCTTCGAAACTGTAATAGGTAGTGAGGAGTGAAATAAAAAATTTGCGCCCTTAGAAATCCAGAAGGTGGCGATTGGTTTTTGGGGCCCCGTACGCAGCTAGGCTCCCAAAAAGTCCCACACATGTGGTATCCCCGTACTCAGGAGAAGCAGCAAAATTTATTTTGGGGTGCAATTCCACATATAACCATGGCATGTGTGAGCAATATATAATTTAGTGACAACTTTTTGTAAAAAAAATTTTTTTTTTTTTTTGTCATTATTCAATCCCTTGGAACAAAAAAAAAAATATTCAATGGTCTCAACATGCCCCTCAGCAAATAGCTTGGGGTGTCTACTTTCCAAAATGGGGTCATTTGGGGGGGTTTTGTGCCATCTTGGCATTTTATGGCCTTCAAAACTGTGATAGGTAGTGAGGAGTGAAATAAAAAAATTAATGCCCTTAGAAATCCTGAAGGCGGTGCTTGGATTTCGGGGTCCTGTACGCGGCTAGGCTCCCAAAAAGTCCCACACATGTGGTATCCCTGTACTCAGGAGAAGCAGCAGAATGTATTTTGGGGGTGTCATTTCACATATGCCCATAGCATGTGTGAGCAATATATCATTTAGTGACAACTTTGTGCAAAAAAAAAAAAAGTTTGTAATATTCCCGCAACTTGTGGCAAAATATAAAATATTCCATGGACTCAACATGCCTCTCAGTAAATAGCTTGGGGTGTCTACTTTCCAAAATGGGGTCATTTTGGGGGGTTTTGTGCTATTTTGGCTTTTTATGGCCATCGAAACTGTGATAGGTAGTGAGGGGTGAAATCAAAAATTTGCACCCTTAGAAATCCTGAAGGTGGTGATTGGTTTTCGGGGTGCCGTACGCGACTAGACTCCCAAAAAATCCCACACAAGTGGTATCCCCATACTCGGGAGAAGCAGCAAAATGTATTTTGGGGTGCAATTCCACATATAACCATGGCATGTGTGAGCAATATATAATTTAGTGACAACTTTTTGTAAAAACAATTTTTTTTTTTTTTTGTCATTATTCAATCCCTTGGAACAAAAAAAAAAAATATTCCATGGACTCAACATGCCTCTCAGTAAATAGCTTGGGGTGTCTACTTTCCAAAATGGGGTCATTTTGGGGGGTTTTGTGCCATCTTGGCATTTTATGGCCTTCAAAACTGTGATAGGTAGTGAGGGGTGAAATCAAAAATTTGCACCCTTAGAAATCCTGAAGGTGGTGATTGGTTTTCGGGGTGCCGTACGCGACTAGACTCCCAAAAAATCCCACACAAGTGGTATCCCCATACTCGGGAGAAGTAGCTGAATATATTTTGGGGTGCAATTCCACATATAACCATGGCATGTGTGAGCAATATATCATTTAGTGACAACTTTTTGTAAAAAATTTTTTTTTTTTTTTTTTTGTCATTATTCAATCCCTTGGGACAAAAAAAAAATATTCAATGGTCTCAAGATGGTACTCAGGAAAAGCAGCAGAATGTATTTTGGGGTGTCATTTCACATATGCCCATAGCATGTGTGAGCAATATATCATTTAGTGACAACTTTGTGCAAAAAAAAAAAGTTTGTAATATTCCCGCAACTTGTGGCAAAATATAAAATATTCCATGGACTCAACATGCCTCTCAGTAAATAGCTTGGGGTGTCTACTTTCCAAAATGGGGTCATTTTGGGGGGTTTTGTGCTATTTTGGCATTTTATGGCCTTCGAAACTGTGATAGGTAGTGAGGGGTGAAATCAAAAATTTGCACCCTTAGAAATCCTGAAGGTGGTGATTGGTTTTCGGGGTGCCGTGCGCGACTAGACTCCCAAAAAGTCCCACACATGTGGTATCCCCATACTCGGGAGAAGTAGCGGAATATATTTTGGGGTGCAATTCCACATATAACTATGGCATGTGTGAGCAATATATCATTTAGTGACAACTTTTTGTAATTTTTTTTTTTTTTTTTGTCATTATTCAATCCCTTAGGACAAAAAAAATAAATATTCAATGGGCTCAACATACCCATCAGCAGTTTCCTTGGGGTGTCTACTTTCCAAAATGGGGTCATTTGGGGGGGGTTTGTACTGCCCTGCCATTTTAGCACCTCAAGAACTGAGATAGGCAGTCATAAATTAAAAGCTGTGTAAATTCCAGAAAATGTACTCTAGTTTGTAGACGCTATAACTTTTGCGCAAACCAAAAAATATACGCTTATTGACATTTTTTTTACTAAAGACATGTGGCTGAATAAATTTTGCCCTCAATGTATGACTAAAATTTAGTTTATTCGATTTTTCTTATAACAAAAAGAAGAAAATATCATTTTTTTTCAAAATTTTCGCTCTTTTTCCATTTATATCGCAAAAAATAAAAATCGCAGAGGCAATCAAATACCATCAAAAGAAAGCTCTATTTGTGGGAAGAAAAGGACGCAAATTTCGTTTGGGTGCAATATTGCATGACCGCGCAATTACCAGTTAAAGCAGCGCAGTGCAAAATTGTAAAAAGACCTCTGGTCCTTAAGGTGTTTATTGGTCCGAGGCTGAAGTGGTTAAACAAATTGTCTCAAGTCTCTAAATGCCACTTTTGCTGGTCTGTTAACCACTCAATGACCAGGCCATTTTTTGCAATACAGCACTGCGTCACTTTAAGTGACTATTGCACGGTCGTGCGACGCTGTACCCAAACAAAATTGAAGTACCTTTTTTTACCACAAATAGAGATTTATTTTGGTAGTATTTGATCATCTCTACGGTTTTCATTTTTTGCACTATAAACAAAAAAAGACAATTTTGAAAAAACAAAAATATTTTGTACATTTTGCTATGATAAATATCCCCAAAAACAAATGTTTTCCTCAGTTTAGGCTGATATGTATTCATCTACATATTTTTGGTAATAAAAATCGCAATAAGCGTATATTGATTGGTTTGCCCAAAAGTTATAGCGTCTACAAAATAGGGGAAAGTTTTATGGCATTTTTTTTTTTTTACTAGTAATGACAGTGATCAGTGATTTTTATCGGGACTGTGACATTATGGCAGATAGATGGGATACTTTTGACACATTTTTGGGACCATTGACAATTATACAGCGATCAGTGCTACAGAAATGCACTGATTACTGTGTAAATGTCACTGGCAGGGAAGGGGTTAACACTAGGGGATGAACAAGGGGTTAACTGTGTTCCTAGCTAGTAGGAAATCACGATCTGCCTCTCCTCTCCTCACAGAACAGGGATTTGTGTGTTTACACATACTTGTCCCTGTTTTGTCTCTCGTGCCCACGATCGTGCATGGCCAGTGGTCATCACGACCACTGGCTACCTGAATTGGCAGTGCGCTTAAGGGGAACGACGTACAGCTACAACAGTTCGTGTGATCGTGCCAACCTGCCGCAGTATAATTACGGCAGCTGGTCTGCAAATGGTTAAAGAAAGTTGAAGAAATAGCAGACTAGAATAGGAAATTGGGTGTAATACCACTTTAAAGTTAACCTATATTTAATTTTAATATTTTACAAGTAATAGGAATGGCTTAAAGTAATATTAAAGGACTTTTTTTTCCCTTTAAAATAACAAACAAATCATACTTACCTGCTCTGTGCAATGGTTTTGCACAGAGCAGCCCTGATCCTCATCTAGTGTCCCGCACCAGCACTCATGGCTCCTTCTCTTTGGCGAGTACCCCTATAGGATACTGCTTCTTATGGGGGTACTCGTGCAGGCTCGCCCTGAGCCATCTTATCTACGTTCATTGACACAGACAGGGCGGCTCGGCTCCACCCCCTTATCCCTCATCACAGAATTTGATTGACAGCAGGCTGAAAGGTTATCTTCACAATTGTGGAGAGGGGAGGAAGGTTATACTCGAAAGATATAGATGCATTTATTCTTTATTACTGTCACAAATTTACATTACATGCTTTTACCCCCTACTGACCTTAGTAGACCTACATCTTAATTTGCCAATCATTTTCCCCCCCGGGATGTAGATCTTGGCTTGCAATTTTTAACACTTAAAAGAATAAGTGTGTAGCGCCCTGCTCCTGATGGGCAGACGCTATTATTTTTCCAAATTTAGTTGTCTGAAGCTGTAATTTGGCTCAGACTAATTCTCTCTAAAAGTTATGGTTTCTGTACCAGTCCAGCTGGGTTGCGCTGGTTCCCACTTGACCATAGGTGTCGCTGTCACCGCCGGTAGGTGTGGAAATGCAGCAGGCTGGATGCATTGAATGCCACCTCTTGCTCGGAAATAGCTCAGTGGGTGTGGTTTCCCTGCTGTGCATTCTAGGAGAGGGTATTTAAGGTACTGACACCATTTTTGTGGGTGTCTTTCCGGGTCCCTGTCTGGGGTCCGCTATCCCGACCTCATGGCCCTCCTGGCCTGAGGTCTGTGTTGCATGGTTCTGCTCCTTGGGGCCGGCTGGTCCGAGGCCTTGCAACTGAGAGTGTAGGCCCAAAAATGTCTTGGGGCCTGCTGATCCAGGTGTGGTCCTGTGCTGTCTGGCCTGCGGGGAGAAGCCAAGAAAATTGGAGGATCCAGGGGAAGACTTCTCCGGTGGAGGACTGAGCGCAAGGCTTGTGTCTATGGAGGAGCCTGGAAATTCAGTTGGAGGACCCGGATCAATATCCATACAGTATCTCCGGAATGGCTGAAAGAATCTGGTACTGTATGGTAGTTCTTCTAAAACTCTCAAGATTTCTAAGTTCAATTGACAAGTCTGTGGCAGAGAGGGGCCTATCCGGTGACTGCTGGATCCAGTCTGTGGAGCTGCTTGTCCTCTGGATCTGACTAATACCTCTAACCTGCAATTACTAGGTGCCTGAACTCTCCTTTATCCTCTAACCCTCTATTGAAGGACTGTGTTTTCTTCTTTTTTGTGTTGTCCCTAAAATATAAATCATCAAAAAAGGACTAAGTGTCGGATTCATCATTATTTGGGCTACTTTTCAACGGGCCCGCCTAAGACGGAGAGGCAAGCAGGTGAGGTAACAGTAAGCCCAAATAAAACCAGCAGCTCCTTCGGGTGTTAGTGCTACATGTGGGGGCTCATATGTCTGGGATTTGCAATTACCTCTCGCAATTCGAGGAAAGTTTATGTAAGTCTACACAATAGAGGGTTCTGGACTGTGCCATATTTTCTTCATAAGGAGCTAATTGCGGGTCACTACCTGGCGCGTGAGCTGTGGGCAGAGTCAGGAAAAGACCACGAGTTGCGTGACCAGAGGAGCCAGTGGGAGGAGTTTTCTCTGTCTACTTGCTGCACGAGGCACCGCGTGTCTGTGTCGAGACGCTGAAGGGAAGAGTTGATTTTTCTCAGAGAAAATGTTTTGAGTGCCAGGACCACCACCTGTTATGGGACCCAGAATGTTTTCTGGGGGTACCGCTACGAGTATCAGACTGCCTGGAACTCTGCTGACGGATACAGGGATTCGCCTAAGATCATTATCCATACAGTATTACCGTTTCATACTGTATACTACAGGAAATGTTGAGGCCTTGGGCATGCTGTGCAACAGGTGCGAGGGACTAGTCGCAAACCCCCATCCATTTGTCTGATGTCTGCATTGCGGGGAGTAACTGTTCGCAGTGGAGCAGCCTACCGTGCCACCACGTGCCACGGGCCTACATCTTCAAAACCGACTGCTACAATCAATGTTCCTAAGGGAGGTGGTACTGTTACTGCCATCAGAGGAGCAACCGTAGACATTGTGTAAGCTGCTCCTTCCACCACTCACTTTCCTGCATCTACTCAAAAGAAAGTGGGATACGTGAAAGCCTACCACGGCTGCGGTCGAGGCCTACCTCAGAAACTGCCTGGACCGGATCCAGAGAAAGTGATCGCTCCCAAGGAATCCACTACAGGAACCGGTGATTGCTGGATCCAGTCTGTGGAGCTGTTTGTCCTCTGGATCTGACTAATACCTCTAACCCGCAATTACTAGGTGTCTGAACTCCCCTTTATTCTCTAACCCTCTATTGAAGGACTGTGTTTTCTTCTTTTTTGTATTATCCCTAAATAAATCATCAAAAAAGGACTAAGTGTCGGATTCATCATCATTTGGGCTACTTTCCAATGGGCCCCCCTAAGACGAAGAGGCGAGCAGGTGAGGTAACGGTAAGCCCAAATAAAACCAGCAGCTCCTTCTCCTCCTACAAGTGTATTTCCAGAAATGTATTTCTGCTCATCTGGACAATTATATTTTGTTATGTTAGAGCATGACCAGCTGACCCTTGCCATTAAAATGAAATTCTACTTCAGTTCACCCCTTCCAAACGCTCTGCCGGTATAACTCAAATAAGCGCAAATAAGGTTTCTGAATAATATGATTACTAAGGCAGGTGATAATGTCCACTATTCAAACACACTCTCCAATTACAGATACGTTTATCCCTTCTTTAAACTACATTTAACTTTTAGAGATATGTTCACGCTTTAGGAAACCCCAATTAGTCATTAGAGCTGTCAAGCTGCATTCACACCCGAGCGTAGCTTTTTTTTTTTTCACGCCTTTTTGTGCGACTTGCGTGTTTGTATGCAGCGTTTTTGGAATTTGGCGATTTGTTATTAGCCAATAGAGAAAACGATTATCTGTTGCATCATTTGTTGCTAGGCATTTCAGCTTTTTTAGCTTTTCTATTAGCTTTTTTTTCTCTTTTTTTTATTATTCATTTATTATAATGTTTTTTGTTAGGGTAAGGGGTTTGAGTTTCGTTTAGGTTAGGATTAGGATTAGGAGTTGGGGTTAGGGTTATTTATTATTATTTTATTTATTTTTAAATGAATAAATAAATGTAAAATAAATACACAAATAAATAAAAATCATAAATAAAAAAAAAAAAAAATTCAATAAATTAATACTGAGTAACAATAAATCAATAATTAACCCTTAACTTTAACCCTTACCCCTTAAAAAAAAAAATATTAATAAATAACTAAACACCCTAACCCTAACACAAAAGAAATTATTTACATTTATTTATTCATATATTATTACTATTTTGTTTCTTACATTTTTCATTTGAGCAGAAAATCTCGCATAAACTCGCGAATACGCACAAAAAACGCGCAACTGGTTCGCGTTTCCAATCATTCCTATGGGAATAAAAACGTGCTAAAACCAAAAATGCCCAAATCTGCCTGATTTGAGCGACAAAAAAAAGCTCCAGAACTTGTCTGAGCTTCAGGCACTTGGCTTCAGGTGATTTGGAGTGGAGATGTGAATCATCTTCATAGAGAATCATTGATTTTTTCCCCCTCCAGCGTTTTGGAGCTTCAAGTTTCAAAACATTCAGGTGTGAATACAACCTAAGTGTTCCCCATCTAATGTGGCACATACGACCACTCTTTCTCTAATCCCCACACAGATCTGCTTCAGTATATATCTTTTAAGTGATATTCAGCCATCATGTTTAAAGTGGTTGTAAACCTTTACTTGATCAAAGCGGATGATGGTGCCAATTAGATGTTTCTCTGTTCCTATCCCCAATGACTAAATACAATCCTTACATATACCCTGTGAAGTGACTGGGTGATACACAAGGATGAAACAAGTCCTTCTACATAAGTTGTACTTGTTTATCTGCAGTCTTCTCTTCTCTATATCTGCTCAAATCCCTGAAAGTTTGTCTGAGCCATCAGAGACAAGGATGTGGAAAGCTGAAGTTACACACTGCCAGAAATGACAATTAGTACTCTTAATTGAGACAAGTACACACTATAGAGGTATATGCATTGTTCGTACCACTTTAACCACTTCCTGACCGGCTTATAGCAGAATGACGGCAGGGCGCTGGTTCAGTTATTCTGACTGGGCGTCATATGATGTCCAGCAGGCTAACACCTGCCAGTCGTCCCTGGAGGGCGCGCATCGTGGCGATTGGTGGTGCGGCGTGTCACTTTACACCGATGTCCAATTATGGCTGATCAGGACGTAAACAGGAAGAGCCGTTAATCGGCTTTTCTTCACTCGTGTCTGACAGACGTGAGTAAAGGAGAGCCAATCGGCTGCTCTCCTAAGGGGAGGGGGGGTCTGTGCTGATTTTTTATCAGTGCAGCCCCCCTAAGATGCCCACCCAGGACCACCAGGATGCTGCCAGGACCACCGGGGATTGTCACCACACTGGACCACCAGGTATGCCACCCTAGACCACCAGGGAAATGCCAATTAGTGCCCAGGCAGCTGCCAATCAGTACCCATCCCCAATGCCTGCCAGTGCCCTCAATGATGCCTATCAGTGCCATGTATCAGTGCAGCATATCAGTGCCATGTATCAGTGCCAAGCAGTACCACCTATCAGTGCCCATCAGTGCCGCCTATCAGTACCACCCATTAGTACCCATCAGTGCAGCTTTTCAGTGGCCATCAGTGTTGCCTATCAGTGCCCATCAGTGCCCACCAGTGCTGCCCATCAGTGCCACCTATCAATGCCTATCAGTGCTACATATCAATGCCACCCATCAGTGCCACCTATCAGTGTCCAGCGTCAGTGTCCGTCAGTGCCCACCAGTGCCACCTCATCTGTGCCACCTTATTAGTGCCCATCAGTGCCACCTTATCAGTGCCCATCAGTGAAGAAGAAAACATACTTATTTACATAATTTTATAACAGAAACAAAAGAAAAACTTCTTGTTTTCAAAATTGTCGGGCATTTTTTATGTGTTTAGCAAAAAATAAAAAAATAAAAGAGGTGATCAAATACCACCAAAAGAAAGCTCTATTTGTGGGAACAAAATCATTAAAAATTCTGTTTGGGTACAGTGTAGCATGACCGCGCAATTGTCATTTAAACAGCGACAGCGCTGAAAGCTGAAAATTGGCTTGGGCAGGAAGGGGGGTGTAAGTGCCTGGTACTGAAGTGGTTAAAGTGATGTTAAACCCTTACTTTTAAGCACTTTCAGCAGCTGATTTAATCACTTAATGAGTATGCAGCTCATTTACCTTTTAATTCTTGCTTTCCTTCCACTTTAAAGTTGTATTAACCCTAAGTTATTTTTTTTTAGCTTAATATACTGAGCACTAAGTGTCCTTTCAGTCTGCTGCTTCGTTCCTCTGCTATCAGCATGAGTCACTTCTGAAAAGTTTTCCTGACACCAAGAGAAAAATGGTAACATGGGAAGGGAGCTCTAGCACACAGCCTGTGATTAACAACCTAAGTTCTGATCCTGTGTGCTGTTTGAAGGGGGCTGTGTCCCTTCCCTCCAATCAGGATTCACTCATCTCTGCAGAATGTGTCTTCAGCTCGCCACCCCCTACTTTCTGGAAGCTCAGATAAGCTGTATACATTCTGGACTTTGAATGGCTGTAGAGAAGAGAAGACTGCAGATAAACAGTTACAACATATATGGAAGGATTTGTTTCATCCCTGTTTATTACCTGAGTCACCTAACTGAGCGTATGTAAGGATTTACAACCACTCTGAGGATTTAATATCGCTTTAACTTCAGCTCCTTTCTTCTTCATTGCCCTGTGCCCTGGCTCATATTTGCTCTGGCAACACTCTGGCCTGGTGTTCCAACCACAACTACCTGTAGGGTGTGTTAGACCATCAATGAATTGAGCTACTGTACATCTTTCTGTTATATACTTTCACAAAGGTAAGTAATGTTCTTTAACAATGCAGTGTGTATTATGTCAGCCTTTCATATCTTCCATTATCTGTGTATCCAAATTTAAATTGTGTACTGACTCCTGCATATTATTCATCTTCTAATCCTGCCTCTGCTTATTGCAGACACACTATGAATCATAAATATGAGCACTACTATGAGTATGCTCATAACATGGAGGAGGGTGCGTATTCTCTATTCAGTTATCTAAATGTAAAACCTGATGCGACAAATGTTTCTTTTGCCCCAAACTTGAGCTTCAAATATCCAATTTTTGTCTTGTTTTGAATATACAGTAATTAGCAGAGCTATGAAACAGACGCCAAGACAAATGTAGTGAGCTGGTGGGGATAATACATCAGACGTCCCAACCTGCAAAACTCATTTCAGGGAGGTGGAAAACTCATTTCAGGGAGGTGGCGCTTTGCACCGGCGCCAACCCCCCTTCCCCACCCCAATTAAATACGGTCTGATCAGTGCCAATTAAAAGCAGCTATACCAGTGCAGACATCTCAAGTCTCCCGCATTCGACAGCGGGCTCATGGACACCCGCGAGTGTGGCACAATCTCCCATTTGACCCTGCCTGCACTGTTACCCTAATAGGGAAAATAAAAAAGGGAGGGAAGGAAAAAAAGGACAGAAATGGTGGGCCCAATGTCACATCACCTTGTGGGAATGGACGCAATTAACCTGACCCAACTAAAGCATCATAGATAAACCCTTTATTTAAAGTGGCCTAAACACGTTTCTTGTCATTTTAAATAGAAGAATACAACAATAAAGGGGGGGGGGGGGGGGGGGTTGAGTTTGTTAAGGAAAAGATGGTATCCTTCTATAGAAAGGGTTTGAAACTGACATGTTCATGTTGGGTTATGAGTGGCAGACATTAAAGTCTTTCTTCTTTTCGAGTACTATTATATTTAAACAAATGTGACAACAAAGTCTCTAATTGTGTGATTTTAAATTCTCTGTGCAAATGTCCCAAATTCCTCCAGTGGGTCACTTCAAATACAAGTTTTACACCGACTTTACTATCTACTATAAACCTATGGCAGATATAGGTCATCAAACGCCTTTCAATGTATCTAAAATGTGACTTTTCTCATGTATAGAAAATGAAAGTAAAAAAACAAACAAAACCGAATGATTCGTTTAAAGTTAAAAATGATAACACACCATTTTATAAACAACGCATATGTACAGTTTATATAATGGCGTGAATAATATCCCACTCTTATTGCATAATGTTCACATCTTTTATTTACTCACAGAGTATATGAATATTTCATTATAATTGTTTTCTTTGTTAATGCCTTGACGTTTGAGTCACTCTTGTTCTCATAAGGGTGTTACCTACAGATTATAACTGAAGAGGGTTTCAGGTTTATACATTGCAACAATTTTTATTTGGCTTAATTATTTCACAATATATTTGCTAAAATAAAAAAATACAGAGGCTGTGAGCCATTCAAAGATCTTGGCAATAGTGTGGTAAGAAGGAGGGATTAAAATTTACTTTGGTTATGAATCATAAATGAAGCTTTATGAATTTAATGAAGTGACTACTATTTACATATAATTAAAGTAACAAAAATCATCCTTAGATGTGTTGGCTAAGTGCAGTGTCCCTGTCATTTCTTGTATAAACTACTTGTCCCATCAATCCACCACCATGTAAACAATGGCGGACATGTTTGAAGTTGTGTGTGACAACTATGGCTCCTGCTATGAGACAAAGCAATCAGATTTTGATAGAAAGGTGGTTCAAAGAAGGTGCTACAAAGAAGTGGAAGATTTTCTAAATTGGGGGTTGGTAACCTGACAATTGCGATCTACCAGTCAGCCGCAGCTAGGTGACTGGTAGATTGCGCCCTTGACTTGGAGTTTCTAGGGCAGTGAAGAGCAGGCCCCGACGGAGTGATACAAACTGCACTCCATCTCTCTGTATCTAGCCTAGGACCGAGCGGTGCCAGGAAGGGCAGCTGCCCTGAGAATAGAGCTCAGGTGTGAGGAAGGGGCACATTGGGCTGCTGCTGTGGCCTTGAAGAAATCTCAGGATCTGAAGCACAAAGGAGACAACACACTTCTCCAGCATACTATCCTACACTCTGCCCACCAGCTGCTGCTCTTCCAGGTCCCTTGCAAGAAATGCTGTGCCCAGTCACAGAGTGGTAATCTGACAGCTGTAGTATGATGCAGGAACAGGATATACAGTGCCTTGCGAAAGTATTCGGCCCCCTTGAACTTTTCAACCTTTTGCCACATTTCAGGCTTCAAACATAAAGATATAAAATTTTAATTTTTTGTGAAGAATCACCAACAAGTGGGACACAATTGTGAAGTGGAACGAAATCTATTGGATATTTTAAACTTTTTTAGCAAATAAAAAACTGAAAAGTGGTGCGTGCAAAATTATTCGGCCCCTTTACTTTCAGTGCAGCAAACTCACTCCAGAAGTTCAGCGAGGATCTCTGAATGATCCAATGTTGTCCTAAATGTCTGATGGTGATAAATAGAATCCACCTGTGTGTAATCAAGTCTCTGTATAAATGTACCTGCTCTGTGATAGTCTCAGGGTTCTGGTGAAAGCGCAGAGAGCATCATGAAGACCAAGGAACACACCAGGCAGGTCCGTAATACTGTTGTGGAGAAGTTTAAAGCCGGATTTGGATACAAAAAGATTTCCCAAGCTTTAAACATCCCAAGGAGCACTGTGCAAGCGATCATTTTGAAATGGAAGGAGTATCAGACCACTGCAAATCTACCAAGACCTGGCCGTTCCTCTAAACTTTCAGCTCAGACAAGGAGAAGACTGATCAGAGATGCAGCCAAGAGGCCCATGATCACTCTGGATGAACTGCAGAGAACTACAGCTGAGGTGGGAGAGTCTGTCCATAGGACAACAATCAGTCGTACACTGCACAAATCTGGCCTTTATGGAAGAGTAGCAAGAAGAAAGCCATTTCTCAAAGATATCCATAAAAAGTCTTGTCTAAAGTTTGCCACAAGCCACCTGGGAGACACACCAAACAGATGGAAGAAGGTGCTCTGGTCAGATGAAACCAAAATCGAACTTTTTGCCCACAATGCAAAACGATATGTTTGGCGTAAAAGCAACACAGCTCATCACCCTCAACACACCATCCCCACTGTCAAACATGGTGGTGGCAGCATCATGGTTTGGGCCTGCTTTTCTACAGGGAAGATGGTTAAAATTGAGGGGAAGATGGATGCAGCCAAATACAGGACCATTCTGGATGAAAACCTGTTGGAGTCTGCAAAAGACCTGAAACTGGGATGGAGATTTATCTTCCAACAAGACAATGATCCCAAACATACAACAAAATCTACAAAGGAATGGTTCACAAATAAACGTATCCAGGTGTTAGAATGGCCAAGTCAAAGTCCAGACCTGAATCCAATCGAGAATCTGTGGAAAGAGCTGAAAACTGCTGTTCACAAACGCTCTCCATCCAACCTCACTGAGCTCGAGCTGTTTTGCAAGGAAGAATGGGCAAGAATTTCAGTCTCTCGATGTGCAAAACTGATAGAGACATACCCCAAGCGACTTTCAGCTGTAATCACAAAGTATTAATGCAAGGGGGACGAATAATTTTGCACGCCCCACTTTTCATTTTTTTATTAGTTAAAAAAGTTTCAAAAATCCAATAGATTTTGTTCCACTTCACAAATGTGTCCCACTTGTTGGTGATTCTTCACAAAAAATAAAATTTTTATATCTTTATGTTTGAAGCCTGAAATGTGGCAAAAGGTTGAAAAGTTCAAGGGGCCGAATACTTTTGCAAGGCACTGTACAATTGTGATGAGAAATGTGTGGTCGGCAGTGTTATTCTCCCCTCTTTTCCCCGGGCCACACTGCTCAGTGCTGGCTGCAAGCACCTTGAAACCTTGTGCAGTACAATGATGAAGAGCTTAAACCAGGTTACCTGCTCTAACTTGGATCCTGCACTGGCATGATGCAACTATGTGCTTTGCACGCAGTTGTGGAGCATTTGTGGAGTGGCTCTATTCATTTGAATGGGCTGCAATTTACAACAGGTGGTATAACTCCTGTGTTGACATGTGTATACCCTCGACTGCTCCCTCTGTGGCTACATTGTTCCTGTGCGTTTCAGTGTGGTGAAATTTTGCAGCTCTTTTGTTTAAATGGGTTGCATATCTCACCAGACCTCACAAAAAGTAGTGGATGCAGGCACTACTTTTCAAAATCACACTGCACCAAATCACATGGATCTATGCTTGGGATGCCATTAACAATGTATTGTCACTTAGAGAATTTTGCAAAGGCAGTGCACTTTGCAGTGAAGGAAACACATACGGAATGCGCCTTTCCCGTTGTGCATTCTGCTATGAATCGGCCCATTACAACAGGACGCTGTGCCCGGTGATCTTTGACTTGTCCCATGTTGTTCAGATAGATTTTCACCTCTCTAAGGTTGCTTACTCCTGAAGGTTTAAGTATAGGAAGAAGGCACAGCGGCGGAGGTAGTGTAATGCTTTAAGCAGTGTTCTGTTGGGAAACCTTGGGTCCTGCCATTCATGTGGATGTTACTTGACACGTACCACTTACCTAAACAATGTTACAGACCAAGTACACACCTCATTGGAAACAGTATTCCTTGAGGGCAATGACCTCATTCAGCAGAATAAGTCCGCCCCATCATGCTCATGCCTAGCATCAAGCCTGATCATAATCAGGATGTGGTCGCTGGGTGCTCAGTTCAGTGTGCTCCATACGTCCAGGTTCTACATGAAAATACTAACTATTTTATACTTGATATCACTGTACATATTAGATAGTTAGGAAATAAGGTCACTACTTATGCTTACTTTTAAAATTGTACATGACTATTTTTTATATTTCATTGTCATATGTGATCTACCAACTCATGTGTGTAATACTATGTTTATTTCATGTGGTATGCCAAACATATTGTTACTATTGTTGCTCTTTCCCTGTTTTCCCACCCATCCCAGTTTTTGCCAGGACATTCGCTCTCATGCTCAAATAATTTTTTTGCAAACTCCGAGATGTAGTTTTGTGGGCAGGGGGAGGATTTAGCACCCTGGTGTTTAGGCAGGGTTGCTCCTAAACTTACTTTCCAGGTATAGCTACCTTAGTCTATTGTTAGGGATCAATTGATTTCACACTAATTCTGTTCTTGCTGCACTTTTACCTTCTGCCACTAGGTGGCCGGGTACTTGGTGGCATTAGATATGAGAAGGGCACTGCAAGGTCAGCCAATGGACAGGGGTTTTCTTAAATCCCTTTTCCTGCTGGGAGAACCTATATATTTGGGTGCAGTCAAGTGATCGGAGTTCTGTGCCACCTGGATGGCTGTCTGGGTGGACATGTGTTGTATTGCCCCAGTCTGCTAGATTGGGCCTATCCCAGGCACATCTGGCTGCTAAGCTGTCTGAGGGCCTATCCAGAAGCAAGAGAAAGCAATGCAGGGTTAGGATTGTGGCTTGCAATCCAACCAGAAGTGACGGTTCTACCGGTTGGAGAACCAGTCATGGTCAGAGGTAGAGGGGAAGCTGTCGCCAGTAAGGGGCCATCCACCTTATTACCATGGACCACAGTGAGTAACTGAAGCAAGTACTGGAGCAGTATTCTAACCAACTAGGGGACGGTGAAGAATCAGGAAGCTTCAGTGGGAATCAAGCCAGGGACCCAGAAAGCAGAGGTGACGCTTGCAAAGCAGCCTTGTGTGTCAATCCAGGGGCCGAGAAGGCCAGTGGGGTGAAACTTGAGAGGTGTCTTGAGTGCCAAGCTAGGGACCCAGCAGAGAAGCAGGGGTGATTCTTGAGGAAAATAATACTGTGAAGATTGGAGGAGCTCAAGGGATTCAGTGACAGTGAAGCATCTTGCCTAGTGAGAGACTGGGAGCTCAGTGGGCTGAAGACCTACAAGAAGTGATTGTAGTGGAAGTGAAGGAACTGTTACGCTTTGCGTTAGGAACTGTTAACGACTGTGGCCAAAGGAGACAGTATTCCTGCACATGCAGATGTGGTGTTTTTCTGGATGCCTTTCCCTACATGGCTATCCTCCTGTTGAAGTCTTTGAGTCTGCCATTTGAACTTACATCTACCTAAGGGTGTCCTGGCCCTAAACCCTCTCTCCCTTAAAAAAGTTTAAGAGAAATAAAATCTCTTTTTTTTTTCAAGAAGTGTCTAGAGCCCAATCAATCTATCTTGCATTACACTCACTATGCCATACAACCCACCGTATACAGAAGGATGTCAGCTATCTCTGGTCCAGGAGGTTCCCATTAGACAAGGAGTCCGGGACCTTGCTACAACTGCATGAAAATAATATGATATGTTTTTAGAAGACAACACAAGTAACAAAACAGCAATACATACAAACATCCAATACAGCAAAGAATACTAAACCCAATGAACCTAAACAAAGTGAACCTAATAGTGAGCACAATAAAGCAAACCCCATCTAAACTAACTAACTAAATTAAACTGTGTACAGTGGGCAGGGTAAACAGGCCATGCAGATTCAGGCTGAGGAACAAGGAATAAACCCTGTTAGGGAGAAGGTACAATCAGGCAGGGGAAGGATCAACAAAAACCCTTATCCAATAAATGGCTTGAGCTAATTAGAGTACCATTGGGTAATGTAATTATATACTATAAGAAAGCAATAAAATAATACACTGTGTAGAGGGTCAGCCTGGGGCAGGGTTAAGAGGGGGTTAATTGAAGAAGGCAGGTACTTCCCCTTCAGGTCTGCTTATTATCAGGTGTGCTAAAAAGTGTCAGTGTGGAGTTGTTGAGTAGGAGAGAAAGACACAGCAGCACACTGTGTGGAAACGTCCATTGCTGGATGGTGTACCTGCTGGGTGAGCTTAAACCACAAAAACTGTAGCTCTAAGCCTGTGGGCTGATGAACTGTGAGCTGTACCTGGGTGCACATCCGTGTGATAAGACAAGTATGTCTGGTCTTATGTTTTGTTTTGCTGTTTTGCTGAATAAAAGACAATTTTTTTTTACTGGACTGCCTCTGAGCCAGCTCTTCACCCCCTGATCCCCTACAACGGTTACTTCGATTGTTGGACCCCTTGCGAGAATAACTCTAACCAATTTTCCTCACCCCAACAAAATTGTGGTCTATGGTTTACTACTCCTCATCTTCAACTCTCATAAGGGTGTAGGACACATCACACATACCAAGACCAAACAGAAACGATAAGAAGAAAAAGAGAAAAAAAAGGATACAATGCAGCCAGGATTAGGCTCAAAGACAGATATCGCCTTGTTCATCCCAACTCTAGACTGGGTTTGAGTCTCCCGGTCGACCTGTATATATATATATTATATTTTGCATATCAGAGGATTCCCTGATCCACTCTATCAGAGGAGGAGCCTGTGCCGTTCCCCAATGGTGCGGTATAAATGCTCTTGCTGCCATCAGCCAATGCCTAAGAAGGCCTTTTTTAATGCTTTTATACGAGCCAGGTAAAATAGATAGCAGAGTAATTTGTGGTGTATTGGGGACAGTGACCCCAGAAGCAACGTCGGACATCTATACCACCGAGAAAGAAGCTTAAAATGAGTCTCCTGTGCTTTAGTTGCTAATGACATACAGTGAATGAAAGTAAACGCTTTCTCCTATTCTTCTTGTTTAATTTGAACCTTCAAATCTAAATTCCACCTATATGTAAATTCTGAGAGGTGTGGATGGAGTTTCAAAATAAGAAACCTATATACTGCAGAAAGAATATGATGTGGTATAGTGTCTTGTAAAAGAAGAGATTCAAAAGGTATCCAATTTTAAATACATCCCTTGAAGAAAATACTGATAAAAAAGATGATAATTGCTGATATACCAGCCAATGTGTAATTGATTGTTGCCCTATAGGAATCAGACTTGACAGCAGTGGGAGAGCTTCCTGGTAAAGAATTTGAGATATTTGACGGTTTGCCTCCTTGCTCCATGACAGGAAACGACTCTGCAGGAGGAAACCATGGGGGCACCAGTACAACTCCTTTTAACTCCTTTAACACTGACAGGGGAGCTTACAAGGGTTAGCTTTTATTCATTTATGTAAAACCTTTATCCCTTAACCACTTGCTTACTGGGCACTTAAACACCCTTCCTGCCCAGACCAATTTTCAGCTTTCGGTGCTCTCACAATTTGAATGACAATTACTCAGTCATGCAACACTGTACCCAAATGAATTTTTTGTCCTTTTTTCCCACAAATAGAGCTTTCTTTTGGTGGTATTTGATCACCTCTGGGGTTTTTATTTTTTGCGCTATAAATGAAAAAAGACCGAAAATTTTGAAAAAAAACGCATATTTCTTCTGTGACAGAATTATGCAAATTATTAATTTTTCTTCATAAATTTTGGCCACAATTTATACTGCTACATATCTTTGGTAAAAATAACCCAAATTAGTGGATATTATTTGGTCTTTGTGAAAGTTAGAGAGTCTACAAGGTGTGGTGCGAATCGCACAAAATTGATCACATCTGATGTACTGGTGGCCTATCTCGCTTCTTGTGACCCGAACAAGCCAGGAAAGTACAAATACCCCCCAAATGACCCCTTTTTGGAAAGTAGACATTCCAAGGTATTTAGTAAGAGGCATAGTGAGCTTTTTGATGTTGTAATTTTTTTCCCACAATTCTTTGCAAAATTAAGATTTTTCATTTTTTTTTTCTCCACAAAATTGTCATTGTAATAGGTTATTTCTCTCACATGGCATGTGTATACCACAAATGACACCCCCCAAAAAATTCTGCTACTCCTCCTGAGTATTACAATACCACATGTGTGGGACTTTTTCACAGCCTGGCCACATAGAGAGGCCCAACATGCAGGTAGCGCCATCATGTGTTCTAGGAACATAAATTACACATCTAACTTTTTGACTATTTATTACACTTTTGAAGCACCAGGACAATGACACGTGACACTGATGACAGATGGCACTGATACGTGGCAATGATGACACTTATACGTGGCACTGATGACAGGTGGCACTGATGACAGATGGCACTAATATGTGGCACTGATGACAGATGGCACTAATATGTGGCACTGATGACACGTGGCACTTATACGTGGCACTGATGACACGTGGCACTAATACGTGGCACTGAAGACACGTGGCACTGATGACAGATGGCACTAATACGTGGCACTAATACGTGGCACCGATGACAGATGGCACTAATACATGGCACCGATGACACGTGACACTGATGACAGATGGCACTGATAAGTGGCATTGATGACACGTGACACTGACAACAGATGGCACGTGACACTGACAGGTGGCACTGATTACAAATGGCACTGATACGTGGCACTGATGACAGATGGCACTAATACGTGGCACTGATGACAGATGGCACTATGTGGCACTGATGACACGTGGCACTGATGACAGATGGCACTTATACATGGCACTGATGACAGATGGCACTGACGACAGGTGGCACTGACAACAGGTGGCACTGGGGTGGATGGCACTGGGGGCAGGTAGCACTGGGGTGGATGGCACTGGGGGCAGGTAGCACTGGGGTGGATGGCACTGGGGGCAGGTAGCACTGGGGTGGATGGCACTGGGGAGGATGGCACTGGGGCAGATGGCACTGGGGCGGATGGCACTGGGGCGGATGGCACTGGGGCGGATGGCACTGCTGGGGGGAGGATGGCACTGCTGGGGGGAGGATGGCACTTTTTTTTTTTTTTTTTTACTAGAGGCAGAACGGCTGCCGCTGCAGCCGTTCATCTCTCCCCTCTCACACTGTCTGTGCGAGGAGGGTGAGCGGTGCTGAGAGATGATCTCATATGTTTACATATGAGATCATCTCCCATTGGACACGCCGATCACGCTGTAAACGGCCGCTGTGATTGGCCGTTTACAGCAATCTGTGTTTGCCTGTCCCCGGGGGACACGGCGAACACAGAACTTCCGCGATGCGCGCCCGCGGCGGCGCACATTGCGGAAGTAAACATCAGGATGTCCAGGGACGACCACCCGGACGAACGCGCCTGCTCTACGGCCGTCATTCAGGTATAGGGCGGGCGCGAGGTGGTTAAAGGGGTTGTAAAGGTAAATAAAAAAAAATAAAAATAAATAACAAACATGTCTGTACTTACTGACACACAGAGCGGGCGGGAACCTCCTCTTTTTGGTCCCCTACCGGAGCTCCTGACCCCTCCTCTCTGGCCAGTGCTCCCAAGGGAAGCCGCTTCCCATGGGGGCACTCATGTGTGCTCGCATCCGAGTCCCTCTGTTGTGTCTATTGACACAGACAGCAGGACTCTGCATCGCCCCCACTTCCTCATCACTGCCTTTGATTGACAGCACTGGGAGCCAATAGCCCAGAAAAGCCAGTGAGACCCAGAAGTGAGGGGAGAAGAGATCTGTAGAAATGCATGGCGCTGGATATAATGAGGTCTCAGGTAAGTAAAGGGGGACTGAGGGGGCAATGCTGACACCTAAGTATTTTTTACCTTAAAGCAAGGAATGCATTAAGGTAAAAAAAGTTTAGACTTTACAACCCATTTAAGCTAGGATACTTGGTAGGTATCCTTTGGTCGGACTTTAAAGGCATACAAAACAATTAGCAAGATATAGAAAAACAACAATGTTTATTATGAACATACAGTATTTGCATAGAGCAATGAGAGGTTAAAAATCATGTATAATGACACAGAGTATACAATGAGCCCTTGTGTATTGATGCGTTTCGCCATTAGGCTTCTTCAGGACACAATCAAGGTGTTTTCACAGTAACATAGAAGAGAGCAATTCTCACTGTCTGTTGATCAAAATGTGATCAAAAATAGTAACCAAATGGTTCGTAAGCAGGGGCAGAACACTGCCAAGCAGAGTGATACATGATCAGTAGCCACATCACAGGGTACTAGGGCAACAAAACCAGACTGCCCTAATGGCCAGCATGTAAGGGATCCTGTGCGTAGACAGGTAGATTAGCCCTATGGATTGATTTTCAGCATAGACAGGTATTACATAGCCCCTGGGAGACAGCCTTCCACTAGTCACAGATGTGAGAATCCATAGGGCTAATCTACCTGTCTATGGATTCCTTACGTGCTAAAACTTGATAAACTGGATGCTTTTAACTTAAATGCTACACTCAGAGTGGTGCCGCTCTCTCTTCCTTTCTCAGGGTTGTGGGGAAGAGACTCTTGTCCCACATGGGGACAAGGTGCTTTTAGGTGGGGGGGCAAAGCTCACACCCCCCATATTGAGGGCATGAGGCCTGGTATGGTTTGGGGAGGTGCTCTCTTGTCCCCCCCCCCTTTCCTGGCCTGCCAGGCTGCATGCTTGGGTAAGGGTCTGGTATTAATTTGGGGGGGGGGGCACATTGCTTTTTTTTCCATTATGGTGTGGGATTTCCCCTCAAAATCCATACCAGACCCCATGCCATTTTGTTTCAATACATTTTGCATTTCTAATATTCATCTGAGCACAAGTTGCGTGTCACAAGTTGGATGGGTTAAGATGCTGATCCAACTTGGATGCTGAAATCAGACCCAAACTGGACCAAAGTAGTTCAGGAACTTTTTCAAAAGTTGGACCGACACAAATCGGATCAGTTAAGACGGCTCTCATAGAGATCCATTGATTTTGAGATGTCATGCGACTTGTGCTCTCGAAGTCAGAGCGCTTGTCGGACCAGTGTGAACCGGCCCTAAGCACAGAGAAAAGAGAAACTACAGAGGATGTCCAAAATAATTAGTCAGGCTTTGCTTTTATTTCACAACTGAAACCAGAATGTTTGATACCAGAAACATTTACAGCTGTTACAGAATTCCTCTGTAAAGGGAATCCAAACAATGTCAGTATTGTTTAGTATGACAAAGTCATTAGTAATTGTGGTTATTTATTTATATATTCGGATAAAAGTACTACATAGACAATGTGTGCTGTAATATTACTGTAGTCTCAACAGTGATGTTGGGTTTCATTGCTCGAGGCTGTTTACTTATTCAAAGGAAAAGTCTATAGGAAAGTCTCTGGGAAGTTTCATTATATCCATTTTCAACTATTCCCCATATTCCCTTGATATTCTCAGAAAACAAACAAAAAAAAGTATTTTCCGGAATTATTTAAGGCATATAAATAAAGACAATAACTACAGGGCATTCTAGTATTACTGGTGGGTGGCAGAAATGTAAGGAAGTCTTGCCAACCGGGCCTCAGGACCAACTTCCTGATTGGCCGGGATGATATTAATTCGCTATTGTCACGCAACTGGGTGGGCTCAGTGCTCTGCGCCCCTGAGCTCACACTTTTTTTAAGTCAATTGGAGCCTCAGGCTCTAATCACGTGCTTCAAAAAAAAAAAAAAAAACCCATTGAAATCCATGCGTCCGGCACCCTGCATGTAGATTAGGGGCCAGCTGCATGGATTAAGAGACAGCGCCCCTGAGCGCCTTATGGACGGTCCACCAATGTTGGGATGCCCACTCGAGCAGCACAGAATGAATTCTTCAGGGACACAACTATATACACACAGCATGAACTACATCTCCCAGAACAAGCTAGCACTGTTAAGATGATCCAAATCAGACTCAGATCCAGAGCAAGTGCCCTTTGCAGGTAGGGACTGTGGGCCCCTTTGGTAGTGTAGCAGAAAGCAGGTCTTAGTGCTTAGCTGTCCTATTCATGTGGCTACTGATGCCAGTACCACCTTTTAGACGCTGCCAGTCCATCTGGCTGCAGCTGCCCTTTTCACTAGCCCTCCTGGCTACTTCTTCACAGTTTGACCAGACTGACTCTCAGTCTTCTGACTGTAACAGTCCTGGCTGTCTTCCTCACTGGAGATTTGCCCGGCAGTGTTCTCCCGCTGTCCTCTCCTTGCTCCAGTGCCTCCTGGTCAGGATCCCCCTGTGTGACTTGAAGAGGGATACCTTTCTGTACCCAGGCCTGAGTTCACCCCCCGCCAGACTAGGGGGTTAGACTCAAAGGCCTCCGACAGCCTCTAGTCACTCACCCAACCCAGATCAACAAAACACAGACTTGGCTGCCAGCTAAGCCTGACAATTTTCCTACACTAACAAAAATACTAGCACTCTAGCAACACAGCTAGGGGGTGTGGCAAGTGTGGCAATTACCACACTTGTAGTCTATTGACATTTATTGACAATTCCTCCAGCTCTGAGTCTAGGTTCACATCTATGTGGCTGCGCTTGATGCATTTTTCAGTGCATTTTGTGTTTTTAAACCAGCTTTTTTTTTATGCGTTTTTGCATGCAGTTTTCATGCATTTTATGTTTTTGTTTTCTCTTTAAACGCACTGTAAAAAAACAATGTATATATCTGGTTGCTAAGGAGGGCCCCCCCCCGGGAAGCTGGCCACCGCATCCTTAGCAACCGATGAGTGATCAGCTGTCAGTGGGGTTCCCCGCTGAAAGCTGAATGTAAAAAATATATATAATTTGCCAACAAAACAAATTGTGGAAAAAACTATGTGGGGTTCTCCCCCAGGTCCATACCAGGCCCTTCAGGTCTAGTATGGATTCAGAGGGGACCCCCATGCCATAATTTAAAAAACAATGGCGTGGGGCCCCCCAAAATCCATACCAGACCCTTATCCGAGCATGCCGCCCGGCAGGTCAGGAAAGGGAGGGGACGAAAGAGTCCCCCCCCCTCCTGAGCCATACAAGGCCACATTTCCTCAACATGGGAGGGTGGGTGCTTTGGGGCAGGAAGGGCTCTGTGCCCCCCACCCCAAAGCACCTTGCCCCCATGTTGATGAGGACAAGGGCCTCTTCCCGACAATCCTAGCTGGTGGTTGTCAGGGTCTGCGGGCGGGTGCTTATCAGAATCTGGAAGCCCCCCCTTAAGAAGTCACCCCCAGATCCCAGCCCCTCCCACCTATGTGAATGGTTGTCGGATACCTCGTACCCCTATCCATTCACCAAAAAAGCAGTGAAATGTAATGAAAACCCAGGAACCGGTTTTTGACAATTCCTTTATTAATAGCTCTGTCTTCTTTAGCCGTCTCTTCCCGTCCTCTTCTCCTTCCTGCCGTCTCCTCCTCGAGCTGTCTATTCTGGCTGTCTCCTCCTTGAGCTGTCTCTTCCTGCTCTCTTCTTTGTCTCTTCCTGCTGCTGTGTTCTTCCTCACCGCTGGATATCAGCAAAAAAAAAAGCTGCTTTAAAAACAAAATTAAAAATCTGTGGCAGTGGCTGGAAGAGATAGCTAGCTCAAAGAGAAGACGGCGGGATGGAGAAGACAGCGGAAAGAGACAGCCCGAAGAGGAGACGTCGGGAAGTAGAAGAGCACAGGTAGAGACGGCTAGAGAAGATAGAGCTATTAATAAAGGAATTGTCAAAAACCGACTCATGTTCTTATTAAATTTCACTGCTTTTTTAGTGAATGGGTAGGGGTACGATTCACATGGGAGGGGTGGGATCTGGGGGCCCTCTTCTTAAAGGAGGGCCTCCAGATTCTGATAAGCACCCACCCGCCCATGTTGAGGGCATGTGGCCTGGTATGGTTCGGGGGGGGGGGGGGGGGGGGCGCTCGCTGATCATTTTTATTTTTTAAATTGTAGTTTTCCATTCACAGAACACTGAAAATGAGTAACATGGGCAGAGGCCTGTGGGCCTGGTGCTTTCTTAACATGTTAAATGTCGCACCCTGAATATTGGTGTAACATTTAGCATGTTATGAAAAATTAACTTAGGGTAGCTGTTGGAGACATGCTGGTATCAGAGACTGATTTAAAAAACATACTGTAGTTTCACTAGGTAGGACCAGATTTCATTTGTTTGAATATTTAAGATGGCCATATATTGTTCATTTTTTTTCGTTCAGCCAGCAGTTGAAGGAAAAAAACGAAACAGATTACCCCATCCACACAATCGAATTGTATTCTGTCCGCAGGGAGACACCTCCACTGTCAGAATACACAGATCAGTGCTGCAGCCATTGAGCTGACTGAGCTGCGTATATAAGCAGGTGCATTCTACTTTTTCACTTCACTGCAGGTGGCGCTCTTTTGCAGGGACACTGTTGTTTGAGAGGAAGTCAAGAGGAACAGGGTTTCTCTATGGTTTTCTGGGTCACTGGGGAAGCTATCTTATTGGACACTGTCACTCCATGTGACCCTAGCAGCAATCTTGGGTCAGGCAGAACCAGGGTCCCAGGCCCAGCACGCTTTATGCGAATTGGTAGGGACAGGACTAGTTGTAGGGGAAAGGTTCCTGACTAGGGATGAGCTCGATGTTCGAGTCGAACATACGTTCGACTCGAACATCGGCTGTTCGCATGTTCGGCGAATACCGAACGTTATGGGCTGTTTGCACCAAATTCGTGTGGCGCTCACGGCCCACAATGCACTGCGCCATCGCAGGGCATTGCTGGCTCATGCGGGGTCACAGTGCATGCTTGGCCAATCACAGCGCTGGCAGCAAGGAGAGCCATAATTGGCCACAAGCAGGATGCCTGTGGCCAATCATAGCTCAGGCTGTGTAGTACACGCCCCATACTATATAAGGCCGCCAGCGCGGCGGCCTTGTGTAGTGTGTTGACATCTGTAGGAGTTAGTGGGTGTTCTCTGTGTACCTTCAACACAGTATACACCGTTCGTTATTGGCCAATTTAGCGTTCTTGCTTTTCTGTAATTGAGCTTTTAGCAATCTGCAGGAGTTTGTGGGTGTTGTCTGTGTACCCTGACCGCACTAAACACCATTATATCCACCTATATAGCTAGCTATATTGCTCTTCTGTAATAGAGCTTTCAGTCAGTTGTAGGAGCTTGTGCGTGTTGTCTGCGTTCCCTGACCGCAGTATATCCATTATATCCACTTATATAGCTAGCAGGGCTCATTCCTGCACCACAACTAGAGTATATGGGAGAGGTTGCAGTGTCGTGGCACCAGTGCCTAAGGCCCTATTTTTCAGCCCCTGTTTAACAGGGGCATGTAATTACAATTCTTGATATAATATTTCACAGCAGGGCCCGTTCTTGTGCCCACCCAGAGTAACTGTGAGGACTTATAGTGTTGTGGCACCAGCACCACAACCACCAAAGGCCCAATTTTTCTACCACTGTTCAACAATGGCATGTAATTACAATTCTTGATATAATCGTTCACAGCAGGGCGCTCCAGCACCCACCAAGAGTCACTTTGAGGGCTTACAATGTTGTGGCAAAACCAACACCTTGTTCCGCCATTTCTGCAGAGCATATAGGGCAGGCCCCTACTTTCAAACATCCAACTTACAAACATCTCCTACTTGCAAACGGAAGGAGACAACAGCAAGTGAGATGAAAAAAGACGGACGGCAAAACAGGGGTATTAATCCTTCCCTATGTTTTCCAAAAAGCTTAAAAATAGTTTTTTTGACTGGAGCTACACTTTAAAAATGTACCCGTTCAAAATTACAAACAGATTCTACTTAACACAACAAACCTACACAGTCCCTGTCTTGTTTGCACCACCTGTATACTGCTGTTCTGAGTATATAGGGCCTGGGGGCCGCACGTCTTTTCTTTTTTTAATATGGGTACGGGGTTCCCCTTAATATCCATACAAGACCCAAAGGGGCTGGTAATGGGCAGGGGGGGGCTACCCATGCCATTTTTCTCAATGATTTTCATCCATATTGCCGTAACCAGATATTACATTAAAAACGCAAGCAGTTTTAAATGACTTTTTTTCCGTTAAA
This sequence comes from Lithobates pipiens, assembly GCF_037356315.1. Classification (NCBI taxonomy): domain Eukaryota; kingdom Metazoa; phylum Chordata; class Amphibia; order Anura; family Ranidae; genus Lithobates; species Lithobates pipiens. The sequence continues at coordinate 56,764,304 of NW_027507685.1, read as the reverse complement.
TGTCATTTTGTGCAGGGACTGTTCAAACACGGAAAACATGTGCCACTTCACAGGCATACTATAGACACCCCCCAGGCACGATATTTAAAGGAATATTTAACTTTTATTTTTCACTTTAATCGTCATTAAAATCAGTGCTCCCGCCAAAACTGAAATTTTTAAAAACATTTTAGGCATTGACCCATGTCCCCTGGGGCAAGAGCCAGGTCCCCAAACCCTTTTTAGGACAGTATCTTGCATATAAGCCATTAAAATTAGCACTTTTTATTTCAAACGTTCGAGTCCCATAGACCTCAATGGGGTTCTAAAGTTGATACAAATTTTCGGTCCATTCGAAAGTACTGATGCGAACCGAACCGGGGGGTGTTCGGCTCATCCCTATTCCTGACAAGGAGGGAAAGCGTAGGGATGCATCTCCTTTGGGTTTCACACCATTTGGGCACAAGACAGCCAGGCCGCATTCTGCTTTTTTAACAGACCCCATTAGCCTGGCTGATGCCTGCTCTCTTCACATTACTGGAAACTGTGAGTGCACCCTGTTGGGTAGTCTTTCCCAGGTTTATTGTGAACTGTTGTAGCATTTCAATACAAGTTCTTCACTGCACCTGACTGTGTAAATTATTATTGCCCCACCACACTGCACTCAGCCTACAGGTAGATCAACTTCTGGTCAATTGAAGTGGATTGAAATTCCGTCAGTCCCTGCTGAACTGACCACATTTTGATACATTGATGGCCAGCTTAAAGATTTTTTTTTCAAAATTACAAAGATTGTATTCTTACCTGCCCTGTGCAATGCTTTTGACCTGGAAACGTTTTTTTACAGCATAAAATGCATTAAAGTGGTTGTAAACCCTTACAACACGCTTTGACCTACAGGTAAGCCTAGATTAAGGCTTACCTGTAGGTCCAAGAAATATCTCCTAAACCTACACGTATAGGAGATATTTGCCGAAAGACAGGCACCGCTGTCTACTGTGCATGCGCCATAGACAGCGGCGCGCAGGTGCACTGAGCACGCCACCGTCAACGGCGATATGCCGCACGTGGCGGCTCCCGTGCGCATGCGCGGGAGTGACGTCATCACGGCTTCGCCGAATGACAGCGGCGGAGCAGCGAGACCCACCAAGAAGATGAATACGGCGGACTACAGGGGACAGCGGTGACTTTGCGGGCTCCTGTGTCAGGTAAGTGACACATAATGGACTACTATGCGATGCATAGTAGTTCATTATGCTTTACCTTTGCAGGGAATGAAAGAGGAAGTAAACTCATCAGGTAAAAAACCTATTACAAGCCATTACTACCAGGCCACCTTCCATAGGATATACTGTAGGTATCTGTGACTGCACAGTTGTTCATTTTGTACAATATGGACAGCTTTCCCCTAAAATCTTGATGCTATTTAACACTTTCACAATTTCCAGATGGACTCTTGTCTATGTGACCACAGATGCATCCATAAATCGTTTTACAATATATATATATATATATATATATATATATACAGTGGTGTGAAAAAGTGTTTGCCCCCTTCCTCATTTCCTGTTCCTTTGCATGTTTGTCACACTTAAGTGTTTCGGAACATCAAACCAATTTAAACAATAGTCAAGGACAACACAAGTAAACACAAAATGCAATTTGTAAATGAAGGTGTTTATTATTAAAGGTGAAAAAAAATCCAAACCATCATGGCCCTGTGTGAAAAAGTGATTGCCCCCTAAACCTAATAACTGGTTGGGCCACCCTTAGCAGCAACAACTGCAACCAAGCGTTTGCGATAACGTGCAATGAGGCTTTTACAGCGTCCTGGAGGAATTTTGGCCCACTCATCTTTGCAGAATTGTCCTAATTCAGTTACATTAGAGGGTTTTCGAGCATGAACGGCCTTTTTAAGGTCATACCACAACATCTCAATAGGATTCAGGTCAGGACTTTGGCTAGGCCACTCCAAAGTCTTCATTTTGTTTTTCTTCAGCCATTCGGTGGTGGACTTGCTGGTGTGTTTAGGATCATTGTCCTGCTGCAGAACCCAAGTTCGTTTCAGCTTGAGTACACGAACAGATGGTCGGACATTCTCCTTCAGGATCTCTTGGTAGACAGCAGAATTCATAGTTCCTTTTATCACGGCAAGTCTTCCAGGTCCTGAAGCAGCAAAACAGCCCCAGACCATCACACTACCACCACCATATTTTACTGTTGGTATAATGTTCTTTTTCTGAAATGCAGTGTTCCTTCTACGCCAGATATACTTGGACACACACCTTCCAAAGAGTTCCACTTTTGTCTCATCGGTCCACAGAATGTTGTCCCAAAAGTCTTGGGGATCATCAAGATGTGTTGTGGAGAAATTGAGACGAGCTTTGATGTTTTTTTTGCTCAGCAGTGGTTTTCTCCTTGGAACTCTGCCATGCAGGCCATTTTTGCCCAGTCTTTTCCTGATGGTGGAGGCATGAACGCTGACCTTAACTGAGGCAAGTGAGGCCTGCAGTTCCTTGGACGTTGTTGTGGGGTCTTTTGTGACCTCTTGGATGAGTCGTCGCTGCGCTCTTGGGGTAATTTTGGGCGGCCAGCCACTCCTGGGAAGGTTCACCACTGTTCCATGTCTTCGCCATTTGTGGATAATGGCTCTCACTGTGGTTCGCTGGATTCCCAAAGCTTTGGAAATGGCTTTATAACCCTTTCCAGACTGATAGATCTCAATTACTTTCTTTCTAAATTGTTCCTGAATTTCTTTGGGTCTCGGCATGATGTGTAGCTTTTAAGGATCTTCTGGTGGACCTTACTGTGTCAAGCAGCTCCTATTTAAGTGATGCCTTGATTTTGAACAGGTGTGGCAATAATCAGGCCTGGGTGTGGCTAGAGAAATTGAACTCAGGTGTGGACAACCACAGTTATAGTATGTTTTAACAAGGGGGGCAATCACTTTTTCACACAGGGCCATGATGGTTTGGATTTTTTTTCACCTTTAATAATAAACACCTTCATTTACAAATTGCATTTTGTGTTTACTTGTGTTGTCCTTGACTGTTGTTTAAATTGGTTTGATGTTCCGAAACACTTAAGTGTGACAAACATGCAAAGGAACAGGAAATGAGGAAGGGGGCAAACACTTTTTCACACCACTGTATATATATATATATATATATATATATATATATATATATATAAAAAGTCCATGTCATTTTCTTTTTTATGTAGCAAACATGTTATACTTACCTGCTCTGTGCAATGGTTTTTGAGCAGAGCAGCCCAGATCCTCAAGAGAGATGCTCTGATCCTCTTGTGCATATTGCTAGATTTAAATGGGGCTCAGGTAGGTATAAGGGGGAGCAGAGGGGTTGCACCCAGAAGGTTTTTGACCTTATTGCATATAATTCAGAACCACTTTAAAATTACACTAAGCCCTGGTTTAAAAAATAAAATAAAATTCAAGTATGTATTCTTAAAGAGGAACTACAGTCTGCTCACATAATTTGTAATAAAAACATCTTTGCCATTATAAAGCTTCCCTCCAACCAATTTGCATATTATTGTATGTATATATTGTGATTCTGTACTTGGCAAATATGCTGCAGAAATCGCCCTCCACTGAGTCTGGCTGCACCAATTTTAACTGTGGGCAGCAGAAGCTGCTGTCGGTTCACTACCTGGGTTTACACAGACACACAGAGGCACACCTCCTCCTCAGCAGCCCTTCAGGTTTCATTAGCCCTCTTATGGCTCATTCCCCCTCCCTTCCTGGAAAACTCTTACGAGAGTGAGAGAGAGGTTTCATTAGCCCTCTTATGACTCATTCCCTCTCCTTTCCTGGCAAACTCGTATGAGAGTGAGAGAGAGACCTGTGCATGATGTCAGAAGCCTAGGCTAATGACCAGACAAGAAACAGGAAGTGGGCTGTATAAGGTATTTACTGGCAGAAAAAAAAATGTTTTACTATCCAAAATTAAAACAAGGGCAGAAGATTTAATGGAAAGCTTTAACGCTTTAACGCTTTAACTCCAAAAAGTAACTTTTATTGCTCTCAGCCTACTCTACATCTCCAAATTCCTTTTTCTGTGATATGACTTCCTTTTAGAGGATGGCTACATTAATTTTCTATGATTCCACTGTATGTAGGAATGTAGCCTCGCTCACTCGCTTCTGAAATGGACTAAGCCCTTGTACACACAGTCAGACATTCTGCTGGAAAATGTCCGATCGTACCGTGTTGTTGGATAATCCAAATGTGTGTGGGCTCCATCGGATTGTTTCCGTCGGAATTTCCGACGGACAAAGTTTTAGAGCTGGGCTATAAAACTTTCCGACAACATGATCCGATCTGACTTTGTCCGATTGTGTGTAGAGAATTCCGATCGGAAAAAGTGCCACGCATGCTCAGATCAAATTCCTAGACCAAAGCTATTGGCTGCTAGCCTGAACGTAGTCCCGTCGTAACGCAATAACATCATCATGTTCTGAACGATCGGATTTTCCGACAACTTTGTCTGACCGTGTGTATGCAAAACAAGTTTCGGACAAAATCCAACGGATTTTGTTGTTGGAATGTTCAACTGTGTGTACAAGGGCTTAGGGATTTCTAGCGTGCATAGAGCACAGTGACCACAACTAATATGCTCATTTCAAAACAAATGGAAGTAAGAGAAGATAGGGAGAGGTTTGGGAGCTCATTTAGGACATTATAAAGAGGCAGAAGACATACTAAGGATCAATTTCATGATACATAGATTACAGATTATGAGTTGTATATATTTTATATTCACATATGTAGTGGAGGTGTTTTATTTTTGAATAATAAGGATATTGCTTATCACTTTAAAGACATCTTTAAAATTATTTGCCATTTTCTACTAAAGCATGGAAAGAAAATAATTATCAACGCTAACCAGATTTTAATGCAAGCTTGAACATTTTTCAGCTATTTCAGCTATTGTTGGCCAATAGTAGATAACCTTTACAGAATGAGAATGTTGAGAAAGTTTGAAGTTCTAACCTTCTGGCATACAGATGGCTCTTCATTCCCTAATTCCAGATTATTTAGGAAAAGGAAGAGAACATTCCAATTGACATTCCGAACACTTTTCTGGAAATGTATTTTCTGTTTTCTGTTATCAGTGACAAAACCTTGCACAAATAAGCAGATAATCCTGGTATTTGCTAACAATGACTCTTGAGCTTTAATAAGCCTTCAGTATCAAACCTTATTTCAAAACATTTTGGCCAGGGTGCTGTTATTGCAGTTTAGGTTATTTTTATTTTTGCTACTCTACTCAGATAAGATATGAGTTTCAGGCTAGGCTATTTATAGGTTTAATGGAATATCTAAAAAAAAAGTATGTGTACATTGTATAAAGCCTGGGGAAGGGATCTAAATAATCCCAAAAACTCACACTCTTTATAACTTGGATTAGCCAAAAAAGGTATCACTTGGGAGTCTATTTTGACAAAAATCACTGGATGAACGTCACAAACAATTACTGAGCCATTACAAAATTTCCTTTTATTTTGTATTTTGTAATTTTGTAATAAGTTTATTTGCAGAACCTTCTAATGGCCATAATGTTTTATTTTACTAAATGAGGTTATACAACTGATAATCATACCTGTTAGACAAAATATGGAAAACCTGTATGGGTCCAACAACAGGCTCAAATTCATGTGATTTTTTTATTTTTATTTTAGCGTAAAAGCACACATATGTGTGTGTGTGTGTGTGTGTGTGTGTGTGTTGGGTGATTCTTGAGTAACTAGATGGCAGTTTATTGTTAGATAGGCTCACTGGTCTTGTGAGTTTTATTATTATTTTGTACAATTTTGTTGGTTGTACTGTTACTTTTTCTATGTAAAAATACAAATAAAAAGACCCCCCCCCAGCACCACCGCACACATACACACAAAAACAAGCAAAAAAAATGTATGTAAGAAAGGTTCCTCTAAGGCCCCATGAACAATAGGCGATCAGTCCCACGCATAGGCGTGTGCGTGTGCAGGGGGTGTCTGGACACACCCTAATCTAATTACCCCCGTGAGGCGCAGATTTCTCCTGCTTCCTGGGCTTGATTCCTTTTCTGAATGAGCACTGTGAGTGATTGGTACAGATCACTCACTGTGTTTATTCATAACTGAAGCCTAATAAACTGTGTTTACTAGGGTTCAGTTTGTGAATGAACAGGAAGCTGCTCAGTACATTTTCCATTCACTCACTGTCCAGTGCAGCTGGCGCTGCAGAGAATGGGGCTGAGGTATCTCTGTCCTCAGACCCTTTCTCTGTTGCAAAAATGAGACATCAGGGGTCTGTTTTAGACCCCTGATATTTCACCAAAGTCCCCAGTAGGGCCACTGAAAGAATTGTAAGTAAAAAATACTGTAGAAAAATAACAAAAATAAAAACTACTGACACTGCCCACCTGACACCATCCGCTGCACTACTGACACCGCTCGTGTTTTAATACAGTTTAAAATGTTTGTTTATAATTATAAGTGTGTGTCTATGTGTGTGTATATATATATATATATATATATATATATATATATATATATATATATATATATATATATATATATATATATATATATATATATATACATACACACAGTGCCTTGAAAAAGTATTCATACCCCTTGAAATTTTCCACATTTTGTCACGTTACAACCAAAGATGTAAATATGAAAAAATGATAAATGTTTTTTAAATATTTTTAAAAATAAATTCCGTATTTATCTGTGTATAATACGCCCCTTTTCTCCCTGAAAATCAGGGGGAAATCGCATGTGTGTGTTATACGTCGATTTCTGTTGTCTCTGAGTGGAAGGAGGGGGCGGGCGCCACCAGATTACACATAGCAGCGATCTCCTGTGTACCCGGCACTCAGTCACACACAGCCCCGCCTTCTGGCCCAGAATTGGATCACTGTTCTGTCTATCACAGGAGGCGGGCCAGAAGGTGGGACTGTATGTGACTGATTGCCATGTACACAGGAGATTGCGGCACTGTGTAATCCAGCACTGGCGAGCCTGCAGATGAGCAGGCTGCATTAATCTGCAATGGTGAGACTGCACACACACACACACACACACACACACAAACACACACACACACGCATGTGTGTTTGAGCGTAGAAGTGCATACCCTAATGCAATAGTCTGCACATGCCAAATGGTCCCAGTGCACTGGCATTTAGGTGCAGACAGGTGCACCTTCCAGCCCTACTGCTGATGGCCTGTTCATTTTGACAGCTGCTGTAGCTGGCCGAGCGGGATGGTACACTGAGCAGTACTAACGTTTAAGGTGGGATGTGCCAGGGATGAATGCCTAAAACTCAGACTTTTTTGATTACAGGTATTTGCCCCTGGGAGCTCTAAACCTTAGTACCGCTTAGTCCAACCTCTTGGGTTTAGGTCTCATTTATAATGGAACTCCTGTATTTCGTTTATCTATTGGCAAGAGAAGTCAAATGGAAAGTAAAAGCAACTTTTTGCTTGCTAGATTACTTTTTCCTGTGCCTAGATGTTCCTACTTGTAATCATGTTTATATGCTTTTAGATGCATTTGACATTTTTAGTGTCTGATCGAATTCTGGGCACACAGAATAATTTTTTTGCAAAATGCAGCTAAACTGACTGTACCTACATACAGGTAGATGTTCAGTGTGAATGGCACCATTGAATGAATTATATGTGATAGATAAGAACAAAATAGTCTAAGTTGGTAAAGTAAAATTAGAAAAATATATACATAAAACTATTTTTCAGAAATAAAAAAACGATAATTGGCATATGCGTATGTATTCACCCCCTTTGTTATGAAGCCCATAAAAAAGCTCTGGTGCAACCAATTACCTTCATAAATCACATAATTAGTGAAATGATGTCCACCTGTCTGCAATCTAAGTGTCACATGATCTGTCATTATATATACACAACTTTTTGAAAGGCCCCAGAGGCTGCTGGGAACAGCTAACTAAGCAAGAGGCACCGCTAACCAAACACTGCCATGAAGACCAAGGAACTCTCCAAACAAGTAAGGGACAACGTTGTTGAGAAGTACAAGTCAGGGTTAGGTTAAAACAAAATATTCAAACCTTTGATGATCCCTAGGAGCACCATCAAATCTATCATAACCAAATGGAAAGAACATGGCGCAAGAGCAAACCTGCCAAGAGATGGCCGCACACCAAAACTCACAGACCGGGCAAGGAGGGCATTAATCAGAGAGGTACCACAGAGACCAAAAGTAACCCTGGAGGAGCTGCAGAGTTCCACAGCAGAGACTGGAGTATCTGTACATAGAATGACAATAAGCCGTATGCACCATGGAGTTGGGCTTTATGGCAGAGTGGCGAGAAGAAAGCCATTACTTTCAGCAAAAAAACTAAATGGCACATTTTAAATTTGCGAAAAGGCACGTGGGAGACTCCCAAAATGTATGGAGGAAGGTGCTCTGGTCTGATGAGACTAAAATTTTACTTTTTGGCCATCAAAGAAAACACTATGTCTGGAGCAAACCCAACACATCACATCACCCAAAGAATACCATCCCCACAGTAAACATGGTGGTGGCAGCATCATGCTGTGGGGATGTTTTTCAGAAGTCGGGACTGGGAAACTGGTCAGAATTGAGGGAAAGATGGATGTGCTAAATACAGGGATATTCTTTAGCAAAACCTGTACCACTCTGTGTGTGATTTGAGGCTAGGATGGAGGGTCACCTTTCAGCAGTACAATGACCCCCAACACACTGCTAAAGCAACTCTTGAGTGGTTGAAGGGGAGACATGTAAATGTGTCGGAATGGCCTAGTAAAAGCCCAGACCTCAATCCCATAGAAAATCTGTGGTCAGACTTAAAGATTGCTGTTCACAAGCACAAACCATCCAACTTGAAGGAGCTGGAGCAGTTTTGCAAGGAGGAATGGGCAAAAGTCCCAGTGGTAAGATGTGGTAGAGATGGATCCAAAGTGCCATGGAGCTGTGATAGCCGCAAAAGGTGGATCTACAAAGTATTGACTTTAGGGGGGTGAATAGTTATGCACATTGACTTTTTCTGTTATTTTGTCCTATTTTTTGTTTGCTTCACAATAAAAAAAAACATCTTCAAAGTTGTGGGCATGTTCTGTAAATTAAATGATGTAAATCCTCAAACAATCCATGTTAATTCCAGGGTGTGAGGCAACAAAACATGAAAAATGCCAAGAGGGGTGAATACTTTTGCAAGGCACTTTATATTTAGAAATGTCCTCCAAATGCCTATGAATGTAGATTTACCACTGCCAGTGTGAATGAGGCCTTTATGTTTATTAAGACTCTAAAAATTCAGGAATTCCTAGTATGGCTCTAATAGATTTCTGAAACAAAAGATACTTTTCATCATTGGGGTAGTATCAATGACCAGGAGACGGATCTTTAATCTCACTTGTCACTTTTCAATTTAGTCCTAACCCTCAGTGTTGACAAACATACATCCAGAATGACCGGTCTACATAATCTTTCTGTCCTATTATAATCTGGAAAAATAGTGGCAGGAAAATAGTTACTCATATTATTATAGACTTATTTAGTAGGAGAAGGCATATGTAAAATGCAGTAACTCATAGCAACCAATTGGAAATTATCTTTTTTTGGTTACAAATATGCTAATAAAAGGTATATTCTAGTCGGTTGCCCTTAATTACTGTACATTAAACACCATCATTGCTCTAGTGCCTGATTTATTAAATAAGTCTGAGAGTATTATTTACTTTCATTTGGTTGAGTCTAATGCCGCGTACACACGGGCGGACTGTATGGCGTACTTAGTCAGTCGAAACACATTTCAGCGGACAGTCCGCTCGTGTGTGGGCTTCAGCAGACTTTTTCAGCGTGCAGTCTAGCGTACTAAGTATTTCGGATTTTTCGAAATTCTGTCCGTCGTACTTTGGTTTCAGCGGACAATCCGCTCGTCAGTAGGCTAGTTCGACGGACTAAGAATGGCGCATGCCCAGAAAGGATTTACACGGCGGAAGGGTGCTTTGCTGTGTATTGGACTTCCTATTTCTAGTCCCGTCGTACGTGCTGTACACATCATCGCGCAAGCTTTCGACGGACTGTTTGGGTATCCGTGTATGGTCAAGTCCGTTCAGTCGAAAGTACGACGGACTGTCCGTCGGATTGTATGACGAACTAAGTACGCCATACAGTCCGCCCGTGTGTACGCGGCATAAGAGGCATGTTTATTAAATGTCGACAATGAAAGCTGTTACTGAGGTTGTGCTAAGACTACATAGTTACATAATTAGTCAAGTTGAAAAAAGACACAAGTCTTTCTAGTTCACCCAATAAAAAAATAAATAGCATAAATAAATATGAAAATTCCATATACAGAATCCACAGTTGATCCACGAGAAGGCAAAAAACCCCTATAAAGCATGATCCAATTTGCTCCAATGGGAGGAAAATCTGATCACCAAGGAGACCATTAGATTCTTCCTGAATTAATCATTTCTGATGTTATTGTGTCTAAATGTTAGTATCTGATTATATTTTGTGCATTTAAGAATACATGCAGTTCTTTTTTTAAACAACCTACTAAGCTGGTCACTAGTTTGTGAGGAAGTCAATTCCACATTTTCACAGCTCTTCCTGTGAAGAAGCCTTTCCATATGTGGAGGTTAACCGCTTCCCGACCGCCTCACGCCATATACGTTGGCAGAAGGGCACGTACAGGCAGAATCACGTACCTCTACGTTGCCCTTTAAGAGGCGGCAGGGGGGCACGCCCGCGGGAAGCTCCGTGAGTCCGGTCGTGGGTCTCGTGGATTTGATCGCCTCACGGAGGGGAGATGCTACAGTAAACAAGCATCGCCCTGTTCTTCCTAGCAACAGTGACACTGATCTCTGCTCCCTGTGATTGGAGCAGAGATCAGTAATGTGTAAAACACAGTCACGCCCCCCACAGTTAGCAACACCCTCTTAGGACACACTTAACCCCTACACTGCCACCTAGTGGTTAACCCCTTTACTGCCAGTGTCATTTACACAGCAATCAGTGCATTTGTATAGCACTGATTGCTGTATAAATGACAATGGTCCCCATAATGTCGCAGTCACAATAATAAAAAGTATTAAAAAAAATATTAATAAAAATGCCAAAAAACTATCCCCTATTTTGTAAACGCTATAACTTTTGCAAAAACCAATCAATAATCGCTTATTGCGAATGTTTTTAGTTTATAGATCCACTTGGTCTCTGCTTTTGAAATATCCCTTTTTACATTATTCCCTCTCCAGTGTGGATTGTGTTTATCTATATCAACAAACCTCTGGAGGAGTCCTGTGTTGCTGTTTAGTCCCAGGATATGCTTACCTGTTAAATCTCCAATGACCACTTTTAGTTTGAGGGTCCTAACTATCCAGTAAGCCTCTTTGATCACAATGTGAGGTACGTAGCACTCTGTGAAAAGTCTATTTCACTAAACACTGTTAATGGGAAATTATTCATAAAATTGTATCACTTGGTCTGTGTGTGGGCACTCAGATGAAATTTATGTATGGACATTTTTATACAGGGTCTATGTATGGACTTTGCTTTTCATGATATTTGCACTTTTTTACATTCTATATTTCTTTTGATCTAATTATTTGCATGCATATTTTGATTTCATATTTTTTTTTTTTATATTTGACATTAGGTTATACCACGTTGATACCAATTGGAGGTTTAATGTTTATATGTCTTGTATCAGGATATAGTGTAGCCTGCTATTCACAATTTTGAGTTGTTTTTCTCTTTGAGAACCAGTGAAGATTTTTTCTTAATTTCTTTTAATTTTTTTTATGTGCTTTTATTGGCGTTTGACTTCCTGTCAAAAGCCTAAAATGGAAGATGAGGCAGTTGTACATTGCTTCCCAGCCACAGCAAATTAAACTCAGATTGTCGAGTTGATAGGCGGCAATGTCTGCCAAACTTACGTAATGAAGTCAAATTACTTGTCTCATGGTTGTGATAGGTTAGATCCATTCAATCTCACCACTAACCACTTGCCTACTGGGCACTTTCACCCCCTTCCTGCCCAGACCAATTTTTAGCTTTCAGTGCTGACGCACTTTGAATGACAATTGTGCGGTCATGCAACACTGTACTCATATGACATTTTTATCATTTTTTTCACACAAACAGAGCTTTCCTTTGGTGGTATTTAATCAACGCTGCGTTTATTATTTTTTGCTTAACCGGTTCCCGACTGGCTCACGCAGATATACTGCAGCAGAATGGCTCGCCTGGGCGAAATCTCGTATATATATACGGCATTGCCTAGGAGAACCACCAAAGGGCACGCACAGTGGGGGACCCGATGTGTGTGGTGCAGGGGCGGACTGACCATTCGGCCACTCGGGCACTGCCCGAGGGCCCCGGGCCACTAGGGGGCCCCATCAGAGTTGCCAGCCTCAGTAAAACCAGGGACAGTATGTAAAAATCTGTGTTTTTTTTACATCTGTCTCTGAAATGTCCCTTATCGACATCCTTTTGGTCTGCCCTACCTTTCCAGTACCTTCTCAGCCAATAGAACCATGTCTGTGTATACTGTGTGATTGTACACTGTGTGTCTGTATACTGTGTGGCCCCATAATCTCTGATTGCCTGGGGGCCCCATAATCTCCTATTGTCCGGGGGCCTCATGAGTTGTCAGTCCGCCCCGGGTGTGGCGGGCAGGTGCGATCGCCGCTGGCCACACGCAATCGCGTGCATGAGAGCCAGCATGGGAATTTGTGTGTGTAAACAGATGAGAGAAGACAGATCGTCTGTTCATACAAAGTAGGGACAGCGATCTGTCATCTCTCCTAGTTAGTTCCATCCCCACACAGTTAGAATACAGTGAGGGAACACACAGTTAACCCCTTCATCTGTCCGTCGCAATGTCACAGCCATTACTAGTAAAATAATAAAATAAATAAAAAATGCCATAAAAATGCCATAAATCTTTCCCATAGTTTGTAGACGCTATAATTTTTGTGCAAACCAATCAATATACGCGTATTGGGATTTTTTTTTTTCAAAAATATGTATAAGAATACATATTGGCCTATACTGATGAAGAATTTTTATTTTTTTTTAAATTTGGGGAATATTTATTATAGCAAAAAGTAAAAAATATAGTTTTTTTTTCAAAATTGTCACTCTTTTTTTGTTTATAGCGCAAAAAATAAAAACCGCAGAGGTGATCAAATACCACCAAAAGAAAGCTCTATTTGTGGGAAAAAAAGAACAAAAATTTTGTTTGGGTACAGCATTGCATGACCGCGCAATTGTCAATTAAAGTGACGCGGTGCCGAATTATAAAAAGTTCTTTGGTCAGGAAGGAGGTGAAATCTTCCGGGACTGAAGTGGTTAAAAAATGCAAAAAGACAGAACATTTTGAAAAAAAATAACTTTTTTCTTAGTTTCTGTTTTAAAGTTTGCAAATAAGAAATTTTTCTCCTTCACTGATGGGCACTGATAGGGTTCAATGATAGGCTGCACTGATTGGCTCTGATGAGTTGGCACTGATGGGCACTGATGAAGAGGCACTGATGGGCGGCACTGATGGGCAGGCACTGATAGTGGGTACTGATGGGCACTGATAGGCTGCACTGATGGGCACTGATAGACAGCACTGATGGGCACTGATTGGCACTGTTGGTGCTGCACTGATAATTAGCAAACTGATGATCAGTGCCCTGATTATCAGTGTAGATGTCCCCTGTCACACTTGCCAGTTACCGGCTTGCCTCTCCTCACACTGTGACAGCGCATGAGGAAAGGAATACCGATAACCGACAAGTGTATTTTCATTGTGATCGGCTGTGATTGGACACAGCTGATTACATGGTAAAGGGCTACTGTGATTGGCCCTTTACCCTGAATACAGAGCACACTGAATGTGCACGTGGGGGGGGGGGGGGGGGGGGTGGGCATAGTTGTAGGAGTATGTCAATAGATGTCCACACAGAACTGGACGGTCAAAAATGTTTAAGGACAAAAAGAGGAAAAAAAAACAGGCTTTCAGGAGGTGGTAGTATTGTTTCCTGAACTAACAACCGCTGTTTTACATTTTAAATAATGCAGCCTAACTGGAAACACTCATTGTTCCAACAGCGTGTAGGGAGCAGAATGCAGCCGAACTGTCAGCATCTGTAGAGAGGGGAAGAATGTCTTGTGTCCAGAGAAGTTGCTAGTTCTAAACTTTCCCTCCTCATCAGGAACCTTTCCCTGCCACTAGTTATGTCCCTACCAGGCAGGGTACCTGTCCATACTCTACCAAATCGCAAATATGCTCCAAAACCTAGAAGTCAGGGCATTAAATAGGCTCTGCCTGACCCAACATAGCTGCCAAAGTCACATGATTCGGCAGTATCCAATTGAATGCTTCCTTAGTGATCCAGGAAACCATGGAAGAACTGCGTTCCTCTTGACTTCCTCTCCAACTGCATTGCTGCTGTGGAAGAGTGCCACCTGCAGGGGAGAAAGTAGACTGCATCTGCACACAAGCAGTGTGGAAGTTTACCATTGTAGTATATATTTTGGAAATACACAATTGGAAATGGTTCTTTAGGGTAAACTTTTTGTATGTGCTGAATATTTACATACAAGCTCTTGTGTGCACTCTCAGGATTTATAAATGAAGGTATACATTACCACATACTGTAGCTTCATGTAACCCCAACATACAAACTTACCTTGGCCCGCTTTAAAGCCGAACTCTGAGCAAGCAGCTAAATAAACAGATTAAACACATATATAGGAACCCCTTTACCTGCCAAAGGATTTGTATTCAAGTTAAATTATGCTTACAAGTATTTTCCCTTTCCCAGCCTGCACAGAAGACTGATCTCTGTCACTCTGCTCTCTCCTCTCATGAGCATGTTTTGTAGGAGCAAATGAGCACTGACTTTTCCTCCTTCTCCCAGTCTGAGCTTTACTGTACAACGGATTGGAAGAGGCTTGGTTCTCAGCCTTAGAGCAGACGGGGGGCAAATTTTGCATCCACCTAGGTGAGTATGATTTCCTGAACAAAAAAAACTTGGAATGCAACGCTCACCTTTGCTGTACCATATTTACTTTTCACCATACAAAAGGTTCTTTGGGTCAACACATTTTTGTATATAAGCAGTTTATATCTTGTGAAACGTGATTCTGGTTGGCATTTATCTTCTTTTCTTTTCCCAGTCAACTAGCAGCAATGAAAAAAATGCAAGCCCCAAAACACGCACCTTCAAAAACAAGTCAGCAATGATAGTTCCAGTAATTCAGCCCTTCCCGTACTTTCATTAAAGATTGTACATTCCCTACTGTTTTCCATTATGGCGAAATCCTTGCCCTTAATGACCTGAGACATGTACAGAGCCAGGTGTTTGTATATCCGCATGTCATCGCCTCCATAAGTGCTGTAAGAAAAGCATGTTACATCACCTGTAGATGAGACTTGTGAAATCTGAAAAGCCATAGTTGGCACCTGCATGTTTCCTTATTGAGATGAATTCTTGTACGTCAAAGTGGCAATGGCCGTGAGTCAGTCAGTAACCCTGTGTAATTAAGAGACATGTCTGATGGTGGATCTGACACAATTAGCCTAGTTTTCTATCACGCTTAAGCAGAGCAGTAAAGGAGTGCAGAGACGTAACCCATTATGTATGACACCACATCCAAATAATTACAAGAAAAAAGGAGAAAAATTGGTGTAGGACTTTAATGGTTGCCACTGTAATGCCAAGTTGAAAAAAAGTACCAACATGTGTATAAAAATGTTAAAGTTTATTGTAACAATTGCAAAAAGTCATAAAAACATATTGAAAAAAAATTATGCATTCTACATGGATATGACAATCTCCCATGTATCAAATATCAAATTGCACAGAGAAACCTATTCAAGTGGCCCCTGAGTCAGTAACTTATTAGGTGGAAAAATAAGTATACAATAGTCTTCTGTTTGCATGGCCAAATTACAGAATTACTGTACCAACACCAATGGATCACTACGCGTTTCGCCAAGAGCTTCTTCAGAGGATCCTATCAGTACACAGCCAGAATAGAAGGCAGGGGTGTGAGAGACATCCACCCACATCTCTCGTCCCCTGCAAGGAGGTCTATTGCAGCCAGGATCTGTGTAGATTTAACTATAGAGGTCCTATATGAGAGGATGTGTTAGATAAGAAACTACCTGTCCATGCAACACTATGTAGCCGCTTTACAACAACAGAATTTGAAGCCCATTTGGCATTCCACTTACAAGTACAGTCTTTACTCTGAGTAAGCCCTCATATTTGGCTGCATTGTATCACATGCTCACCCCTCTCAAAGCTGGCTGAACATTTCTTTTTCTACACCTGAAGAAGCTGTTGACGAAACACGTAGTAATCCATGGGTGTTGGTACAGTGATTGCGCCATTTGGTCCTTTCACCAAAAGACAATTTTGTACTTAATTTTCTACTTGATAAAGTACCGACTCAGGGGCCACTTGAATAGGTTTCTCTGTACATTTTGATATTTGATACATGGGAGATTGTCACAGAATGCACACATTTTTTTCTTAATATGTTTTTATGATTATTTTTACAATTGTTACAAAAAACCTTAAAACGTTTATATACACGAGTACATTTTTCCAACTTGGGATTACAGTGGCAATTTTTAAAGTCTTACACAAATTTTGTTCCTTTTTTCTTAAGCAGAGCAGACCACCACAGATATTTAGATTTTGAATTAAAATAAAGAAAAAAGATCTGTATGCATAGCTATTTTTAATCTGCTCCGGTCATGTGATCCTGAAGCTCCAGTTTAGCAGTTAGCCGGTGATTCCTGGCTAACAGGTGAATGTAGAAAAATTAGGTACAGTTCCCCATGGGGCTTTTTAGCAACAATTTGAGAGACACAAAATTTCATGAAATATATAAGTTTTATTAACAAAGAGTGATGGAATGATTGTACATCATAAAGAACTAGAAATAGTTAAAACATGAGCTCTGGTATTCGCAAAAAAAAATACAAATATTGAAAAAATCTTTCACATCATACTTAGATCAAATATTTTGACAGTAAGTTCCCATATTTATAACTTACTGTATAGAACCATTTGGTGTTTGGAAATACCCCCTACAGGTACAGGTGAATGGAAACAAAGAGGTGGCGTAAAAAAAAAAAAAAAATGTGTGCCCCCCTCCCAAAATTAATACCAGACCTTTCAGGCCTGGTATAGAATTCATTGAGGACCACACAAAAATGTGTTGGGTCCCCACCCCCAAATTATATTTTAGATGCTTTGTATCTGGGGTGGATTTTTGGGGGAAATAAGAAAACAGAGTGGGAACCCCCAAAAATCCAAGCATACAGCCTGGCAGGTCAGGAAATAGGGGGATGCACCCCACCCCCCTTCCTGAACCGCACAAAGCCACATGCCCTCAACATGGGAAGGGTACCTCACTGGGGGGATATCCCGTGGCAAAGCACCATGTCCCTATAATGATGGGGACAAGGGCCTCTTCCTCACAACCCTGGCCAGGTGGTTGTGGGGGTCTGATATTGGTCCCCTTCCCTATGTGAATGAGTAAGATGTACATAGTACCCCTAATCATTCACAAAATGCTAATTTAGATAGTAAACAAAGACATGCACTTTTAGATAAGACCTTTATTTAAAAAATGGAAAACAGGAGAGATGGGATCAGATGAGTCAGCAGGTTTTTTTCTTAGTAAGTCTGTTGGTATAATTTATTGTGATTGACAAGAATCTGTATCCCTGACAACATGATCGAGGCTGGATTTACATTGTAAGATTTTTTTTTCTTTTTTTTTTTTCTTTAGAAAGACCTTGTCAAAAAATAAGTGCCTTTATTTACTATTTAAGTTTTTGTATTGTGAATAAGTAGGGGTTCTAGGTAGTTAGGAAAGCAGAATCTGGGGGTCTCCTTATTTTTTTGAGCTTTAAAATTCCAATAAGCTAACATCAACTACTGGGACAAGGTTTTGAGGAGGAGGCTCTTGTCCTCATCAATGTGGGGACAAAGTGATTTGCCACGGGGCGTCCTCTGGCAAGGTACCCTCAAACAGCCGGGAGCTGTCATTTATCGACAACCAGCAAATTGCTACGCTCAGGTGTGAATGGAGTCTAAGGACATCCCCCAGACATGTTATTTAACTTCTTCCCGTCCTCAACATTGTAAAATAGGAAACCCTATTGTTCTGGGAGGATGTCAAATGACGTCCTCCAAGAGAACAGGTCGCCTGTTCTCTGGTGTTGTCTGTCATCCGTTGCGTCCACTTGACACAGCGGATGACTAATCACTATACACTGCCAGTGTCATGTGATCGCAGTGACCAATCACAGTGGATCACCTGACAATTGTAAACAATAAATGGCTTCCTTTCATGCCATTCATTGCGAACAAGTTTGTTCCTAGCTGTGATTGATCACAGTGATCACATGGTATAGACATGGACAATCACAGCCCATCTGTACCATTGTGATCAATCACAGCTAATCACAAAAATAGACAGTGTCTACGCACTGTCATTCACAGGGGCAATCACAGCCCATTTGTACCATGTGATTAGCTGTGACCAATCTCAGCTAATCCCAACAGTAGACAGTGTCTACGCCCTGTCATTCAGTAAAAATATTTGCTTACAGCAGTGAAATTCACTTCACTGCTATAAGCAAGTATAGTATGTAAAAAAATAAAAAAATCCCGACCAACTCCCCAGAGTGGCACAGTGTTAATATGGTAAGTATGTACAAAAAAAATTTAAAAAAGAAAAAAAAAAATATATATATATATATATATATATTTTTAAAAATATATAATTTTTTTTTTAATTAATTTTTTTACATACTGTCACAGTCAGTATACCTGGTTACTGCCACACCAGTTATATGATGACACTGTACTGCACAGGTGAAAGTATGTAGAAACTAAAAAAATATCGAAAAAAAATGTCTTAGTTTTCCCCAAAAAGTGACAAAAAATTGCAGCTTAAAAAAAAAATAATGCACCATTCCTCTTACAAAATACATTAGAATGTCTACTTTCTAAAAAGGTAATTTGTGCAGTATTTGTACTGTCCTGGTGTTTTTGGGCCTCAAGAAATGAGATCTTGAGGTATAGTACATCAGGACTGATCAATTTTCAGATATATACCATTGTTTGCACAGTAGACACTATAACTTTCCTAAAAAAACTAAATAATATACACGAATTTGGGTTATTTCCACCAAAGAAATGGCAGAATACAATATGGCCTAACTTCATGAAGAAAGATTATTTATTTGCAAAATGTTATAATAGAAACAAAGAAAAAAGTTTGACCTTTATTTGTTTATTTAAATTAAAAAAAAAACAGTGATGATTAAATACCAGCAAATGAAAGCTCTATTTGTGTAAAAAAAAAAAGATAGAAATGTCATATGGGTACAGTGTTGCATGACCGTGCAATTGTCATCCAAAATGTGACTGAAAACCCTGAAGCCTGGGCAGAAAAGGTATTTTGTAAAAATGGCCATTAATGGTTATTTTAACATTCAGCTTTTATTGGTTACATTGGCGTTCAATGGTTTGGTGAACCCATCTTGAACCGAATTCAATCACTTTTGGTTCATCACTATTCATCAGTTTAACTACGCTATTTTGCTTTACAGCTAGATTCAGGAGAAATGAAAACAATTATGAACTCGGCACCTTTAACAGCACCTGCATACTGCAGTTTCTTTTCTGTGACAACAGCGGCATCTGGTGGCAGTTTTGTGGAAATGCAATTGAGTGAAATATACTCATATTATTCAAATAAAATCCAGTTCTAACATTGCTGCTGTGAGATCACATTTATAATTGTTTTTTGTAGCACCCTCCTAGTTAGGCTGCTAGGATTTTTGGTAAATGTATAGGCTCCTCTGTAATCATTAGAGCAGTTGCTTATTTCTTAAAGCTACTTTCACACTGGGGCGTTGGGGGCGTCGACAGCAAAACGCCGCTATTTTTAGCGGTACTTTACCGTCATTTTTGTGAAGGTTTTCAGCCCCCACTAGCTGCTGGAAAAGGGTTACATAGTTAGGTTGAATAAAGACACCAGTCCATCCAGTTCAACCTGAGTGAGTGTCTACAATTGTCCCTATCCCTGTACATTACACACTCACATTGGTCCCTACCCACAAGAAGCCCACAAGCCAAGGTCCCCATTCATATACTAGGGTCAATTTTGGACAGAAGCCAATTAACCTACCTGCATGTCTTTGGAGAGTGGGAGGAAACTGGAGCACCCAGAGGAAACCCACGCAGGCACAGGGAGGACATTCAAACTCCAAGCAGGTAGTGTCGTGGTTGGGATTTGAACCAGTGACCCTTCTTACTGCTAGGTGAGAGTGCTAACCACTACACCACTGTGCCGCTGTGCCAGGTTAAAAAGGTGGGCAAAGGCGTGGCGCTATGCGAGCAGTTTGGCGGTGCTGCCCATTCATTTCAACTGGTTGGGTGCTTTAGGAGTGGTGTGTACAGGTTCACACTGATGTGATGCGGGAACCAGCACGCTTACACCGCTGGTTCCCAGATTGCATCTCTCCTGCAGGCAGTTCACACTGCCTACTGCTGCAGGTGTCAATACAATGTTAATGACACCCGCAGATTGGTTCACAGATTTCAGTGCGAACTGTGAACTCGCACAAGAATCAGATCGCATAGGTGAGAGCATCCAGAGAGCATTTAGTGAAGGAAAAAAGTCCCTGCATTTTTTTTCCTGCGAATCTAATGCGAGTTCAGCCATACAACTGTATGGCTGAACTCGCATCTCACAGACATTGCACATTATTGCCACCGCAGGTTTGAATCCTGTGCAATGTCTGCAATCAAACTAGTGTGAACCTGGGCTCAAGGGCGCACGGAGCACCACCCCCTCTATCATGCCACCCCCCTATATGTATAACAGATAGATTCATGCATAGTGGCCCCTATTCATGCGTCAAGCCCCTTTTAGGACACCGAGCACCTGAATTACAGCGGCAGGGGTGTTTTTTTTAAGCACCTGATTAGAGCCATAGGCTCCAACAGGCTTCAAAATAGGGTGGGCTCGGAGCACAGAGCATTGCGCTCGGAGCCCGCCCAGGTGTGTTAGAAAAGCAAATGAATATTTATTTTCTAACACTGAACCGCTTCCTGATTGGAGAAGGAAGCAGTTCAGTGTTAGAAAATAAATATTGGGTCTCATACCCATCACCTGATTGGCTGAAAGCACAGGCGATCCTATTGGATGCCTAGGAGGAGTAAAGAAGAGAGGCACATGGTGGAAGCATGGAGGACACAGCTCACCGCCATCATCCGCCGCCTGACCTGCCACCAAGAGGGGTTAGTGCTGGTCAGACAATGATTCATCCCACAACTTAACATCAAAAAGTCCCTTTCTGTCTAGTGTTAATGTCACTCTTGATCCATCCTGCTCACATAAATAGCCGTTTCTCTAGCTGTATACTCTGCATGATTCTTTGTCCCTGTGGACTTTGGTGGTAACCCAGTTACCCTTTGTGGATCCCTGTCCACTTTAACCATTAATCTAGGGGCTCAGTATAGGCGGAACCGCACCTTCGGTTCATATATAGCGTTCCTCTTACGCTGGGCATTTTTGAGGGTCTGTTACCCGTCATTCCCTTACTTAATTTAATGCCCATAATGACTGGCCAGTCTTCTCTACGTGTGCCTATACCCTTTTGCCTCTAAACTACTTTAACTAGCAGATGTACTACAAATACCTGTGAACAGCACTATTCTTCCCTTTCTCTATAACACTCTGATGGACAGTAGACAGTGACAACATAACATATAACCACCAATCAATACAGTTCGATTAAGGGGAGTAAAATAGGTACCCTTTGTCCCAAAAATGCCTTACCGATCAAGGAAGTCTGATAACTCAAATGTGAGCAAAAGGCTTACCTCAGCCGGCTGATTATCAGAAATTCCTGGATCGTCTCAAGCTCCTCGTTTCAGATACTCAGGGTCACCTGATAACCCCTGCTGAGCTGGCTCGCCACCTGAAATGGATATTTTGATGATAGGCAACTCCTATCCTCATATTGATTAGTGGTTCCAAATTAATAACTACTGCAGTAGGGAACAGACACAAAAGATACGTAGGTATCACATTAATATTACAATTGTACGTTTATGGTAACAAGGGGTGTTACATAGGCAGGCTAATTCTAATCAGGACTTGAAAGAATGCAAAACATGTACTGAAAACATTGTTAGTGCCGTGTGCACAGTGAGGGCATTGTGCAATACATATAATACAATTATATACAGAACCTACAAATTTCCATTACAATTATTTTTCCAATTATGGATGTGACTGGGGCCTCATGTCTCAGATTTGCCTAAGGCCTCACAAAGCCTAGAGCCACCTCTCGCTGTGCTGCAAGATCCTGGTGATTACTATTAGGATTACTGGGCCTGGTAGTTCTCCTGAGGAGGTACATAGTGAGCAGTCCCCTTTAGTTTAGTGGAAATTTTGGCTGAGTAGTTCTGTCAGGAAAGGAACATTCATGTACACAGACACACAAGCCTAAGAAATCCTGCCCTTGGCCAGTTAGCAGGTGTGCGTGCACTTACAAGAGCAAGCATTGCCACCAGAAGGGCTATTTAAACTGCACTAGTGCAGTGTGTCAGTGCCATTTGGTCTATTATGTTCCTGTTACCAGTCCCTGTTGTTCTTCTATTGCTGACCTGATCCTGCCTCTGACTCTGCCTGAATGCCGCCTGTACCGACCCCTGGCTTGCCCCTGAAATACACTTCTGCCTGCTCCTTCTGCTCATCTGCTCTGCTTTTACCAACCCTGGCCTGTCTCCTGACCAATCCACCACCATCAGCCAGTGAGAGACTTTCAAGGCACTCGTGCCACTCTGAGCTCCGGTGTTTCCTGTCACCTTATCAGGGACCATACCTCCCAACATTTTCAGATGGGAATGAGGGACACCCATCAGCAAAAGTAGGCAGGCATATGACACACCCTTTGCCACGCCCCCTTAAAGGAGAATTGTACAAAAAAACAAGATTGGGTAAACCCACAAGTGCTTTTTTTAACACTACTATTCCTTTATATTGGCTTTTGGAATTTACAAATGCAGCAATTTAGAAATCAGATGAAAGGTTTAGCGCTGGAGAACACTTTTTGATAGCTAAAAAGTACTTTTTATATACAGCTGTAGTACTAACCCCCGAAGGAGCTGCTGGTTATTTTTGGGCTAACTGTTACCTTCCGCTTCTTCTTGTTGCACGTCTAGGGGATGTCCCGTGGTAGATGACCCAGTAACTTGAGACTGACAAGAGATCCACTTGAATGGATTTTATTTGCAAACTTCAACCATTGAACAGTCTTTTAACTTGGGATCAGATGGTTGGGAAGGAATTCAGGTACTCTCAATGTCAACGTCTATAAACGTTAAGGAACTTGCTTACTTTGAATGCATCCAGAGAATAGCCATTCGCCGATGGATGAGCACTCAGGTTGGACAGTCCCTCTCTCACAAGGCCTAGCAGCCAACAAGGTGCTTATTCAAGAACAAAGTCTTTGTCACAGACGTTGTTGCAGAACACGTAGGAAACAAAGCTGTAGATCACTTGTAGGTTACCTGGTTCTTTCAACCTACTTGGCGATATCCACAAGACCGGATTCTCTTGGCTACTTCAGCCCTTCCAGGCTCTTGTTAAGAAAACCACACTCACTCATGGTGTTCTTCTAAAGAGTCTTCCCCTGGAATGCTCAAAGTCCAATGGGTCTCTCCCGGACCGGAGACGGCACCCATCCACCTCAGAATCCTTCCTTAGTTTCCATGCCTTGGGCTAGCCAGCCCCGAGGCATTAAAGTCAGGTGGAATCGCACCCCAGGCCATAGCCTTCCTGGGGGCTGGTCAGGAGGACCAGGATCATGTAATCAGCACTTCAAACTGGACTGGAACCCCGAACTACGTGACGTCCGCATCTTAAATACCCTCTCCCAGAGGGCACAGCGAGAGGGCCACTCCCACTGACCTAACTCCGAAAGAGAGTAACTTAAGCGCCTGACCAGACCATAGTTCCACGCCTGCCACCAGAGACAGTGCCCCCTGCGGGCAGGCTGAACATCTTACAGTCCAGTCAGACTGACTCAGAAGTCAAATTTAGACAAATAGACCCAAACCAAACTGTAGTATGGGCAAAGTTACATTTTGAAAACACACAGCGTGTGCTCTTCAGGAGCCTGCCGCTACACAGCTATATCAGACCTAAATGAGGGACAAATGAGGAGGAATGAGGGACAAATGAGGGACAGAGGGACATTGTTCCAAATCAGGGACAGGCCCCTGATATCAGGGACAGTTGGGAGCTATACCAGGGACTCTAGAGCCAGGGTTGTAAGAGAGGCCTTCATCAACGCTTCAAGCTCCACTGCCAGGTATGTTACAAGTTCCCCTCCTAGAGAGATGGATCACCTAAGGAGTTGTGAAAGCATTCCAGATAATTGCTAAGCTTTCTGTGCCCATATAATGGTGCAGAAAACTGTCAGGAGTGGCATGTGCCACATTAACCAAGCAGTTAGATCCGTTTCAGGCCTTGACAATTTTTATTTCAAAGTGAAATAGAAACTATCACAGGTCTGCACATAATTAACAGAGTAAATGCAGCTGTTTTGCACATAGAAAACAACCCCAGATTCCTGCCAGGTGTGACCTGGCATATGATTTGTCCCCTCCCTCTGCTTATGCAGTGATTACACTACACCAGCAGAGTTTACCACCATCCTCCACCCACCCAAAGGTGCATACCTGTGCTAGTTTCTATTTTATTCTAAAATAGAAATTGATGCGGGTGCCACAGATAGACCTGAAACATGTTTACCTGTTCTGTTATTGTGGCACACTCCAATTCTGTTGGAAAAAAAATGTTTTTAACACATACTGTTAGACAGGATAATTTGGTTGGTTGCGGGCTGGTCGGTAAGTGGAACTTGAAATTTCTTTGGATTTGTTTTGCATGCATTGCCCTTCCATGTGCTCTTTGCTGCGAAGGCCAGTTAATGGTAAGGGCAGTGGCCATATGTTTGTACTGTTGAAATATTGGTGAGGGGATTCGCTGGACACCTTTGCTGCCATGGTGCTATATGCTGGGTACCAGGACTTTTTGACCCCAGATCTCATATTTAAGAGGTCCTGTCATGCTTTTTTAATTTACAAGGGATGTTTACATTCCTTATAATAGGAACAAAGGTGACCCAAAAAATATTTTTTAAAAGGATAGTTTCAAAATAAAAAATTTAATAAATAATAAGAATATAAATGTTAAAGCGCGCCGTCTCGCCGAGCTCATGTGCAGAAGCGCCCACATATGAAAACGGTGTTCGAACCACACATGTGAGGTATCGCCGCGATTGTTAGAGCGCAATAATTCTAGACCTCCTCTGTAACTCAAAATATGTAACCTGCAGAAATGTTTCAATGTCGCTTATGGAGATTTTTAAGGGTAAAAGTTTGTCGCTAATTCCACAAGCGGGTGCAATTTTGAAGCGTGACTTGTCGGGTATCAATTTACTAACATTATCTTTCAAAATATAAAAATAATTTGGGCTAACTTTACTGTTGTCATACATTTTTAATTCACAAAAGTGTATTATTTTCCAAAAAAAGTGCACTTGTAAGACTGCTGCGCAAATACGGTGTGACATAAAGTATTTGAACAACCGGCATTTTATTCTTTATCATGTTAGAAAAAATATATATAATGTTTAGGGGTTCTAAGTAATTTTCTAGCAAAATAAAATAAATTATTTTAACTTGTGAACACTTGTGAGTCTGAAAAATAGGCCTGGTCCTTAAGTGGTTAAGGAGGGGCTAGCTCCCTCCAGGCTCACCTTCCCTCTGCCTATCTATTATAACGCATGTGCTTCCATTGTGGAGGCTCTCAAAAATTTGAGTTAGGACTACAGAAAACACTGGGGTGCCTTGATAGGTCTCTGTAGCTTACGCATGTGTTTACAAATGTGTGCAAACCAAACCCCTGTTTTTAACTCATACTGTTAGACAGGATAACTTGGTTGGTTGCAGGCTGGTTGGCAAGTTCAACTGGGAATTTCTTTGGTTTGGTTTTGCATGCATTTCCCTTCCATGTGATCCTTGCTGCAAAGGCTAGTTATAGGTGAGTGACCATTTGTTTGTACACTCCAATTCTTAGCCCCTTGTACACACGGACGGACATTCCGACGGAAAATGTCCAATCGGACCGCATTGTCGAATAATCCGACCGTGTGTGGGCTCCATAGGACTGTTTCCGTTGGAATATCCGAAAGACAAAGTTTTAGACCTGGGCTATAAAATTTTCCGACAACATGATCCGATCGGACTTTGTCCGATCGTTTGTAGAGAATTCCGATCGGACAAAGTGCCACGCATGCTCAGAATTCCTAGACCAAAGTTATTGGCTACTAGCCTGAACATAGTCCCGTCGTAACGAAATAATGTCATCACGTTCTGAACGATCGGATTTTCCGACAACTTTGTCCGACCGTGTGTATGCAACACCAGTTTCGGACAAAATCCGACGGATTTTGTTGTCGGAATGTCCGACCATGTGTACAAGGGCTAACAGTTTCCTGCACCATTATAATGAAGTAGGAAGCTTATTTTATTCTCTGGTTTGTGTTTTTGTTAAATAAAAAAATAAGTTATGCCAAATTGTAAATCAGCTTACTCTAAAAACCTTAACTAGTTCATTTATGACTCGTAGTGGCAGAGAAACGAACTACATCCATAGATTGTATGCAAACAGGGAAAGGTTCAGCCATGCCGCAGAGATCAGCTCATGCAGGGACCGCTTAAGATTGAAAGATGACATGATGGATAAGATTGCATCACAGGAATCAAGTAGTGTGTTTGTGTGTGTGTGTGTGTGGTGGTTGATGGAGGTATCCGTTATGGCCACCTGCCATCATGTAATCTTTCTGATCTCTGCCACATGGCTGCGCCTTTCCCTGTTCCCTTCTTCCCCTTATGATGGCCACTGAGATAAGTGGTATATATAACACATCTTGATGGAGCACGCTTGTGCATATTTTGTTTCTGTGTTGACAACATAATTTTACACTCTTCTCTTTCCCTGAAGAAGGAAAAAACCTATTTACAAAATGTGTTGGGCTACCCTGTGAACACCCATAAGGATTTGACCATACACCTCATGTTTTCAAACCTGGTGCTCCAATATCTGAGTTTTAGGCCACGTACACACGACCGGACTTTTCGAGGCACTAGGTCCGACGGTCTTTCCGACGGACTTTCGGTGGAGTTCCGACAGACTTTCTGAATGAACGGACTTGGCCACACACAATCACACCAAAGTCCGACGGATTTGAACGTGATGACGTACAACCGGACTAGAATAGGGAAGTTCATAGCCAGTAGCCAATAGCTGCCCTAGCGTCGGTTTTTGTCCGTCGGACTAGCATACACATGAATGAATTTCTCAGTCCGGCGGAGTTCCGATGGAAAAATTTAAAACATGTTTCTATTTCTAAAGTCCACCGGATTTTTGGCAAGCAAAGGTCCGATGGAGCCCACACACGATCGAATTGTCCGCCGGACTCGTTCCGTCTGACCTTTGCTGTCAAAAAGTCTGGTCGTGTGTACACGGCATTAGGGTTCCACTAACATGAACAATGTGTATTATCATGTCATCATGTTTCTTGTGGCGTTTCTTTTAACATGAGTGGTCATTTTTTTACCATTGTATAAAAAAGCTTTTGTACATTTTAATATATTGTTCATTTCTGGCATTAAAAAAACTCCCAATTGAGGTTTATCGTTTTGTTCTCAAGGTAATGTTTAGGGATGTTGGCAGAATCTACTATTTAGGAACAGGATCTAACTGGCCTTCCCTCTTGCTCCCTATGATACATAGAACCTTTGCCGTAGATCCTCCACTCCTTTCTGTTTTGTTTACATGATTTATAGATCCTATGTGGACTTCCATATTAGTGGATGATTCTGACCACATCCAGTTTGGGGTGTTTCATCTTTCCAGGCACTCTTGTCATTCATTTGATTAGTAAGTATATGGATATTCTGTCCTGTACTTTATTTGAGTGAGCCTTGGCCTATATGATAGATTTAATCTTAAAGCAGAGCTCCACCTAAAAGGATGCCGGAGAGAGGCGAGGGAGAGAATCCATTGTTTTGTGTGGCCATATCGCTGGATCCTGGGAAAGGTGAGTGTGTGTTTTTTAAAAGTCAGAAGCTGCACTTTTTGTAGCTGCCGACTTTTAATCAAAAATTACTGAAACTCGGCTTTAATATTATTTATTTATTATTTATTTATGTCCTAGACTCAACTTTGTCTTGTGCTGTTTGTGCCCCTTCTACGACTGACCCAGAGAGTGGGTGTGTGTGAGCAGCGATTTTTGGGGCCGTGTCTTTGGGCTTTTGTTTCGCTTGCATCTATCTAGCAAGGTTACTTTGTGGCATAAGCAAGGAAGCTGAGACTTCTGCAGTGTGTAAATGTGCTTTTACTGTACAAAGATGCTGAACATACAAAACTATTACAATATTAGGAATACAATACAAGACTGACAGATTTCTATAACAAGCAAAATGCCTAGAAAAGGCTTAAGGCCCCTTTCACATGGGACGGATCAGTAATAATCTGCCCCGTGATGATCCGCTTGCTCAGCGGGGATCGCCAGCGGCAGACAGGGCGGTGTCTGCACACTGTGCAGGGACCGCCCTGTCAGCTCTCCGCTCTCCTCTATGGGGATTGGATAAGCACGGACCGTCTGTCCGTGTTCACCCGATCCGCTCTGCAGACGGATAGAAAAATAGGATTTTCCTCCATCTGCAGAATCAGAAAATTGCGGAGGCGGACAATAGCGGGTGTCTGCGGATGTTCATAGGATAGGAATGCATGTATGTCCATATTTCATCAGCAAACGGATGGATGAAATACGGACATACTGTCCGCATATGTGAAAGGGGCCTAAAATGTTTTGTCTCCTAAAGAACATAGTTTATTATGACATAACTTTTCACATCTACCAGCATCCATTTAATTTGCAACTCTTGGTATTCAGTTATATGGCATACCAGAGAACTATAGGAAGTCAATGCCGGAAGCCTCCTGATTAGTCAAAGGGTTGAATGCAATAAGCTAACAGATCAGGAGATCTGACATTTTACTGACTTCAATTTTTGTATATTTGTGCCAGGTCAGTAAGTAGGAAGCCAGGCAATTAGCATTTTCAGAGGGTGGCCATTTTGCAGTGGCAGCCTTCAAGATGACAAGTCTAAATAAGGTGATGGCGTTTCACAATGTAGGTATGTCATAAGTGGAACAACATCTTGTGATTCAGTATGACACAGCATTTCAAACATTCCGTTGTTTATGTAAAGAACTGTAAATCAGGGTTGCAACTCATCAGAAAGAGACATTACACTTTACTATCACATATAGTTACATGACATTTTCATAAAAGGAAAACCTCTGCTACGCAATAGTTATATTTAGGCTCATAACATAAAACTCCACTACGCAAACTGAGCATTTAACACTTACAAGGGACTCTGAGAAAGCTTAGGATCGCAAACCTTGCAAGAAGACCCTCCTGCACTTGTTTGTTATAATGTTTTCTTCTTTTTTATTGCCGAGGTGGAGGGGCTGCTAGATAAGTAAACCTTGCCTTTAAATGGAGGGTTCCTTTGGAGGTGAAATCTAGGCAAATATAAAAGCAGAGCAGTGGCTACGTGGTTAGCACTTCTGCCTGGAAGCACTGGGGTAATTGGTTTAGGGCTCTTTCACACTGAATGCAGTTGGCTGCAGTTGGATGCATTTTGAACTGCACTACAACTGCATAGATATCCCAAATCAAGGTAATCCTATGAACATAGTTCACATCATTGAAGTGCGGTTCAGCACAGTTTAAAAAAAAATAGAGCATGCTGCATTTTTCCACACAGCAAATGCAGGGAATGTGCTAAAAGCGCGCTACAAAACACTGCACAGCGCCCACACTGCACCGTGCCCCTTTAAGTCAAGAATGTCAAGCCCAAAAACATATAATGCAAATGCAGTGCTAAACGCAGCGCAAAATGCATGCAAAATGCATTCAAGAGCCCATCAATAGAACATCAAGCGCGTTTCAAATGTAAATACAGAGTCAAAAACGTGCAGTTCTGTGCAGTTTCTGGTGTGAATGGGCCTTTTTGTAATTCTTTATTTAAAGGTATGCAACATAACACATTAGGTTGACATGTCAGAACCGTTCTGATACGGATTATTAGCAGTGATATTAATTAAAATAAAATAGGTTCATTATTAACCAATCCATATAACTCATGTCAATTCATAGCACCATAAGTAACAAAGTAACTCTAGGACCATAACTCATATGTACATGCTGAGAGGATGAGATCACTTACAGGCACGCATCATTGGCAATGAAAAAGCAAGCGAAGATCCCCTTCATAAAGGGGTAATCTGCTTTGTACCATAAGGTCGGTGCATACCGAAATCCATTTTAGGGTGTATTTTTTTTTTTTTAAAGAAAGGTAGACATGCTAGGTGCCTAAAAAGAAAGGAGAAAAAGATGGGTGGTAGGGGGTTGGAGTACAGGAGAGGAAGGGGATCTCTGTGGAGTTGACAGCATAGTGAACCAAGCTCTCGGGGGTGAATACCCTCAGTTATTTAAGGATATGTTAAGTATTCATCTGAGTAATGAAACATGTCCCAATATAGCGTAGCAAACAAAAACAAAAATACAATGTACATAAAAATAATTATTTAAAACTTGGGAAACACAAAGTATCACCACAGGGCCAAATTGATATAAGCCTTAGGGCCGGTTCACACAGCGAGGCGCGGCGAGGCGTCTCCGACTTGCCTCGCCGCGACCTGCGGGGACCTCAGCGGCGACTTGCAGAGGACTTCTGTATAGAAGTCAATGCAAGTCGCCCCCGAAGTCGCCCAGAAGTAGTACAGGAACCTTTTTTCTGAGTCGGAGCGACTCGAGTCGCTCCTCTCAGAACGGTTCCATTGTACAGAACGGGGGCGACTTGCGGGAGCGAGGCGAGGCGAGCCGTGTCGCCTCGCATCGCCTCGCTGTGTGAACCGGCCCTTAATGTATTGTTGAGTCAGGTTTTCCCTACATGTTTCACCAAGACATTGACTTCCTCAGGGGACCAGGACGTGACCAGTAATTGAAAACTGATTCTACACAATAGAAAAACAAACAATGAGAAGAAGATCTTCTACAAATCCCACAAAAGAAAATTAACATACTGCATGGCACCTAGAGGCTATTTAAATCTGGCAGATATAGTTTCAACATTTCAACCCTCCCATAGATGTTAAAGACAAACCCAAGTCCCAATGATCCAGTACATACCCCAATATACCCCGCAATATGGCGAGCAATGCGTCCACCCAGGGGGTGGCGCTCCAATATTATCCACCGTAGTGTGGTTGCAGGGGGCAAAAAGTGACCGTTAAAACTAAAAAAACTAAATAAATATTTTAAATGAGGACAATAGACTGAAATACCAGTAAATATCCCAAAAACACTATACATAGGCCAATAAAGCCTCCATACATACCAAAAACAAAATTCAAAGGGGGTGCTGAAAAGGCCAATACAGGTAAGATCAAAATTAGAACTCATTTGGTTTTGACCAAAAGGTGTGGTAGAATGTAGAATTAACTAGAATAAAAAAAGTAAATCAATGAACGTAATTAATAAACATTAAGATGCAGTAACTAAAGAAAGCTGCATGATGTATTGGTCCTACATAAAGCTTTCCTAGAAACAGGTGATGCTTAAACCATTAAATTGGTTGAATTGGCTAGAGACACAGCAACACAGAAGGGTGCTTAGACTGATGATCATACAGTCATCTACTATCCAGCAAAAAAGATCCTGTAAAAAAGACCAAATAGATTTTGAGACACAGACCCAGGCCAGGAAGGGAGGTGTGGACCCAGCCCTCCCCCACTCTAGGTACTATCCTTCATCCAACAAAGCGATCGATACAGTGCCCCCCCATAGAACCAGCGAAATGTCTCTTCTACCGCCTTTTAAACCCCTCACCCGATCGGCATGCATACATCACCACCGAATGGGAGTGGACGGAACAAGGCCACCACGCCTGCACAATGTCCACACTGAAGGCCTACATTACCCAGGGTGCCGTGGGTGACATCAATCGCGTCACATAGCCAAAGTGACTAGGAACATGGGCGGAGACACCAAATTAATCCCCAGTGGGATCAAGACAGATGTATGTGGGCACCAATAGGGAGATATGTTGAATAAAGGCAGAATGGTAAACAGTGGATGACAAGCATGTAGGTGGTCGAGAAGGCGGGCCTCGTTTTTATACAAACATAGGCCCTTGGGTGTCCATACATCCACAGGTAGTATAGAGGTAACCACCCACACAGGACAAACACCGGCTAGCCACAATTATCGGGGAGAAAGGGGCAGCACAATAAAATCAGGAACACAGAGTGAATAAGGGAAATTAGAGAGAAATGGAGAAACAAATAATCTGCATGAGAAGGAGTTCCGCCTGCATATTGCCCCCATAATGCATGCGCAAATCACCATCATATAGATAACAACCCCAGAGAACCAGCAGCATGTATGGATATTTAATAAAGTGCAGACCATGAGCATTAATAACATGATGCAAAATAAGAATCAAACATTGCAGCCTATAATAGAATAATTACTTCATACAATACAAACATGCAAAAGAAATAATTGATATAAAATAACTAATTATGATGTACACTATGAGCAAAAATCCATTATTTGTTTAAAATCAATATGCCTATAGACCATGGACCTGATAATTACATATAGACCAAACAATGATGGAAGAACCTGAGGTCATTATGAAGCAGTAAATAGCACATACAAAAACTATGTGGGAGGGAAAGGGGGAGGGGAGTCGGCCAGGAGAATGATATACTGACCAAAAATTCTCAGAAATTCGACATTATCAGATAACGGTAACTCCAACCATATGTATAAACATTATCATAAATTGTAACCTTAAGGTTCTCTGCAAAATGTAATTATATACGCTTGAAGAAGAAATGTGTATGGGCATATCCATATCAAAGGAACAATTTAAAACTATTATACTAATTTAGGAGGGGATATTTGGTGGCATCTAAGGTGTCTATCCACTTAGCTTCTTGTTGTAACAAGGTAGTATCAATCTCTCCTCCCCGAACATGCGCCGGTACATGTTCGAGCGCGGAGAATCGAACCACACTTGAATCAAAATTATGTTGATGACCAATATGTCTATTTAAAG
Organism: Lithobates pipiens; assembly: GCF_037356315.1. Lineage (NCBI taxonomy): Eukaryota > Metazoa > Chordata > Amphibia > Anura > Ranidae > Lithobates > Lithobates pipiens. Next base: position 56,730,983 of record NW_027507685.1, on the reverse strand, counting down.
CAGTCGTACATAGACGTTTAAATAAAGGGACAATGTGATCTCTAATTCTTTTGAAAAAGGGACGTTTCGTCTTGCCAATGTAAAAACATCCACATTGGCAGGTGGCAAGGTAGACGACTCCCACAGTCTTACATGTGACTCTGCGCTTGACTGTATACATATGGCCATTGGGTAAAGAAACTTCTGTAGAATTAGAGATAAATGAACAAATGTCGTATCTCCCGCATGGAAACATACCTCGTACGGTCAAGTTGTCAACATTTTTATGCATAAAATGGCTATGGACAAGACAATCCTTCATAGGCGGTGACCTCCGATATGTAATAAGAGGGTAAGGTTTTATATATTTCTGAATAATGCTGTCAGCCGTAAGTAACTTCCAATACTTAGTCAGGATATCCTTCATTTGAGTATGTTGTTGCGAAAATTGGGTAATAATACGAACTGAATTATCAGTAGATGAAGGTCTATTCGAATGAATAAGGTCCTTCCTATTTAATTTAACAATTTTATTGAATGCCCTTTTCAATAACGATTTGCTGTACCCCCGTTGATGTAATCTAGAGTACAAATCATTAGCAGCAAGATGAAAATCAGCATCCAAGGTACAATTACATCCATGACAATTTTGGCCGGCCAGTGTTTGTCCTGTGTGGGTGGTCACCTCTATACTACCTGTGGTTGTATGGACACCCAAGGGCCTATGTTTGTGGAAACAAGGCCCGCCCTCTCAACCACCTACACGCTTGTCATCCACTGTTTACCATTCTGCCTTACTTCAACATCTCTCCCTATTGGTGCCCACATACATCTGTCTTGATCCCAATGGGAATTAGTTTGGTGTCTCTGCCCACGTTCTTCGGCGGCGATTCGTTTTGGCTGTGTGACGCGATTGACATCACTCATGGCACCCTGAGTAATGTAGGCCTTCAGTGTGGACATTGCGCAGACGTGGTGGTCGTGTTCCATCTGCTCCTGTTCGGCGGTGACGTTAGCACACCAATCGTGTGGGGGGTTTAAAAGGCGATAGAACTAGAGACTTGCTGGTTCTACGGGGGAGCTGTATTGATCGCTTTGTTGGATGAAGGATAGTACCTAGAGTGGGGGAGGGCTGAGTCCACACCTCCCTTCCTGGCCTGGGTCTGTGTCTCAAAATCTATTTGGTCTTTTTTTATAGGATCTTTTTTGCTGGATAGTAGATGACTGTATGATTATCAGTCTAGGCACCCTTCTGTGTTGCTATGTCTCTAGCCAATTCAACCAATTTAATGGTTTAAGCATCACCTGTTTCTAGGTAAGCTTTATGTTGTATCAATACATCCTGCAGCTTTGTTTAGTTACTGCATCTTAATGTTTATTAATTACGTTCATTCATTTACTTTTTCTATTCTAGTTCATTCTACATTCTACCACACCTTTTGGTCAAAACCAAATCACTTCTAATTTTGATCCTACCTGTATTGGCCCTTTCAGCGCCCCCTTCTTTGAATGTATTTGTTTTTTGATTGGTTATGTATGGAGGCTTTATTGCCCTATGTATACTGTTTCTGGGATATTTACTGGTATTTCAGTCTATTGTCCTCATTTAAAATATTTATTTCGTTTTTTTAGTTTTAACGGTTGCTTTTTGCCCCCTGCAGCCACACTATAGTGGTTAATTTTGGGGTGTCCCCCCGGGCAGAAGCATTGCTCGCCATATTGCGGGGTATATTGGGGTATGTACTGAGTCATTGGGACTTGGGTTTGTCTTTAACATCTATGGGAGGGTTGAAATGTTGAAACTATATCTGCCAGATTTAAGTAGCCTCTAGATGTCATGCAGCATGTTAATTTTCTTTTGTGGGATTTGTAGAAGATCTTCTTCTCATTGTTTGTTTTTCTATTCTATAGAATCAGTTTTCAATTACTGGTCACGTCCTGGTCCCCTGAGGAAGTCAATGTCTTGGCGAAACATGTAGGGAAGACCTGACTCAACAATACATTAAGGCCTATATCAATGTGGTGATACTTTATGTGCTTCCCAAGTTTTAACGCTGTAATAAACATATATATTTTTCTAAACTGTTATTTATTTGAGTTGTGTGGCACCGTAACATTCCCAGTTTTCTAACTAATTTGCCACCTTTTCCAACATGTCCCAATATAGCCAACCCATATTGTGTTCCTCCGTTTTGTCCCTGAGAACTACAGTGAGGTTCCATCTACTGGATATCATTCACCCTGGCAAACCACTGTGATGGTCTATTGACAGTGACTCTATTGAGGGTCTGTAATAGATTGGTGTAGCTTGAATTGAGTCTCATATAGCAGTGTGGACTTCGTTTTTCTTTTTCAGGCCTGAGGCCAAGAAGACCTGGTTGAAGTTTTCCAGGGTGAACCTGGGGGTCTTAACTGATGCAAACTTGATTTCTTGCACTAGGAAGACATCCACTTTTAGACTGTTGGCTTCTTTGAGACGTGCAGATTTTCTCTGTGGAGAGTTGAAGCCCCTGGTATTTATTTAGACTATTTTGAAGGCCATTTTGAGGGAGGAGAGATAGGATAGATTCTTCCCAGGGAGGGCGGTAGGTGTAAGGTGTAGGATAGTTTGTTAGCCCATCTCTATGTAGTGGGGGCTATGTGGATTTTCTCTAATCCAATGCAGAAGAGATCAGAAAGCAATTTGTTTTGAGGGGTGGTTGAAGGTTAGCTGGTGCTGGTTTTAGGTGGGGAGTCTTTGTTATAAAAAGTGAGAGCCCTGGAACAAAAAAAAACATGAGCTCAATGTGCAGAAACTACTGCAAACAATCAATGGGGGGAAGTGGTCCACTGTCTATCAGGTGGGTCAGGGACCACTTATAAGGTAGGTGGCTACTGGATAAGTGTGCTGCAGTTCCCCAGTCTTTTGTTGGGATGAGTGCAGAGAAAGGTATACTCTCTAGCCACTTGCTTACTGGGCACCTAAACCTCCCTCCTGCCCAGACCAATTTTCAGCTTTTAGCGCTGTTACTCTTTGAACGACAATTGTGTGGTCATAAAACACTGTACTCAAATTTTTATATATTTTTTTTCCCACAAATAGAGCTTTCTTTTTGTGGTATTTGATCACCTCTGGGTATTTATTTTTTGTTAAAATTTTTTAAAAAGACCGAAATAAAAAATACAAAACTGTTTTATATTTTGTTAATAAATTTGGCAAACAGGTCATTTTTCTCCTTCATTGATGTATGCTGATGAGGCTACACTGATGGGCACTGATAGGCTGCATTGATGGGCACTGATAGGCTGCATTGATGGGCACTAAGGCGGCACTGGTGGGCACTGATAAGGCGGCACTGATAAGGCGGCACCTGTGGGCAATAATAGGTGGCACTGATAGGTGCCATTGGTGGGCACTGAGAGGTGTCACTGATGGGCGGCACTGAAATTCACTGATTGGTGGCACTGAAGGGCACTGATAGGTGGCACTGATACGTGGAACTGATAGCTGGCACTGATGGGCACCGATGGGTGGCAGTGAGGGGCACTGATCGGCACTGGTAGGTGACACTGAAGCAGCACTGCTAGGTGGCACTGATGAGGCAATGATTGGCACCACTGGTGGGCATTGATAGGTGGCACTTGTGGGCATTGATAGGTGACACTGATTGATGGCACTTATGTACTGGTGGGCACTGATTCATGGCACTGTGGGCTCTGATTCGTGGCACTGGCAGGCGGTACTGGTGGGCACATATGGAGGCAGCTTTGCCCCTTCCTCTTTGGGACCGATGTCCCTTCAACAGAAGCCGTCATCTGCTTTTTTTTCTCCTCATGCTGTCAGCATGAGAAGAAAAAAAAAAAACAATTACCAATTTTCTGTTTACATCACGTGATCAGCTGTCATTAGCTGACAGCTGATCACTGGTAAAGGGACAGGATTGGCCCTTTACTCCTATCTGTGATCATCTGAGTCTCATTGACTCCGTGATCACAGCACGTGCAGCGCTCACCCTGCAAGGAGGCCTCCCAGCAAAGAAGATCTGTGCTGTAGCCGTCATTCGGCTATAGCGCAGATCTGAAGGGGATAACTTCAGACGTCTTAATAAGCCCCTCCAGTTTCCATGTGTGTTGGAAGTTGGTCAGAAGGGTCAGGTGCTTCTTCAGGTCCTTTCTCAGGTCCTCAGGAGTTTAAGTCCTGCAGGGAGCGTCCTCACTGCATTGGTTTGTTTTGGTGCGTAATAAGCAGTTTAGTGGCGAAGCCCCATTTATAGGGTATTTTATGATTTTAAAGAGCTTTGGTTATAGTTGCTGTCTGCGATTTTCCATGGTCGCCTTGGATAAATCAGTATAGAGAGCAACTGTAGTGAAAGGGTCAGGAACTCTCGCCGCACATTTTTCTGCGTACATGACCCTCTCCTTAATCGTGAAAAAGGGAATGCGGGCCAGCACATCCCTGGGTGTGGAAAGTGGGAGGTGCGGTGGCTTGGGGAGTCTATGTGCCCTATCTGTTTCCGTGTCACGATTTGTTAGGTCAGGCAGAAAGGTGCACATAAGGGACAGCATGTATTGTACAAGTTCTGATTGCTGAATTGATTCTGGGATAATAGGGAACTTGATGTTGTTTTGCCTGGAGCTTTCCTCCAGGTCTACAAGTTTTAGGTTAATTAGTTGGAGCTCTTCTTCATGGTCTGTAAATCCATCAACCATCTCATTATGATCAGAGAGTAGATCTCCCTCTATAAAATGAATGCTTTGGTCATGCTGCTGTACAGTAGTAGATAGAGATGAAACAGTGGTAGACAGATCAGTGTATCAGTCGCTGGTCTGAGGCAGGAATGGTATCCAGCACTAATGTTTGCTGTGGCAGGGAAAGGGAGAACAGGCAAGGAGCTGTGTGTGACAAGCTGAGTCTGCTCAGGCTCTTCCATTCTGAGCCTAGATTTGGCAGGGCTGAATGTAGTGGGTGAGTTAGGGGGAGAAGATTCACCCTGTAGTTCAGGAGACTGTGGGGTTCCCGGTGGCAGTGTGAGGCTTTCACTGGAGGGAGAAGAGGATTGCCACGCTGACCTTCCACGGCCACTGCCAGCGCCATCTTGGCCGCTCGCCAAGCCCGACGAGGTGAAGAAGGCAGTGAGCTTTCTGGGAGGCTTGCTGTCTTTCCACCTTTTGGACATAGTGCCCCCGAGCTGCTAGGGAGTCTGGGCTGCCGGATGGGTGAGTTATATCCTCTCTGGAGCTCCTGATAAGTGTTGCTTAGGTTGGTTTAGCTGTGGGTCTATACAGCCATCCGCTTGAGCCGTCAAGCCACGCCCCCCCAACATTGACTATTTTTAATCCTCGTGTTGCTACCATTAGTAAATAGGAACGTTTACCATATTTACTTGTTTTAAACTCTTTTCTTTACATCACTTTAGTTACTTCCCGATTTCCAGGTCTTGCAAATACATCCCAGGAGTCTTCAGGAGGGGAGGAGGGATTTTCTCAGCTAAGCAGACCCTCCTGTCTGCATGCCTGAGTTAAGGGCAGTTTTTCAAAGTGATTTCTCACTAAAATAAAGCAGGGAGATATAGATGGATGGGCAAGTTTACTATTAAAAAATAATCTAATAGCGTTTTCAGTTTGTGGCGCTCAGATACAGTGTAGTTACACTTGAATGCTTATGAAATATAATTTTTAGGAAATATTTTTATTGTTATATAATAGTAAAATTATTAATTTGATTGCTATTAATATTTATAGCATAAGAGGTGGAAGTGGTGGGGGGATAGGGAGAGCGAAGGTAAGAGTAGGGCTCAGAGAAAGGGGGGTAGAGGGGACGAGAGGGGGGTTAAGGGGAGATAGAAGGAGGTAGAAATGGGATAGAAATTTACCATGCATCATATTAGCGGTTACATGAGATTAGGACCTCTGTCAGTGGCGACTGCTCATAAGGGGTGCAGGGGTACCACCCCCTAATCCATGTGCCCGGCCTCTAATCTCCATGCAGGGTGCCGGACACATGGAATTCAATGGGAGTTTTTGTTTTAAGCACATGATTAAAGCCTGAGGCAGGCGAGAAACGGACAAAGCCGCTACCTGGATGGGGTAAGTGAGGGGCTAGTGGGCAGCCTGACAGGCAACGGTGAGCAAAGCGCCAACCGAGCAAGCGGTTGATCGAGTGACGGGGAAGGAGAGAGCCAGGTTTGTTTGCTGCCCCCCCCCCCCCCCCAAAAAAAAATTGAGCACAAGCCGCCACTGGCCTCTGGCCATCCCTGGATGCAGACAGTTTGGGCAATAGTTCTGATTGCACACAAAATGGACTCAGCTTAGCCATATCTGAACCTTGCAGTCTAGTCACCCATATCAGTAGGCCTCAAGTGCTTAAATTGGTTGTAAACGCTTATATATACCCAGGAGAGTGACTGGCCTCAGGTGATACACAGAGATGAAACAGGTCCTCCTACATAGGTTGTACCTGTTTATCTGCAGTCTTCTCTCTCTATAGCCACCCAAAGTGCTGAATTTATTAAGCTTGTCTGAGAGTTTAAAAAAAAGGGGGCTGGAAGAGGAAGTTACATTCTGCAGAGCTCAGTGAGGAGAGTTCTGAGAGCTGATTGGAGGAAATGGACACACCCCCTTTCACACACCACAAATGAACAGAGCTGATGCTATCAATCAGCTGGAGATCCCTCCCCTGTCATCTTTTTTCTCAAGGTGTCAGGAAACCTTGTCAGAAGTGCTGTTAACAGAAGAATTGACAGAGATGACAGTTAGTGCTCTGGATTCAGACAAGTATACACTATAGAAGGATATGCTTTGTTCCTATTTCATGTCTGAGATTTACAACCACTTTAAGGCCCCTTTCACACTGGGGCGGAGGAGGCGTCGGTGGTAAAGCGCCACTATTTTTAGCGGTACTTTACCGTCGTATTTGCGGAGGTATTCAGCCACTAGCGGGCGCTTTTAACTCCCGCTAGGGGCCAAAGAAGGGTTAAAACCACCCAAAAAGTGCTGCTGCAGCAGCGCTTTGCTGGCGGTATAGCTACGCTGCCTCATTGATTTCAATGGGCAGGAGCAGTGGAGGAGCGGTATACACACCGCTCCTAAGATGCTGCTAGCAGGACGTTTTTTTACCATCCTGCCAGTGCACCGCTCTAGTGTGAAAGCCCTCGAGCTTTCACACTGGAGTGAACGGAGCTGCAAAGCGCCCCAGTGTGAAAGGGGTCTAAGTCTCAAATGTGCCCCTAATTTGTGTAGTGCAATAGGGGTTTTCTGTATATCTGTGTATCCTAACCATGCTTATGTGCACACAGCGTGGTGTTTGTTTTTAGTGTGTGTGTGTGTGTGTGTGTGTGTAAGGGCCGGTTCACACAGCGAGGCGCGGCGAGGCGTCTCCGACTTACCTCGCCGCGACCTGCGGGGAGCTCAGCGGCGACTTGCAGAGGACTTCTGTATAGAAGTCAATGCAAGTCGCCCCCGAAGTCGCCCAGAAGTAGTACAGGAACCTTTTTTCTGAGTCGGAGCGACTCGAGTCGCTCCTCTCAGAACGGTTCCATAGTACTGAATGGGGGCGACTTGCGGGAGCGAGGCGAGGCGAGCCGTGTCGCCTCGCCTCACCTCGCTGTGTGAACCGGCCCTAAATGATTTTTCACTATATTTATTTACTTTTATTATTTTATATTTTTATTACTGTCACAAGGATTCTGAGAAACCTACATGAGACAGTTTACTCATGTTAACCTTCCTGACTGTAAAAGGTTGTGAGGCCGACAAGAGACAGGACCCCAAATCATCAGTAATCTGATGTATTACAATGGTAGGGGTGTCTATATTTGATATATGTAGAAATTATCACATTATAGAAATCGCTGTGAAAACAGAATCCCAAAAATATAAAAAATATTGTATCTTAATAATAATAACTGGGAACCTTTGGCCCGAGGGAAACACAACCCAACCAAGTGACCATTTAAAGTGGTATTAAACTAAAAACCAAAAATGTAATATATTGCAGCTTGCCAGTCATTAGATGTGATGTCTGCATTAGTTTTCTTTCTTAGGCTTTTGTTTTCACCTTGGGATCTGGCCAGTAACACACTTCCTATATTAGAGTGCCCTCACTCTGGATGAAAGAGCACAGGGGCACCTTCAGACAGCAGTATTGTCAGTCTGGGGGGAGGGGAGTGTTAAATATACTAGCAGATTTAGATACACTAACAAATTGAAGCCAAACTCTAGCTCGCACTGCTACGGCCACAGCAGCAGTTTGTTTTCTTTTGGGATTAAGGTTTTACATAAGTGAATAAAAGCTGAGCATTTTAAGCACCCTGTCAGTGATGAATGGTTTGTTTCAACACTAGGATATGTTTTCAGGACCGCTTGTTCTGTTGAAAAACAACAGACTTACCCAGATGGAAATAAATAAAGAAAGGCTAAAACGAATGCAGCCATCACATATAAGAATTAGTAAACTGCAATATAAAAAAATGTTTGCTTTTGGGGTTAAAACCACTTTAATGGTAGGGACAGATTTCTGTGAGTACTATGAAAACTAGGCCTTGCAGTGATGGGTACCAGTATTCAGGTATAAGGGCAGAGACATATTCCTGGAAACTACAGGCCTTTCATCCTAACATCAATAGTAGGTCAATTATTGGAGGGGATGATAAAGGACTATATCCCAAAGTTTGCAACAAAAACCGTATCATTAGCAGGGGCGGCCCGACCATTAAGTGCGGGTGGGCGGGCGCCACCCCCTTTATTCATGCCACCCCCTATATGATTAATATGATAGATCCATGGCCACCGCGGCCACCCCCTATTCATGTGCCCGGCACCTTTCAGGATGCCAGACCCATGAATTACAGTGGAGGGGGTGTTTTTTTTTTTGAGGCACCTGATTAGAGCCATAGGCTCTAATGGGCTTCAAAATAGGGTGGACTCGTGGTGCAGAGCATTGCGCTCGGAGCCTACCCGGGTGTGTTAGAAAAGCAAATGAATATTTGCTTTTCTAACACTGAATTGCCTCTCTGCCAATCGGGAAGCGTGGGTCGGATACCCATTTCCCGATTGGCTGAAAGGTCAGGCGATCCTACTGGATGCCTAGGAGCAGGAGGGGGTGCACAGTGGAAGCCACACTGTGATCCACACCACAGGAGGAATAAATCTTCCAGACACGCTGCTCGCCCACCCGCCTGCTTCTAAGATGGGGGAAGTGCGGGGCATTGATGTCTTGACTCTCCTCCGGGGGGAGTTGCCGCCAGCTGAGGGGGGGCAGGGGTGGCTGTTTTCTGCCCCACCAAAAGAAAAAATCACCAAACAAAGACAAAAACAAACAAACAAAAAAACAAAGGCAATGAGCAGTCTTTTGCAAGCTTTGTTCTTTTTGTTTTATTGGGGGGGTACAACGTGGATAGGAATTAATCATTGCCATCATATTTAAATAATTCAATACACTTTGAACAAAGTTAGAGCCGAAAGATTGAATGTGCATGTTTGACTAGGTATAACTCTTCTCCTGCAGCTCCCTGCAGACTGTTGCTCCCTGCGTCTCCATGCAGACTACTGTTCCTATGATTTCTCCATGTAAAAGCAATAGTCTTAGATCTCTTCACCTCCTGCCCAAACTTGCTTCCTCCTGTATAGACTTGATTCCTCCTGCACAAACTTTTAGTTGCTAATTGAAGTATGGCACATCCTCTTCTATTGGGTAGTATGAACTCACTCTGAATAAGCCCCTCTACCGGCTCTGGTTCGCTGCTACTAGGCCTGATGCCTGCAGATCCTCTCCAAGGAGGCCTAGTAGGTTAAAAGTCTATCTTCTAGGAAATGGACTACTGCTCCCAGCCAGTCCAACTTGCAAACCGTGTGCCCTCCGGCCACACGGATTTGACACAGATCCCCACAGTCTCTTCTCTGATCCGGGACTCTTCACCATCCACCGTGTGCATGATGAAGACTCTGCTAGTGACCGTGTAGAAGCAGAGTTCCCTCACAGATTCCCTAGCACCTCCAGCCACCCACTGTGGTAACACTCACCGACATTCTAGCCCTGAGTCCTTGATGAGGAACTTGTCCGAACCATGCGTTCCGACAGCGTCTCCTGCCCCTCTGCTCTGGGAATTCTCTGTCACCGACCGTGTGGTGACAGAGACATTGCCAATGACCGTGTAGAGGCAATGTCCCTTCACAGCTCTCCCGGGCCTCCTCCTGCGATCGGTACACACTCCCCCCCCCCCCCAGATGGGGGGTGTCACCCACAGCTACTCTGACCACTACCAGACCCCAGATCAAAACAGACAGGCCTAGCTTGCAGCATAGGCCTGCCTAAATTTGCCTGTGCTGAAAAAAAAATGGGAAAATAACCCTTACTAGCACCTACCTTCTGGTAGAGGGTGCTACATATAATATATGTGTGTAATTCTCGCTGATCCTTAAAAGGTACCTACCAGTTTGTTTTTCCATGTGGGGTCCGGTGTGGTCACTGGCTCCCATGGACACTGGGTGGAAGAAGCAGGGCACCCTACTGAATGTGTTGAGGATTAATTCCACCTCCACGCCAGATGGCATGGGGGAGTCAGATGACCAATCCCAATATTTAGCATGCCCTAGACCAGTCAAGACAATCTCTAGAGGGGAGTTTCCAGAAAGTGCCGGGGGGAGTGATAAATAGTTTAAAGCTCTGGTTAGACCATCTCCTTCGTGTAGGAGAGCTCCAAAGCCCATGGGCTGAGTATCTGTTATTTGTGGTCTCAGCTGTGGCATTGCTGAGAGCCTGAAACAATCTTGAAGAGCTGGTTGTGGGACTTTGTTCTATTGGGTCTGGACCTCATCCCTTTAAACCCAAACACTTATGAATTACACAGGTTCTGAGGCTAATTTAATGCAGATAATGCCCCATACACACGATGAGATTATCGGACGAATGATCGTCCGTTTTTTATTGCATGCTAATCTCAGATCGAATCTGATGAGTTTACTAAAGTCACGAAAATTCCCGCACGACAGAAAAAAAATTCGGAAGTGATATCATGTGTTGTAATGCATTTGTATTGCATTTTCGAACGATACCTGTACTGATTAAACGAAAATCGTACAATCTGGCATCGTACGAAAAAAATTTCCGTGCTTGTCCGAAAGAATAATATCGGATGAACTGTCCTAATCGGCTCTCGAAAGCTCTGTACTAACGATTCGATTATCGTACGATCGCTTCGAAAGCGGTATTTTCCGTACGATTTTCGGATCGTGTGTACGGGGCATAAGGCACCAAGTACGTTTAATTACCACCTTAATCAGCCACAGAACCTGTGCAATTAATATATGTTCGGGTTTAAAGGGGTGAGCTGGCAACCCTAATCTGCACTGGCGAAAGATGGTCTCTCTCACTAAGAAGTGTCTGGTGGAAGCTGGAAGGTGTCCTGGGACTTGTAAGTACTGACCCTGGACAGCGATCCTGGGTGACCATGTGTCTTTGAGATGTAAGTGACAGAGGTAACTAAGCAGATAACAAGTATTTGTGCTGCAGGTTTGAAAATGACTTGCTTAGCTCTTGCTAGACTTGCCAAGCTTTACAAGTTTGTTACACAATTGCAGCAAGTCTGCATTGCAAGACTCCAGATCAACTTTCTTTGCAAACATTCTGCAAGTTTGCTGCAAATTGTGGTTCAGTTATGTTGTGTAATAGTGGGTGCAGAAAGAACATACAGTACTAAGAACTGCCAGCATCTGCTTCTGTCCTTCCAAAGTGACCAAATATCTCACATGTCATCAATTCCTGTTGAAAAATTTACTATTTTCTTTTTTTTTTTCTTTTTTATAATTTTTGTGTTTTTTTTTCTTTTTTCTTTTTTTTTTTTTTTTTTCACAATACAACAATAATACATAAACATAAAAGCATTTCCCACATATAACCCCACCCTATCACAGCTGCAAAAAAAAACACACACTTCTGTGTTTGCGACAAACTACGCTTCTATCTTTACTCAGGGCCTATGAGCTCATTAAAGCGGAGCTCCATCCTAAAGTGGAGCTTCCGCTCATTGGAACCCTCCCCCCCTCCGGCGCCACAATTGGCACCTTTCAGGGGGGAGGGGGGTGCAGGTACCTGTACAGTACAGGTATCTGCACCCACTTCCGGCATAGATATCTGCAGAATCTACGCCCCTTTCCGCAGGTCCCCCGCTGTCTGCTGGGAAACACATGGATCCCAGAGACAGTGGGGACCATCCTTATTGCGCAGCGTGACTCGCGCATGCGCAGTAGGGAACCGGGAAATTAAGCCGCAAGGCTCCACTTCCTGATTCCCATACCCAAGATATATATATATATATATATATATATATATATATATTGTAGACATGTCACTGGAGAAGTGATCGAGGGGGTGTACATCTCACCTAGGTTGCTACACAGTGTGAGATGGTAAATCCAGGATGGATCAGTTTCTCAGCAGCGATATGCTGCTGAGTTGTTATTTAATTTTGCCGGGCCTGGGTTTATATGGAATGGCAGGTAGGTTTGGTAGAGGGACCTGTCATTCCACATCCCCCGATCCAGTTCTGGGTTTGGGATCAGGTGAGCTTTGATCCTAATTAGCCTGGGAAGCTAAAGGACCTGCAGGGTCTGCAGGTGATTGCTTCTCAGCCAGGGAATGAACAATCTGTGTGTTGAAGGAAGCTGCAAGCACAGCCACTGCTGGAGCAAAAACTCACCCTGCGATATCCAGGCGAAAGACGCTGTGTTTGTAAGTGTCAGATAGGTGAGCAGAACCTGTTAGTAAGCGCCCAGCCGGGCTAGGACTTTTATTTTTGTTGTACTTAGAAAGCACGGTGTTGCTGTATATTTTGTTTGCTGGACTGTTTGTACCACGAATAAACGCCAAGATCTGCTTTATAAATTCCAAGTCTGCTGTGAACTGTGTCCAAACACACCCTACCCCAGGAAGATCCCTTACAATATATATATATATATATATATATATATATATATATATACACACACACACACACACACACACACACACACACACACACACACACACACACACACACACACACACACACACACACACACACACACGTCTCCTTCTTCTGTCAGTGTTTCAATCAGCTATTTGTTCAACCATATTGGAAGCTAGCCACCAGTGGCAATCTTTTTTTTTTTTTTTTTTTTTTTTTAACTCCTATGTTTATATGTCAAATGCTCATGTCTTTGAATTGCCCTAACCCATTGAGCTATCTTTGGCAGGTATTTTGATATCCATTTTTGTAATATATATATATTTTATAAGCCATATACACGGTTCTCAACTACATTGCATGCATTTCTGCTGGGAGGGTACCTTCCGGTATGATCCCTAGCAATGCCATTTTTGGGTCTAATTGCATCTGTGTAAAGCATACCAGATTAAGAATATCAAGCACACCCTCTCAGTAGCTATGCAGTTTAGGGCATCTCCACAGCATGTGTATAAGTGAACCTGTATCGGTAATGGGCAATTTGGTGTCTGCTTTACCCCAAGAGCATAGCCCTAAGCCCCATACACACTAGCAGATTTTTTCCTGCAAATTTACCAAAACCATGTAATATGAGGTCAAACCTTAGGAGTTTCAATTTATATGCAATCAGGCAGGCCCTTGCACTACATGGCTTTGGTAAAACTAAAGGAAAAAAATCAGCAGAAAATCTGATAGTGTGTATGGGGCTTTCTAGGGCTGTAATGGGAACTATCAATTTTCTACTTGATAAGCCAACATTGAAGATATTTGTCAGAAAATGTTAGCATTTAACGTGTATCCTCACAGGGTGACACCGTGGATACAGTGGATAACAGTATACTAATGTCCCTTCATTGAATGGAAAAAGATAGAAGATTGCAAAAATGTACTTTATAGCCACACACATAGAATAAAAAATATTTGAAACTTTAATTGGATAAGGTTAAATCGTGGTTTACCTACATAAAAAGAAACAACATCATAATAATTATTATGACGTTGTTTCTTTTTTTATGTTTGTAAACTGCAATTATAACCTTATCCAATTAAAATTTCATTTTTTTTGTATTCTATATGTGTGCCTATAAAGTCCATTTTTGCAATCTTCTATCTTTTTCCCTTGAAGATATTTGGCAATTGCTCTCCCTCTCTTTGTAGCAACACAATCATTCCCTCTCCATGGAATAAATATGACCAAGCTGTGTGTGCATGTTTATGGACCCCCTGGTTCTGACATAAATGAAAGGCCATGTGAATTGTGCCTATATGTTTAGGCCACCCTCTATTGCCAACCTTTCTTACGAGATGCTAGGGATGGCATATATTTTGTACAGTAGTTTGCAGAATTTCAAGAATTAGTATGATTTATTTCATGCAGAAGATAATATGAAATTGCTTAGCAGAGTTCTTTTAATTTAATTGCGTTGAATTGATATTGTATTTGGGAGTGTTAGCAACTCTCTAGCAGTTACATCAATGATATGCTGATGAGTGTCTGGAGTACCTGAAAAACAAAAGAACTTTATTTTGCATCTTCGAGTAAATTTGAGTCTCAAAACAGGCTTCATTTATTTTATTGGATTACCAGCAAATTAGGTTGAACATTTGATGCATTATGTTTCCTCTCATTATGTATATTTCTTGTGGGAGGCAAAGAACAAAGTCATTATTAGCAGCAAGTTTCTCTATAATGTCATTAAATTGGTGCTCAGACAAAAAATAACTGCTGCACGTGCTCAAAGAGGTCTGATCTGCCCTCGGGAGATGGGCTTTGAGTATCTGACGAGATGCAGACATTACCATCTGTCTCCCATATATCATCGCCTCACATCTTCCTACCTTACGCACAATTCGTGTTACTGATCTCCCAGAATCATTTCATTTTTATTACTTGTATTCTAATTGTTTCAGAATTATCTGTGCTGTGATCTTAAAAAGAGAAATAAAGAGACCTCTGTAGATATATATCTAAAATAAAAACATGTAAAAAGAGAAATGAGTGAGCTGCCGTTGATGACATCCTTCTGAAAATGCTATATGCCAGGCTGTCCCTTGGCTTTATGACCTCATGCACATAGGGCATTTGTAAAAGCCCCCATGAACACCAGAACTCCTGGTAGAAATACACAAAAAGCTGAATATTGCACAAAAGTTTAGGTGCATTTAGTGTTTGAGCACTAAAGCAGAATTCTGTGATTTTCAAAAAAAAATCCCCCATTAGTACACCCCCACCCATACAAAACACTAAGCAGTTATTACATTTGTGAAATTTATTGCCATTTAAGAGATATGACTGATTGAATTTTCAGGAAGTCAGCTCTGTGATTCAAAAAATGAATCATCTTTTCTGGCAGGGCGGATCTCTCTCTCTCTCTCTCACTTTCACCATCTTATTCAATTGTCCACCTTTTTCTTTTCTTTCTCACACACACACATACACGCATGCATCATTCTTTTCACACTTCCAATTTTGTTGTTTCAGTTTTCTTTTTCAGTAGTTTGGTTTTGTTTTCACTTTCACACCCCCCCTGCCTCGTCATCAGTGTACCTCACATCATGCATTTTCACTTCACCCATCACATCTCCACACCCTATCCCTCACCCACCTTTTCTCACTGTCAGCTAATCCCTCTTATAATTAATATAACTAATGAAGAAACTGCGCCATGCTATATATAACTAGTTTAATTCTTTTACAATATGAATTCATTAATTACCAAGTAATAAGCCTATAACTGCCAAGCACTTCTATATACTCCCTCTAATATTTAATGATGACCTACAAAAAGTTTTTTGCATGTCCATCTGCAGGTGTTTTACCCCCCATCCTCCTCTCTGGGTCCCATAACGTGGCCCCCTGTAAGCTCAGTGGACTATGCACCCACCCAGAGGGCGCAAGGGGAACATGTGGCAGCGATGGGATCACTGGATGGCTATAATCCTGCAATGCCGGTTCATGCGACACGTCCTCATGTACTCATACACCCATTGGTAACTATATCTCTATATGCATGGAGACATATTTTTGCTTAATTTGAAATATTATACCTATATATTTCTATATTGTCC
This sequence comes from Lithobates pipiens, assembly GCF_037356315.1. Taxonomy (NCBI): domain Eukaryota; kingdom Metazoa; phylum Chordata; class Amphibia; order Anura; family Ranidae; genus Lithobates; species Lithobates pipiens. The sequence continues at coordinate 56,714,976 of NW_027507685.1, read as the reverse complement.
AAAGTCTTTAATTAGATATTTTGACATTCCCCTAGAATATAAATCCCCCTGAAGAGACCGGAAATCGCAAGGGTCGAAATGCATCGGGGTTTTTCATGTTGATACATATGTTACGAATACAATTGGCAAACCATGCTTGTACATAGAGTTTTTTGCTATGAGTGATGTTCCATGTTTGTATTTGTCGCACTACCTATATGGATGATGTATTATTGTTCATTTGGAATTACTATTGTCTGTCAAATAAATTATTTTTTTACATCAACTATTTTCACACCAACTCTCTGCTGCTAAAAAACCCCTGGGGAAATTTACCTGTGTTTTTGTTGTATACTTATGGGTTATGCAGCTTTGGGGGCTCCCTTATTGTGTTATATTTTTCCTTTTTACATGTCCCTTGGCTTTATGACCTCATGCACATAGGGCATTTGTAAAAGCCCCCATGAACACCAGAACTCCTGGTAGAAATACACAAAAAGCTGAATATTGCACAAAAGTTTAGGTGCATTTAGTGTTTGAGCACTAAAGCAGAATTCTGTGATTTTCAAAAAAAATCCCCCATTAGTACACCCCCACCCATACAAAACACTAAGCAGTTATTACATTTGTGAAATGTATTGCCATTTAAGAGATATGACTGATTGAATTTTCAGGAAGTCAGCTCTGTGATTTAAAAAATGAATCATCTTTTCTGGCAGGGCGGATCTCTTAGAACAGGGATTTCATCATATCTTCCTCTCTCTCTAATGTCCTGTACACACGGTTGGACATTCCGACCACAAAATCCGGGGGATTTTTTCCGTCAGATTTTAACCGAAACTTGTGCTGCCTAAACACGGTCGCACAAAGTTGTCAGAAAATCCAATCGCTCAGAACGAGATGACGTAAATCACATACGGCGGGACTTTAAAGAGCTAGTAGCCAATAGCTTTCGTCTCATAATTTATTCTGCGCATGCATGGCACTTTGTCTGTCGGAATTCTCTACAGACGCACGATCGGAAAAAGTCAGATCGGATTTTGTTGTCAGAAAATTTTAGAACCAGCGCTCAAACTTTTTCCGTCTGAGATTCCGACGGAAAAAGTCTGATAGAGCCCACATACGATCGGAATTTCCGAGAACATAATCCGGTCAGACTTTTTCCGTCAGGATTTCCGACCATGTGTATGGGGCATAACTCTAATCAGCCTACATTTCCCATGAATCCCTGGGACGGGAGTAAATGTGGGAGGTACACTAGGCTTGTACATGTAAAAATTAACTCGCCCACTTCAACAAGGATCACACCCCTCATTCTGCAGCCAGCAAGCCATACATAACACACGGTATGATAGGTTGCAGCCTTAAAAATGCAAAGCATATTAATATAAATGCATATAAATATAATATTTAATGCATTTAATAAAAAAAAATTAATTCAATTAATAAATGCAATGCATTTAATATAAATGCAAACCAGTGCAGCTTATCAGTGTCCACTAGTACCAGTGCCGCTTGTAAGGGACCACCATGTTAGGGACCACCAGTGTCGCTTGTCAGGGACCACCATGTCGGGGACCACCAGTGCCGCTTGTCAGGGACCACCATGTCAGGGACCACAGTGTCAGGGACCATCAGTGTAGAGAGCGGGGATTATTATCAGAAATCACTTGTATGACACAGTGGGGATCTCCCACTGTGTCAGGTATTGTATACGAGAACACTGATCCCCCATTATTATGATTGACAGCGCACTGTTCTTATAATGGCGTTATAGGCGTCAGCGATCGGTGTTCTCATATAATAATACCTGACACAGTGAGAGATCCCCGCTGTGTCATACAAGTAATTACTGATGATAATCCCCACTCTGCACGGAGATAGCAGGCAGGGGGCAGCAGGGGCGGTGCTGCGGGGAGGCGGAGTGGAGGGGCAGATTGCTGGCAAGAACAGAGGAGGAGGAGGATGGAGGAGGAAGGAGAAGGAGGAGGATGGAGAGGGAGGACACCTCCTCCATGGGCGGCACAGACGGGGGGCTATAAGAACCCTTCCGCCCACAACATGTCTGCTTCCTCCCTGCTTGTTTTCAGAGGACTACAAGGGGGAGTGCTGGACTGCTGGCTGAACTGAGGAGAGGGATAGAAGCCAGCGGTCTTACAAACAGAAAGTCAACAGGCAATAAAGGTTTTTCAGCAAGTCCAGCAGCCTATTACAGAGGAACTACAGAGCTCAGAAGAACATGGATGTCAAACTTGGTGAAGGTAGGAGATCAGCAACAAGGACATGGTAAAAAAAAAAAAATTGTCCGGAGTTCTGCTTTAATGCATGCTATTGGCCAGAATCATAATTTATTCTGGTCATTGGAATGCATTAATGCTCCAACTCTAGACTTGTCTAGAGTTTATGTGCATTTTTGCAAGCTCCACGCTCTTTAAGCTCTTCAGCTCCTCTCCTGAATGCACCTTTTGGTGTTCTTTTTCCTTCCTGTAAACTCTCCTCTTCTAATATGCCTGTAAATACCTATATTTGCATGAACACCTTTATAAGCAATGTTTTCAAAGCTCTGTGTGCATCAGGTCTAATACTTTGTGATTTACTGACCTGGAACAGTTAGGTTGTTTTCGCTACACTAAGGATGGCGAGATGGCGAAGGTTTTGAATATATTCTTCTCCTCAGTCTTCACAAAGGAAACGGGGGTGTTCAATAACCAAAACTGTAATGTTTATCCTCATGACACGTCACAGGAAGCACCCCCATGGTTAACAGAGGATAAAATCAGAAACAGACTTGAAAAACCTAACATAAATAAATCACCGGGACCACATGGCTTGCACCAAGGGTCCTTTTTTTAAAAAAATTCTTTATTTCTTTGCAGGAATACAAAACAAAAGTTATTAGTAATAATTATCTATAAAAAAAAAAAATACTTTCTAATAACCAAATATTCTATTAAACAGCATCAATAAAGTATAACATAATGTATTCCTACCCTTTTTATAAACAAAACAGTATCAGTATGATATCCAATACAGTATATAATATCTATTCCCCATAGCGGTCCTAAAAAAAAAAAAAAAAAACCCAACAGCGGGTTTAGTTTACATTACTCAACCAGCTCATCTAGACCTCCGTCTCTTCTCCAATCAACCTCTTCCCCTCCTCTGACTGTAAAAAAATGTCCCATGGAGCCCAAATTTGCGCTGTGACTTCCCTTTCCTCAGGAGGCATAGGGATCAGATTCCCCATGATCCCAATTTTCCTTACTTTGTTTAACCATTGCGAGACTCGCGGTGCCCCCTTTTCCTTCCAACAAATGGTTATGCAGCTTTTAGCACCAAGGGTCCTTAACTGCTTGCAAACAACACCCCAGGACATCTTTCACATACTACTGTGGTACAGACCACTGAGACCAAAGACACACTTCCTTGCACCATTTATCGAATTGATCTCTACATACACCTTAAAAACCAAAAATCTCCTTCTACCTGGGGACTTTAATCCCTGGGCAAACTCCCCCCCAGGACTCCATCGCTACCGCTTGCATTAACCAACTGGAAGCACTAGGCCTGCAGCAACTGATAAATGCTCCCACGAATGCTTCGGGCCATACCCTTGACCTCATCTTCAAACAAAACATGGATATTAACACACTTGATAACATGCCATTGCCTTGGACTGACCACCACGTGATCAAATTCAAAATACACATCACTTACCAACACACTCAATGACAATACACTGGACAAGATCACAGAAGAAACTATACTCACAACTCTTCAAAACTACACTATTCAACAAAAAAGAGGTGTTAAGAGGTGTTAACCCAAAACTACTCAACTGAAGACACGCTCAACTCCCTTAACACGGCTTTATTACAGACAGCAGACATAGTCGCACCAATACGCAGAGCACCCACCCACAAAAACAATTCAGGCTGGTTTGATGACCCTTACATCACTGAAACAAGAAAACAGAAGAGCTGAAGAAGGAGCATGGAGAAGGAACCCAACAATGGAAAACCACACAAATTACAAATCGCTCACCACAAGATACCACAAAGCCATCTTCATAGCAAAAAAATAACATTTCTCCAAAACCATCTCAAAAGCCATAAACCGCCCCTGAGCACTCTTCAAACTAGTCGCCCAGACTATGAACCCATCTGTTTAGAGTCTCCAGCAAACGAAACACAAAAGTGTTCATTTGCTGGAGACTGTAAACAGGTGGGGTTCATAGTATGGGTGACTAGTCTGCAATGAGTTATCTGATTTTTTATTTTATTTTTTTCATTGACAAAATCGCAACCATTCGGAAAATCAGCAGAACATAGCAAATAACCCCACTCGGCTAGAACAGGAAGGAAAAAAAACACACAAAGTTTCTACAACCACCGAGATTTTACTCTGGTCCCAATCACCATTGACACCACCAAAACCATCATCAGAAACCTCTGAGACAGCACATCGCCAAACTACATCATTCCCACAAAACTTCTGAAAGAATGTACCAACATCCTGGCACCTATCATAACATACCTCGTAAACCAGTCATTTAAATAAGGAATCGTCCTGACCTCCCTCAAGCAAGGCACAATCAAACCCCTTCTAAAGAAGCCTAACCTCTATTTCAAAGACCCAAATGACCGCAGACCTGTCACAGGCCTCAACACCTTCTCCAAAATTATCGAGAAAGCAGTAGTACAACAGCTACAACTCCATCTTGACACCCATAAACTCTTGGACCCACTACAATCAGGTTTCCACCCTGGCCACGGGACAGAAACTGCACTCCTCAAAATCTGGGATGACACCCTCGAAGCAGCAGATGAAGAAGAATCATGTTTCCTGGTGCTGCTGGACCTCAGTGCAGCGTTAAACACAGTAGACCACAAAACTCTGCTCACTCGTCTAGCAGAAGTAGCTGGAGTTGCAGACTCAGACTTACCCTGTTTCGCATCCTTTCTAGAAAACCGATCTCAGAAAGTGAAATTAGGAACGTTCACTTCAGAAAAATGAAAAATTACATGCGGAGTCCCTCAAGGATCACCCCTGTAACCCGTGCTCTTTAACATCTATCTCCACCCACTCCTCAAAATCATCAGCAACCAGGATCTACTTTATCACTCCTACATGGATGATATATATATATATATATATATATATATATATATTTTTTTTATAATTTTTATTCAGAAAAATAAGAAAATACATGTAAAGGCACATTCAGTAATGAAAAGATAGAATATACAAATCCAGGTCAAACCCTGTGACAGGGAGAAAACCGTGAGACATAGAAACGTTCAAAGATAACAAAACAGTAATACCATATTACCATAGGGCAGTAGGGATAGAACTGAATAGATCGGGGACTGTTTTGAACCCTAATCAGAGCAGGCGCTAAAACCGGCTCCCAAAGGATCAAGTGCCTGACTACAAACTTACAAATCAAGGTAATGAAGGAGGGAGGGGGGCAGAGGGGGAGGAGAGGGGGAAGGGGAGGATAAAGGTAGCAGGGGATGCAGGTGTGGCGGCCCCGCTTACCTCCATATCCGCGTCTGTGCGTTCCGCCGCAGAGGCCTGCGTAGTTGGAGCAGAGTAGGCCGAAGCCGGGGGCTCGATTTTCGGCTGCTCGGAGGGTGCCGCCGTGGCCGCGTACGACCGGGCCCCCGTTTTCTCTACGAAGCGGTCCATAGTAGCGGGGATCGTGAGGGGGGTACCCGGATCCGAGCCTGGGCACTGGGGCCGCTGAAACTGTCTTTTTATGCCGAATTGGGAGGCTCTGTTGCGGGAGCTAGGCTGGGACGCAGCTAGCTCATGCGGCGCCGGAACCGGAAGTACGTGGATGATATTTAACCCTACCTACGCTTCACCAACAAAAAAGACCAATACCAGGCACTGGAAAACTGTCTCTCATTGATTGACGATTGGATGACGGATCCTCTTCCTTCACGCAAACCAAAACAAAAACCCTGGCACGATGTCCACACCACTCACCATCCTCGGACAACCCATCACCCCCAGCACTAAAGCCAAAAGCCTTGGAGTCATCTCTGACTCAAACATGATGATGATGCATGCACAAATAGGATCAGCTCGACTATGCAAATTCCCTCTACCAAGAACTTCCAAAATACTAAATTTCACGTCTACAAACCGTCCAGAACACAGCAGCCAGACTGGTAAATGGAAAAAAAATCATGGTAATCAATCACCCCATCCCTGAGGACCCTCCATTGGCTAGCCGTGAAGGATCAAGCTAAATTCAAGACCCTCTGCCTCACTCACAAATGTGCACAAGGAAAAGCCCTGAAATACCTCTGTCGCACTTACCGGAACCTCCTCCACATCCCCAAGACCTGTTACAAATTAAAAGGCGAACGAAGGTTCTCAGTACAAGGACCACGGCTATGGAAAGTTTTCCTCTGAGCGGGTAGAGCAATCTGGCCTTCAGGAAGAAGCTCAAGACCCATCTCTTCTGAAAACCCAGACGGACACTGGCAGCAAAAGCGCCCTGAGGTGATTTAGTTTGCATATGTAGCACTATACAAGTTATTCATTCACTCACAGGTGTACACACACACACACACACACACACACATATGGTATCTCACAAAAGTGAGTATACCCCTCACGTTTTTTAAAATATTTTATATCTTTTCATGTGCCAACACTGAAGAAATGCCACTTTGCTACAATGTAAAGTAGTGAGTGTACAGCTTGTATAACGGTGTATATTTGCTGTCCCCTCAAAATAACTCAACGGTGAAAATGTCCAAATAGTCATGTTCCCTCCCTGGTTTCATCTGACTCATTACTGTTACAAGGTCTCAGGTGTGAATGGGGGGCAGGTGTGTTAAATTTGGTGTTAGCACTCTCATGCCCCATACACACGGTCGGAAATTCCCATGGAAAAAGTCAGATCGGATTATGTTGTCGGAAAATCCGATCGTGTGTGGGCTCTATTGGACTTTTTCTGACGGAATTTCCGACGGAAAAAGTTTGAGAGCTGGATCTAAAATTTTCCGACAACAAAATCCGATCTGACTTTTTCTGATCGTGTGTAGAGAATTCCAACGCACAAAGTGACGCACATGCTCAGCAAAATTTGGAGATGAAAGCTATTGGCTACTGGCCTCTACGTAATACCGTCGTACGTGTATAACATCACCTCATTTAGAACGATCGGAATTTCCGTCAACTCAGATGGATTTTGTGGTTGGAATGTCCGACCGTGTGTATGGGGCATTACTCTTTCATACTGGTCACTGGAAGTTCAGCATGGCACCTCATGGTAAAGAACAAGAAATTGTTGCTCTATATGAAGATTTCCAAGACCCTCAAACTAAGCTGCAGCACAGTTGCCAAGACCATACAGCAGTTTAACAGGACAGGTTCCACTCAGAACAGGCCAATGAGGTTGAGTGCACGTGCTCAGCATCCAGAGGCTGTCTTTGGGAAATAGACGTATGAGTGCTGCCAGCATTGCTGCAGTTGAAGGGGTCAGCCTGTCAGTGCTCAGACCATACACCCCACACTGCATCAAATTGGTCTGCATGGTTGTTGTCCCAGAAGGAAGTCTCTTCTAAAGATCATGCACAAAAAAGCCCACCATAGGCCACTTGATCCACAACATTGACATCCGTAAACCGCTCACCCACACAATGCCATTCACACTGTATGCCATCTGCACTGTACAGAGAAAACCTCTCCATAGTGGCAGACGCCATTGAATGTGAGCATTTGCCCACTCAAGACGGTTACGCTGGCGAACTGCAGTCAGGTCAAGACCCCAATGAGGATGACGAACATCCTTTATGAACTTCCCTGAGATGGTTTCTGACAGTTTGTACAGAAATTCTTTGGTTATGCAAAGCGATTGTTGCAGCAGCTGTCCAGGTGGCTGGCCTCAGACAATCTTGGGGGTGAAGATGCTGAATGTGGAGGTCCTGGGCTGGTGTGGTTACACGTGGTCTGTGGTTGTGAGGCCGGTTGTATGTACTGCCAAATTCTCTGAAATGCCTTTGGAGACGGCTTATGGAAGAGAAATGAACATTCAATTCAAGGGCAATAGCTCTGGTGGACATTCCTGCAGTCAGCATGCCAATTGCACACTCCCTCAAAACTTGCGACGATTGTGCTGTGTGTTAAAATCACACATTTTAGAGAGGCCTTTTATTGTGGACTGCTAAGGCACACCTGTGCAATTATCATGCTGTCTAATCAGCATCTTGATATGCCACACCTGTAAGGTGTATGGATTATCTCACCAAAGGAGAAGTGCTCACTAACACAGACAGATTTGTGAACAATATTTGAGAGAAATAGGTCTTTTGTGTACATAGAAAAAGTTGTTGTTGTTTTAGTTCAGCTCACGATAAATAGGGGCAAACACAAAAGTGTTGTGTTTAAAATTCTGCTCACTGTAAGTACCCAGAGCTTATCCAACACAACACAATGGGTGACATTTTCTAAAGCTAGTACACACAAAATCTGGTGCAGCTGTGCATAGCAACCAATCAGCTTCTAGGCTCTCAGCCCCCCTCACACCTGTACTCTGTCACCCTCCCTCACACCTGTACTCTGTCAGCCCCCCTCACACCTGTACTCTGTCAGCCCCCCTCACACCTGTACTCTGTCAGCCCCCCTCAAACCTGTACGTTTGCAGCCCCTCCTCACACCTGTACACTCTCAGCCCCCCTCCGCAGCTGCAACAGAGATATGTGAACCAGCTCCATAGAGAGCTGTCACAATCTCCTGTCATGCGATTTTGGATGCGGAGAAAGCCGCATCCCATTCGCATAGGTGTAAACTCAGCCTCAAGCAGTCAGAACACCTTGGGTCCAGATGGAATTGTAGACTTCATTTATAAATACATAATAACAATGTATGTTGCTTTTGTAGTAGGAATTAGGGAACAAAAATAAAAATAAATGGATTTTTGTACGCGATTATTTGATTATAGTGAACATAGCTTCATGTTATTTACTAAAATATGTTAACATTCACTTTAACCACTTCCCGACCAGCGCACGACGATGTACGTCGACAGAATGGCACGGGCAGGCATATTGGCGTACAGGTACGTCCAATATTCAATGCCGCCCTGCCATCGGGAGCGTGCCGCCGATGGCAGGGCGGGACCCCCGTGAGTCCGGTCGCGGGACCCGCGGACTCGATCGCCGCGGGCATCCCCGCGATCGTCTCACGGAGTGGCCGAATGGAGGAAATGCTGTGTAAACATTTCTCCATTCTGCCTAGCAACTAGTGACGCTGATCTCTGCTCCATGTGATTGGAGCAGAGATCAGTGTTCACTAAATGAAAGCCCCACACCCCTAGGAACACTTAACCCCTACACTGCCACCCACTGGTTATCCCTTTCACTGCCAGTGTCATTTACACAGGAATCACTGCATTTATATAGCAGTGATTACTGTATAAATGACAATGGTCCCAAAAATGTATCAAAAATGTCCAATGGGTCCCCCACAATGTCGCAGTCACAATAAAAATCGCTGATCGCCGCCATTACTAGTAAAAAAAAAAATAATAAAAAATTATTAATAAAAATGCTATAAAACTATCCCTATTTTGTAAACGCTATAACTTTTGCACAAACCAATCAATAATCGCTTATTGCGTTTTTTTTTTTTTTTACCAAAAATATGTAGAAGAATACGTATCAGCCTAAACTGAGGGAAAAAATGTTTTTTTATATATTTTTGGGGGATATTTATTATAACAAAAAGTAAAACATAATGAGTTTTTTTCAAAATTGTCGCTCTATTTTTGGTTATAGCGCAAAAAATAAAAACCTCAAGGGTGATCAAATACCACCAAAAGAAAGCTCTATTTGTGGGAAAAAAAGGACGTCAATTTTGTTTGGGAGCCACGTCGCACGACCGCGCAATTGTCAGTTAAAGCGACACAGTGCCGAATCGCAAAAAGGGGTCTGGTCTTTGACCAACAAATTGGTCCGGTCTGCAAGTGGTTAAAAAGGGAACAGTCTGTATTTCTTTAGTAGATGAAGCATATTCTGTTTTTCAGGGAAAAAAAAAAAAACTTTGGGCAATATTGTCAACAAATATTATAAAATTTGATGTCCAAAGCAAGAAAAAAAACTTCCAAAAAAGTATGAATTTTCTAGTTTGGCCAGTGTTAGTTTAAATATGTCTAGATGAAATGTGTACTGTGGGTGAACTGGGCATGTTATTCTAGATTTTTCCTGTTGTAATGACCCTAAAAAAAATTTTTTTTTTATTTTTTTTACGTGCACAATCCTTAAAATAAAAAGTTGGTAAATAAAGTTTTATTTTTTTTATTTTTTTTATTTCCATTACTCATGATTAGGTATTCACAACTTGGTAACACAGGTTCCCCTTATTTGTAAATACAGGAATGCAGTGCACGCCTTCTACAGCAGTGTTTCTCAACTCCAGTCCTCAAGGCGTCCCAACAGGACATGTTTTCAGGATTTCCATTATTTTGCACAGCTGATTTGATCAGCTTCACTGCCTTAGTAATTACCACAGCCGTTTCACCTAAGGGAAATCTTGAAAGCCTGACCTGTTGGGGCGCCTTGAGGACTGGAGTTGAGAAACACTGTTCTACAGTGATCCCTGAAAGACTCCTCAAACATAAAACATACAGTGGATCAGTGGATGATATCTTCAAAATTGTCCAAATAAAAAAAGTTATAAAAGTGTCTTTTACATTATTATCATACTTTAAAACTTTTAGCTGATGCTTTCATATTTTATTGCATGTGAAAGGTTATATGATCATCCCAGCAAATAAATCCACTTCCGTACCATACTTATCTGTGAGTCACCACCATGCGCTCCAACCAGCAATTCAATGCATGTCACCTATGTGCACACTAAAGACTCACCGGAGCAAATTCACCTCTTTATATATAAAAATAAATAAATAAATGGTCTTTCAGCTCTCATTTATAACTTAACCCATAATCTGATCTTCTCTTCTTTGGTTCTTCTCATCCAATGCCATTCCCAATAAATAGAAAGCTCCACATAATGTAAAACTGGCTAAAATGTTTTATTTTTCCAAAAAAGAACACCAACTTCTCACACATATTAGTGCTTCCAATGCCACTGATTACATAATGCGTTTTAGGTAGGTAATCCTACCTGGTAACTGAGTAGATGACTATGCTCCCAGCACAAGGACTGAACTATCACAGGTAGCTACCATGTCTGTTTATGATATATAAGCTCAGTTTACTGGTAAAAATTAAGTGTGAAATGCAAGACTCCGGTGGGTGTAACAAGATGTCCGCTTGCCGCCTTTCTCACTCTATCCTTACTGTGGACGAGTGCGGAGTGTAGCAAGATGGCGGAGAGGGAACGTCCCTTCTGTTGCAAAATCTGAAGGGTCGCCTAATCTAAAGAAACACCGGTGTCTTGTCAAATAGCGTCCTCCATCTGATAGTGTCCACTGCGTACTGCGCATGCGCAGTACACAGGAACACAGATTCCGAAAATTGCCGAGGATGAACGGCGCCTGCGCCGTGAGTCCAGGTTCTATCCCCACTATCCAAGTGGACATAGAGTTAGAATAAAAAAGAGGCGAGCGCAGCGAGGCCGAGCTCGAAGCGTGGCAAGCGAAGCTCGCCCGCGAGGGGCCCTCTAAAATTCACAACCCTATGTCTGCTCGGATGGTGGGGCTACCACCTCCACTCACGGCGCAGGCGCCATTCAGCTTCGGAGATTTTCAGAAGCTTCGTCTGCTCCATACTGCGCATGCGCAGTACGGAGCGGACACTATGTGATGGCCGGACTCTATTAGGCAGAACACCGGCTCTGGATGTGAGGACGGCAGGAAGAGTCCACTGCTGGATGTGGTGGGGGGGGGGGGGGGGGGCGGTGCGTTTTCACAGAGAATCGAAGGACCGGGTAAGTACATCTTTTCCTTGCGCCCCTAGACAAAACAAGCAATTAACCCATACAGTGCGGGCAAAGCTGGTTTGTTAGCTGTATGACTGTTACGCTGGCATGTATTGAGCATGCACATTCATTTTAACATTCCATTAGTGCTATAACACATATAAACTGACAGCTGCTGCACAATAAACTGGAACGGTTAAAGCTCTATTCACAATGGTACGACTCAAAAATTGTGTCAACTTTGAATGGGTGCATGTTGGATATGACATTAGTGTTGACCAGTAATAATGGATAACTGTTGCACACAAGTTGCATTGTATAACATTCAGATACGACTTTCGTGCAACTTCTGATGGTTAACATTGAAGTCTATGGTGCTCAAGTTGCATGAAAGTCGGACCAAAGTATTGCATGAACTACTTTGAAGTTACTGCAACTTTAAATCTCGCATGTATGAATGGGTATTTTTGGAAAGCACGGGCAACGACTTGTCATGCAATTTTGATGTCCAAAGTTGCTTGACAAGTCCCAGAAGGTTGAATGGAGCCTTGCTGTATGGCAGCTGTCTATTCCAGATGCACTGAGCTGGCAGTAAGGGGCGGTGTTATGTGTATTTCAGTGCATTACACAGCTCCCCCCCACCTTTTTTTTTTGCACAAACTTTCTTTGAAGTGCACAAAAGTGACACTTTATTCAAAATGTTTTAGAACAGCCTATATAAGAATGCCAAGACAGTACAACCCTATTTCCCCCGGCCCCCAAAATGGCCTTTTTTTGGAAAGTAGACACCCACAACGTGATCTGATTTTTGCCACAGTTTCTTGGTAATGAAGACGCATGCCAATATTAATATATTATAATATTATTTAATATATTCATTATTAATATAGCTAGAGTTGTTAGAGGCACACTGGATACGATAAATTGTTACTAAACCTAGGACCCTGCATTCTTTTTTTATTGTTTTGATCGAATCACTCATTGATTGGATAACAAAATCAAAGTGCACATGGCCGCCATAAATCGATCCAGAAGGAAGTTATAGCTATTCAATTGGATCCTGATTCGATCATTTTGATTGCATGGTACATTGATCAGATGATGAAATCGAAGTGTGTATGACCACCATAAAACGATTGGGAGGGGAGGCTATTCAGTCAGTCTCCAGTTTGATCAGTTTGTGTTAATGACACGTCAGTAGGGTGATAAGATTGTGTCACCATTATTTGAACTGAATTGTGCACACAAATGTTTCTGCTAAACAATTCCAGGTTTTTGTCTCTTGTAACAATAATATTATTGCCAGAGGAATACTGGTTACTTTGTTGCAAAAGTAGCTCACACTTGTATTTTGGAGTACAATAAGAAAGTTGTCTGTATTCAATGATAAGTTGTGTCAGGTATGTGCTGTGTATTATTGTATGTGTAATGTATGTACTGCATATGTCCACTGTGTAATGTATGTGTTGTGTGTGTGTAATGCATGTGTTGTGTATGTGCTGGGTGATGTATGTGCTTTGTAATGTATGTACTGTGTAATGTATGTATGTGCTCTCTATGAACTGTGTAATGTATGTGCTGTGTGTAATGTACTGTATAATGTATTTTCTGTGTGTAATTTTTGTGTAATATATGTGCTGTGTATGTAGTGTGTAATGTATGTGCTGTGTAATTTGCTGTGTATAATGTATGTGCTGTGTTATGTATGGACTGTGTAATTTATGTGGTGTGTTATGTATGTACTGTGTAATGTATGTACTGTGTAATTTGCTGTGTGTAGTGTATGTGGTGTGTAATTTGCTGTGTGTAATGTATGTGCTGTGTTATGTATGGACTGTGTAATGTATGTGGTGTGTTATGTATGTACTGTGTAATGTATATGCTGGGTGGCCCCTCCCCTGATCCTGTCCAGACTGAGCTATCATGACTCAGCGACAGCCAACCAATGAGATGACAGAGATCAGACTTCCTGCCTTCTCCTTCCCCGCACACTGTCAGGGCGGAAGAGTGTCAGAGGAGAATACAGCACACTGTCAGCCCAGGACTCCTCTGTGTACATTTGTCTGCCCTTCATCTCCTGTGTACACCATGTCCAGACTCAGCCTGGCCTCTGTGTCATCTCTGCTGAGAAATGTCTGTGCTGTGCAGCCAGGGAGCCGACCTCTACTCTACAGGAGGCCCTACAGCCACAATACCAATGACCTCCAGCCCAAAGTGATTGTCAATCAGACACCGGGAGGTAAGTACAGGAGATCATTCTGATGTTCACATCTAGATAAGTGATAGGTGGGCAGATGTCTCCCTGAGAATGGCAACTTTATGTCCTCAAATGCGTCACCCACTCAGCCCACCGCGACTTTCTCCCACATTCATCGCAATCTGCGTCTGAATGGGGAAATGGTACTTCTGATGGCTGAAGGAGCCGGTAAGTGGTCTTTAGTGAAGATCAGGCATAAAAATTGCATTGCATAAAAACATTTATCATATTTAGACCGAGTACAAGTACCGATACTTTTTTCAAGTACTTGCCGATTACCGATACTTTTTTTATTTTTTTATTTTAAATGTCATGTGACCGTGGTACTAATATGCAGCACTGATGACGTGTGGACTGTCAGTATTTTTTTTTTAATTTATTTTTTTACAATTTATTTTTTTTGTTCAGTATCGGTGCAACCCTAATTTACAACGTAAATATGTCTATGATGTACTTTTCGATGCACTTTACTGCGTTTTTTGACAATTTTGTTTTATTTGTTGCCTTTTATATCATGGGGAAATGCAAGAAAACACAAGCAATAAAGGAAGCGAGCACACAGTAACAAAAAAAATATAAATATATATATAATATACACACACACACACACACTAATGTACAGTATATATTGTATATTAATATAATATATACTAAAATTGCGCATATATATATATATATATATATATATATATATATATATAAATTTGTATTAATATACTCACCAGCCATTTTATTAGGTAATAAAAAAGGGAGTGGGCTGCGCTAAAAATTGTGATAAAGAATTCAATCTATAAAGTGATACCTTAAGCATAAAAAAAATTTGAAAAAAAAAAAGTTGTTGATAATCTCCCAATACTAAAAAAGGTGCAAAAAACAATTCATTTATAAATACTTTCCCCAAACTAATGAAGGAAAAAATATGCAAAAAATAAATCTATGAATAATTCACCAATATTGCAAAGGAAAATTCTACAAATATACATATAAAATATACAAAAAGTTTCTTTCATACACATATAAACTTAAACCCAAATATCTAGTCAGAACACGTACTCAAATATGTGTGAACAATAAATACATAAGTGAATAAATCCATCAGCTTAAATCATGAGTAGTCCATACAACTGTTTAAAAAGTCCAATAGAAAAAAGTTCCAAAGGAAAAATAATGATAGTAACTCCCACAGTGAAGAAAGTTGTGAAATGAATCCAAAAAAATATAGGTTGTGAACGCCTCCACCACAGTACACACTGCTGCGTACCGGAAGCCAATGGTTCACCATTACAGAGAGCCATTCGCGTTTTTTGGTTATCTCCCGCAGCCTGGGTTCTTGGAACAGCAAAATAATGCGATCAGCCTCCTCTTCGATCTACCTGTCAATCACAGCTAGCTGATGGGTAGATCAGGTCCCTGCTGCTCCTTCACATAAAATGTAGACTCTTGTCAGTCTTGTTGTATCATTGAACAGATTTGTTAGACTTTATTAGGTACACCTTGCTAGTACCGGGTTGGGCCCCCCTTTTGCCTTCATACTTTGTGACATCGATTAAACAAGGTGTTGGGAACATTTCTCAGAGATGTTGGTCCATAGGGACATGTTAGCATCATGCGGTTACTGCTGATTTGTCGGCTGCATATTGATTATGCAAATCTCCCATTCCACCGCATCCCAAAGGTGCTCTATTGCAGTGGTCATCAACCCTGTCCTCAGGGCCCACTAACAGGCCAGGTTTTATTTATTACCTTGACTAGAATACTGCAATCACTGAGCAGCAAATGATATCACCTGTGATGTGTTTCAGTTATCTTGCAAACCTGGCCTGTTAGTGGGCCCTGAGGACAGGGTTGATGACCACTGCTCTATTGGATAGAGATCTGGTGACTGTGGAGGCCATTGGAGTACAGGGACCTCATTGACATGTTCAACAAACCAGTGGTGAGATGATTTGAGCTTTGTGACCCGGTGCATTGTCCTGCTGGAAGGAGCCATCAGAAGATGGGTACACTGTAGTCATAAAGGTATGGACATGATCAGCAACAATACTCTATCGGTACTAAGGGGCCCAAAGTGTGCCACACCATATCCCCCCCCCCCCCCCCAACACACACACACACACACACACACACACACACACACACACACTTACACCACCTCAACTGCTAATACAAGGCAGGATGGATCCACCCTTTCATGTTGTTTATGCCAAAATCGGACCCTCCCGTCTGAATGTCACGGCTAAAATCAAGCAGGCCAGACAACGTTTTTCTGATCTTCTATTGTGCAATTTTGGTGATCCTGTGTGAATTGTAGCCTCAGTCTCCTGTTCTTAGCGGACAGGAGTAACACCCGGTGTGGTCTACTGCTGCTGTAGCCCATCTGCTTCAAGGTTCGATGCGTTGTGCATTCAGAGAAGGGTTTCTGCATACCTTGGTTGTAAGAAGTAGTTATTTGAGTTACTGTTGTCTTTCTATCATCTTGAACCAGTCTGCCCATTCTCCTCTGACATCAACAAGGCATTTACATCCACACAACTGCCACTCACTGGATATTTTCTCTTTTTCAGACCATTCTCTGTAAACCCCCGAGATGGTTGTGCCTGAAAATCCCAGTAGATCAGCAGTTTATGAAATACTCAGACCAGCCCGTCTGGCACCAACAACCATGCCACGTTCAAAGTCACTTAAATCCTCTTTCTTCCCCATTCTGATGCACAGTTTGAAATTCAGCAAGTCGACTTCATCACATCTAGGTGCCTAAATGCATTCAGTTACTGCCATGTGATTGCTTGGTAGTACAAATTGCTAATCAGCCAATTGAACAGGTGTACCTAATAAAGTGGCCCGTGAGTGTGTGTGTGTGTCGATAGATATCTATCTATCTATCTCTAATTAGTTAAGTGAAGTCGCATGATTTCTAAGCCACATGTCAGTGCGAGTTCAGGTGCGACTTGGAAGACATCTGTGCGACTTCACCCACAGATGTCTATGCAAGTCGCTCCTGAACTTGCAAAAAGTAGTGTAAGAACTACTTTAAAAATCAACCGTTTTCCATTGCGGACAATATGGCATGGCGTGACTTGCCTGCCAGGCCGCAGCGGTGTGACCGGGGCCTTAAAGTGGTTGTAATCACTATGAAGGATTTTTTTATTTTCATGCATGAAAGTAAAAAACTTTCTGTGTGCTGCTCCCCCCCCCCACAGCTCCCCTAATACTCACCTGAGCCCCCTCTTGATCCAGCGACGTACACAAGACTCCCTCTCCTCATTAGCTGAGACAGCAGCGGCAGCCATTGGCTCTCGCTGCTTTCAGCCAGTGAGCCAATGAGGAGGGAGTAGGGAGCGGCTCTATTAGGTTGATTTACTAAAGGCACATATACTGTGCACTGCAAGTGCAGTTACTCTAGATCTGAGGGAGGCTCTGAAATGAAAGTAAGCTCTACTGGTTTCTACTATCCAATCATGTGCAAACAAAAATGCTTTTATTTTCCTTGCATGTGATTAAGTATTCTTTTCAAAGTGAAACTTTAAGGCCCCTTTCACATAGGATGGATCCGTGATGATCCGCCCCTTGAACATCCGCTAGCTCAGCGGGGATTGCTCCGTTTTATCCCCGCTGAGCTGGCGGATGACAGGGCAGTGTGCAGGGACCGCTCTGTCAGATCTCCGCTCTCCTCTATGGGGGATCGGATGAACACAGACAGTCTGTCCGTGTTCAACCAATCCGCTCTGCAGACGGATAGAGAAATAGGATTTTTCTCCATCTGTAGAATCGGACCATAGCGGAGACGGGTGATATCGGGTGTTCATCCGCTGATACCCGCTATCCCATAGGGATGCATGTATGTCTGTATTTCATACGAAAGTGGATGGATGAAATACAGACATACTGTCCGCACGTGTGAAAGGGGCCTAACTCATTTACTGAGCTTTGGAGCAAGTGCAAAGTATATGTTCCTTTAGTAAATCAACCCCTATGTAACTTATGGATGCTTAAAGCAAGGCTCAGGAGCGAGCACGCACCAGCGGCACCGTAGCAAGCTGCTTGCTATTGGGGCATTGGTCAAGGGGGAGGAGCCAGGAGTGCCAGCAGGGGACCCAAGAAGACGATCCGAGGCTGCTCTGCGCAAACCACAGCACAGAGCAGGTAAGTGTAATATGTTTATTTTTTTAAAGTCGAACCTTTAATTCCACTTTAAATTGTTCCAAGTTGGACCAATGTAACTATGTAAAAATATACAATGCCTGGAGTTCTTCTGGAAATCAACAGTTCATGATATGAATTGTTGCATTGTAAGGCCAGCCATACACGCTTAGTTTTGTCTCCCTGGCTGAACGTGAGAAAATCACTCATTTCCTCTAGCTGTACTGAACAGTATGCATGGAGGAATGTCCCTTCCCCCTCTGACACTGCTGTGGGTTGTATACAGTCCCTGTTCAGCCAAGAATCTTCCATCCGCTATTGTATTCCAGCTGTCAGAATACCCAAACAGCGGGTGCATCTCATTGGGTACAGGTGCAGTGTGACCAAAAAATTTGCACTGGGCTCCTGCGATTTCCCAGTTGAGGGATGTCTGGCAGGAAGCGACTATCAGAACCATCCACCGAGTGAAATGCACTCCCATGTAGGGAGCTTTAGGGCCGGTTCACACTAGAACTTCATGTGCCGGCCTGAACCGGCCCTTAGTCTTGTAGTGAAGGATGAGAGAAGGACCCAGTGACTGCAGCAGGGGGCACAGCGATCGACACTCCTGGTAGTGTTGGTTTTGAAACACACTTCAAAGTAGGATTTCATCCAAACAGTACACGCAGCAGGAGAGGTAAGTGTTTTATTTTAATTTTTTTTAATTTTTTTTTTTTTTACAGAGGGAGTTTATTTACGTAATCTTGGTAAAGCAAAGATTTGCTTTAAAGGAAAGTAGTGAAAGAGCCATGGGGCCAGCAGGGGCCGAACATAGGGGGGGGAGGGAGGTCATGTAGCCCCGGCGCTGCATTGTGAGGGGCGCTGCATTGTCCCCCACTACTGCCATCCCCAGTGTGAGTGCCACATGTTCCCTGCACCATCGATCATCAGCTCTAACCACACCATCTCCATTTACCCAGTGCACCTCCGCCCTGCAGTTCCATTTGGCTCGTGTTTCCCTTTTGGCCAGCCAAGTCCATGATAATCGTCTACTGCTAGAATGTGGCCTCCTGGGCAGGACGAGGGGAGTCCTCAGGCAAACTTTATATTCCAAACCTGCTTACTGTATTACTTACCGTATATACTCGAGTATAGGTCGACTCGAATATAAGCCGAGGCCCCTAATTTACCACAAAAAAACTGGGAAAACTTATTGACTCGTGTATAAGCCGAAGATGAGACATGCAGCAGCTACTGTAAGTGGAAAAGAGGGTCAACAATGCCCATCTGCAGCTGCATGCCTCCCTGTGTACCTCCCTGTGTCCATTGCAGCCTACCTGTGTCCTGTTCATGCCTCCATGTGCCAATCTGCAGCCTCTGTGTCCTTCTGCAGCTCTGTGCCCATCTGCAGCTCCTTGTGCCATTTTGCACCGATCAGCATGTCATAAAAACATACGGCGGCCATTCCAGGATTCAAAAGCCGCACCTCTCCTCCTCGTCTGTGATAGGCGGAACACTCAATTTCCCAGCAGTCAGTGTTCCGCCTATCACGGACATCCGCTCATCCTCATACTACGGACGAGGATGAGAGGATGTCCGTGATAGGCGGAACACTGACTGCTGGGAAATTGAGTGAGTGTTCCGCCTATCACAGACAGGGAGGCGCGGCTTTTGAACAGTGGAATGGCCGCCGTCTGTCTGCACGACACGCTGATCAGGTAGGCAGACGGCGGTGACTCGAGTATAAGCCGAGGGGGGCACTTTCAGCCTAAAAAAAGGGGCTGAAAATCTCATCTTATACTCGAGTATATACGGTATTCTGTTATTATTCAGGAGATGTTTTGCTATGTATTATAGCTTGTTTTAGATTTAGCACGTAATGAAGAGCTATATATAATAATAGGGCAAAATACTCTCCCTGCATGCTACAACTTGTATAGAACGTTTTATATTCCCTACATGCATTAATTACTTCCCTGGGATATATTGTTCATTTATCACCCTCTGTCACATGTTGCCCAACCCTTTGCCTTCCCTGTGACCACACTGCAGTGCCCAACTAGCACCAATCTCTGCTCTGCTGACACTGTCCACTGCCCTAGTTACTTGTCCTCTGCTCTACTGACCCCGTCCTCTCCTCTGCCCTTCTGACACCGACCTCTGCCCTACTGACACTTGGCTCACTTCTTTCCCGGTGGCACCCCTCCTAATCCGCCATGAAAGTAAGGCTCATTCAAACCACACCTATGCAGTGATTGTGTAGGCCAGGGATCTGCAATTTGCTGTCAGAGTCTTACTATGCCTCATGGGACTTGTAGTTCTGCAACAGCTGGAGGTGCTCTAATTGCATATCCCTGGTGTAGGCCTTCATGCTACATGTGCAGTGAGTCACTATCACTAAAACTTAGAAATGACAAATATACTTATTATTATTATTATTATTATTATTATTACCATCCTTTTGGCTTGCTTATGTATTTATTACACTTGAGCTTCTCTCTCTGGGCAGGGGGCTGGGGGGGAGGGGTGGAGATCTTCTCTCTTGGGTGGGGGCAAAATGATTCTTTGCCCCGGGTAAAAGAATATCTAGCTTTGCCACTAGGGTCAGCCACTGCCCACCTACTTCTGTAAAGTCTAGTTGCCTGGACTTTGACACATTTGTAATATTTTTCAAGTCGCTAATCAAGACAAGTATTAATATTTGAAAAATGTGAAAATAAAGGTCCTTATCCATAGAATTATTCTGGGTTAGGGTAATGAAGACAGAGGATTAAAAACAGCACGACTGCCAAGCAAATAACATCTTCAGAAGGAGAGGCCAGTAATGACAGCCTCCATATTTTTTTTTTTTTTTATAA
The DNA here is from genome assembly GCF_037356315.1 of Lithobates pipiens. Classification (NCBI taxonomy): domain Eukaryota; kingdom Metazoa; phylum Chordata; class Amphibia; order Anura; family Ranidae; genus Lithobates; species Lithobates pipiens. The sequence continues at coordinate 56,693,859 of NW_027507685.1, read as the reverse complement.
CTTTTTATTTTTTTACTATTTATGTGCAGAAGACAGATCTAACAGATCTGAGCACAGTTCTAACTTTTGTACATAATATAATTTCACAAGCAAACTACTAAAAGCTTATTCATTCATGAAATACATGTGTGACAGTGGCAGATCAGGTTGAACTGGGGCTCCTAGGTACAGTTGATGTGTGTATGACGTGTCGTTCTTTAACCACTTTTCAGACCGGACCATTTTGTTGGCTTAAGACCAGAGCACTTTTTGCGATTTGGCACTGTGTCTTTTTAACTGACAATTTACGTGGTCGTGCAACATGGCTCCCAAACAAGATTGACGTCTTTTTTTTTTCCCCACAAATAGAGCTTTCTTTTGGTGTTATTTGATCACCTCTGCGGTTTTTATTTTTCTCAAGTCATCTTCCAGGACGGCACACCTGAGAGATGAGAGGCTCCTCCCTACAGGAAACACAATCAATCGACAGCTGTTTTAAGTCCCCACCCTTCCCCTTGATCCTCAGTTTTTGATTGTGTTTCTCCCTACACAGCGAAACTGTTTGTTTTTTTCCAAATGACCCGAAGCCTGGGGCTGGTGGTCTCCCCCTGGGAGCCGGACCACAAGCCTGGAAAGCCTCTGGGTCTGGTAGGATATTCTTGTCCTTCCTGGGGGGGTTCCCCTATCTTTTCCTCAGGGTGGGCAGCAGAAATTGGAAGAGCCCCCCTGAGAGCTGAAGGACCCTGGGTACAGTGGTGTACCCAGAACTTCAGGGGCCATTATCCTGTCTCCCCCTCCTTACCTGTACAGGTGGCTGTTCAGACGGGGGTGGCCATCGGTTCTTTCCAGGGGGATCTTGTCCCCGACTCCTGGGTCCCCGGTAGCTCGCGTGGGCTGCCGGAGAGGGCGTGGCAACAAGCACCCGCGTCATTTTCAAACTTCGGGAAAATGGCAGCGGCGTTCTTACCCAGGAGGGAAGGCTGAGAGTCAGTAGGAGCAGGCGCCCACATCCTCCTTTCTCTAGAGCGAGGAGGCACCAGTTTACTACGGTGAATGTCTGCCTTAACCACCTCAGATATGAAGATGGGAATGAGGAATGGAAGGCATTGCCCCCCCCCATGTATATAGACTGACTGACTGGTACAGTGCAGGACACAGCCTAACCTAGCACCTCCCTATGGGGACAGCAGTTGGGGGGGGGGGGGAGAGCACTTTGGCGGCTATCCTCCTTGCGTGTGGACCATAAGGATGGAAAAGCAAGCCCGCTGGCTGTGGCAAAAAGAGGAAGACAACGGTGAGTACTTTACTTTCCTTTTGCCGTGGGAAATTAGCTGCAAAATCCCCAATTCCAGCTAGAGGGTTTCTGGGCATTTGAGATCTCACCTGGGGTCTGGATTCAAATAGCCCTTAAGCTTCTGCTAAAAACACCAGCTGCAGCCCCTCTTACATCAGAGAAGCTGTATGGTGGACAGGTGGTGCAGAGGAACGAGTGTGCCTAAACCACCTCAGATGAGAAAGAGGTAGGTAGGCCATTGCTCCCCCTTCCCCGTGTATATACTGACTGGTGCAGTGCAGAACTTGGGGTCGGGATACAAATAGCGCAGACGCCACTGCTAAAACCACCAGCCACAGCTCCCTCTTACAGCAGAGACACTGTGGTTATCGCAGCAGTAGGTTGCCAGCCTCTCCCTACATGCCCAGTTGTGGTACATTTAGTAGGGATGAATATAGCGTACAGAGGGGACCTGGTAGATACAAAGTTACTTACAGGCCAGGTATACCACTGAACAGGTTATTAATTGGGCAGTGGTTGGTGGATTCAGAAGCTCCCCTGGTCAGCAGGTGCACTAGGTTACCGGCCCTATTAGCCCAGCTGCTAGGAATCTGAAGTTGCTTCACAATGTTTAAGAGCTGACCTAACATTCAAGGATGGGCAGAGACCAAGCTACTGTGTGGCACAGTAGGGGTTCCCTTGTCACAGATCCTCCTTTTGGGGGTTGCCTGCTATAGTTAACTTTCATAAGCTCCAACCTCCCACTCCACCTTTACACTGTGTTTATATTATAGTGTAGGAGGTAAGAAGAAACTTTTTTTTTATTGGTTTGGGCTACAATCCACTCAGTGGCAGATCTAAAGGCGATTCACCATAGATCGCTCCCTACATCCTTTTAATTGAGGATTTTCTGTGCAAACCTATGCAAGAGCTACATAATTGATTGCTTGAAGCCTGCAAATAGCTATTTACCTTCCAGGCTAAACTGGTAACCACCTCTTCTAGAGAGGTCTTAAATTGGTCTCTAGGGCTGGGCTCATTGAGACTTTAGTTGCTAATCAGCACCACCTGGATATGTGCTGGCTAGCGTTTTCTCAGTCTATGGAGGTAAGGTAGGACAACAACTACTACTAATAGTAGGGTGTCCAACCATTTTAGGATCTGTTCCTTCTCTGGTGGTGAAGGTTTAGTATCTACAGCCCAGGCTATGCCTATGAAATAAATTTCCTGTTGGTTATTTCATAAAGGGATAGACCATGACTCCTCATTGGCTGCACACCAGTAGACCTCAGTAGTGAAGGTTTGTGCTTGCTGGGATGTTTTTGTGGCACAGCAGAAATACACATTGAGATTTGTGACATCTCTGCTTAATAAGGACTATATTGCTGTACATCAGAAATGCACTGCACTGAAGCTTGTTTTCTGTCCTTTATATACTAAAGGTACTGCTTTGTTTGGCTACAGATCAGAAGAATACAACAGTGAAGGTGGTCTGTACTTTCTGGTTTTGTGTTGCACAGCAGAAATGCACATCATTGAGTCTGGTGACATCTCTGCTCATAATGGTTATATTGCTGCACATCAGACATACACAAGATTGAGGTCTGTCTGTGGGGCTTTGTGTCCTGTTTTACTGCCTTGTTGGTTACTTATCAGAAAGGCAGCAGTGAAGTCTGATGGTCCTGATTTGCGTGGCGCTGTGCTGATTCAGACAGTGCTATTAACAGCAATGGCTGCCGAGTTTAAACATGCGATTTGACATGTTGAGTCGCATGACAAATCATTTCAATATGGATGTGCTATCTCTATTCATAGTGTTTTATTGTTGCACATCAGATTTATACAGCATTAAGGTCTGTGAGGTTTTGTGTCCTGTATTACTGCCTTATCAGAAAGGCAGCAGTGAAAATTGATGGTTCGAATTTGTTGGGCTACATAGTAGACATACAAATTGAACCCCTGCCAGGTGTAGTACATATACTGCCTTTGGTAATCCATGTAGCACCACAAAGTGGTGTTGTGCTGATTTTAGCCATGCGATTTGACATGTTGAGTCACAAGGCCAAATCGCTTCAATATGGATGTGCTATCTCTATTCAGAATTGTTATATTGTTGCACATCAGACATATACAAGATTGAAGGTTGTCTGTCCTTTTGTCTTGCATATACTGCCTTATTGGCTGCATATCAGAAAGGACACAGCAGTGAAGGTTGCTTGTCTTTTTCTGATTTTTGTTTTTGCTGCTCAGCTGAGACACATTGAGGATGGTGGCCTCTCTGCTCAGTATTGGTATATTACTACACATCAGACATACACAAAGATTGAATGTTTGTGTCCTGTATGTCCTATATTTACTGCCTTATCGTTTGTATATCAGGCTAAGCAGTGTTTCTCATGGATCTACCTTTCTGCATCTTAGGGATACACAGCAGGGGTTTGTTGGCTGCAATCCTCCAGGGAGTCACAGCATTGGGGACCCCTTACTTGTTCGACCTGAAAATTGCTATTTGTTTTTTTTTCCCTGCGACCTGTGTAATCTTGAGGTCTGTGGATCCAGGAATCAGGGACTGCTGGTGTCGCACAGACACAAATGGTACCCATTGGAAGCCATAGTATATGACTTCTCATGCGTCTTGCAGTCCCAAGTCGCAGGTTGGGTCGCACGGGTGTGGGAACCCTAAACTTATCTGTCCCTTCTGATTGAGGTTTTGCTACACAGCAGGAATACTCATCATGACGTTATTGTTTTATTTTGCAGCAGACCAGAAAGATTGCAGCTGTAAAGGCTGTCTGTCTTTTTCCTCAGTGTCTGCTTTTATGTTGTTGCACAGCAGAAATACTCAAGATTGAAGCTTGTTGGTGCTTTCTGTTTCAGAAAAACACAATGCTGCAGGTTGCTTGTGTCCTTTCTCAGTGTTGGTTCTATCTGAACTACACTACAGAAGTGCATGACAGAAAGGATTGTCTTGTGTTCCATATTTTTCCCTGTGGCATAGCAAAAATGCACAACACGGGAGTTGGTGTTCATATTAATCTTATAACTGTGGTGGTTTGTCAGAAATACACAACATAGAAGTTTGGGTCTTTCTGTCTTTATAGCCTTGTTTTGCTGTACATAGGTAAAGCACAACAGTAAAGGGGGTTCCTGTCCTTTCCGTATTTATATATCAGTTATGACCTAGCTAGCTGCACTAAAGAAATACGCAGCATTTAGGGTTTGCTTGAGTCTTAATGTTTTTACGTCTTGGCAGCACATCAGAAAACCAGACTATGAGGACTGTTTGTCTACGTTGAGGTTCAGATTTGGGTCTCTTCCCATATTTGATATATTGGTTTAGCTAGTCACACTCAGGCACGCAACATTGTTGTCTATGCTTGTGTCCTTTCTGTCTAAATCTATTGTGCCGTGCCCACAATCTATGATCATTTTATTTGTGATATTAATAATGCATGTATCACCTTTTTGTATTTCAGCCTTCTTTTCCATGGAGGGGCCAGGAGTTCGGGCTGCAGCTGCCACATGTCAGAAAACCTTGACCACTTGCATTCAGGGATGCCAGAACCATTTCCTAGGGTTGAAGCCCTGTAGGGTTATGGGACACTGGAGGAAGGGGATAATGAATCGCCCTGTTTAGTAAGAACTTGGAGAGTTCTGTTCAGAGGAGTATTAGGGCCTAAGGATGAAGTATAAAGATGTATACCCGATCGAATAGGTTTCGGCTCGGTGCATGGCCTTCATTTTGCCCTTTTAGCAAAACTAGACATAGCAATATGGGTAGTCTACTCCTGCTAGGGACTTTAATCTCCTGAAGAAGGCTCTCAGGCGTAAGTAAGGACATAGATTGGGCGTGCCTTAAACCCAGGGTTCAAGCTTCTGTTAATCTATTTCCCTTAAGTAGGCTTCCCTTTAGTCTTTTGCTGACATAAAGATAAAAAGGAAGCAGTTTTATTTCCCTCAACAGGATAGTGTTAAGACAGGCCCTCTTATTGATTAATGTAGTGTCCTTGTCTTACACAGGTCTCTTATTTATCTTTTTAGTGGTTCTAAGTAGCACCTACAGGCATAATAGGCCATGGTTGTTAGATGTGTGAGATAGGCAACATTGCTAACCTATAAGTTTAACATGTTTTCTGATTCCATTTTTAAGAGCCCATTTCACCTAGATACTGCATCTGAAGCGGAAAAGGCAGGAACATCTGTGGAGCAGACCTGCAGATCAGCCGCATGATCCAGCTAAGATGCCTTCATCAAGCATATGAGCGTATGGAATGGAGGTAAAGCTCACTGCAGAGCCAAGGTTCGCCAAGAGGGTTTTGCAGTGGCCCCACCCTAAGGTAGGCCTGAGGTACTTGTTTATCCTCTCAGGTGTGCCGTCCTGGAAGATGACTTGAGAAAAGTACCAGTTACTTACCGGTAACTGTCTTTCTGGGAAATCTTCCAGGACGGCAGGCCTACTTCCCGCCCGTTGGAGGAGGGAAAATTCTAGAACACTAGAAGGTGAGTACCTATGAGGAATGATTTCCCTTGTGAACCTGGTTCAGGAGTTACTTCTCTACAAACTGAGGATCAAGGGGAAGGGTGGGGACTTAAAACAGCTGTCGATTGATTGTGTTTCCTGTAGGGAGGAGCCTCTCATCTCTCAGGTGTGCCGTCCTGGAAGATTTCCCAGAAAGACAGTTACCGGTAAGTAACTGGTACTTTTTGCGCTATAAACAAAAAAAAGGCTTGAATTAAAAAAAAAAAAAAAACACATTATGTTTTACTTTTTGCTATAATAAATATCCCCAAAAAATGTATAAAAAAACATATTTTTTCCTCAGTTTAGGCCGATACGTATTCTTCTTCATATTTTTTGTAAAAAAATGGCAATAAGCAATTGATTGGCGCAAAAGTTGTAGCGTTTACAAAATAGGAGATAGTTTTATTACATTTTTACTACTAATCATTTTTTTTTTTTTGTTTTTTTTTTTTATTTTTTATTGTGACTGCGATATTATGGCGGACACATCGGACATTTTTGACAAATTTTTGGGACCATTGTCATTTATACAGCAATCGGTGCTATACAAATGACCTGATTCCTGTGTAAATGACACTGGCAGTGAAGGGGCTAACCAGGAGGTGGCAGTATAGGGGTTAAGTGTGTCCCAGGGGCGTGTTTCTAACTGTGGTGAGTGTGGCTGTGTTTTACAGATCACTGATCTCTGCTCCAATCACAGGGAGCAGAGATCAGTGTCACTTGTTGCTAGGCAGAACGGGTTCTTCCTCCCCGTGAAACGATCATGGGTATCCCCGTGGCGACCGAGTCCGCGGGACCTGCGGTCGGACTCACTGTGGTCCCGACCGGGCACGCTCGTGCCGCCAGTGGCGCGCACGCGATGAAACGGCGGGAAATTCAGAGGGACGTACCTGTACACCCATTTGTCTGTCCGTGCCATTCTGCCGACGTACATCGTCAGGAAGCAGCTAAGGATGAAAACTGAGAGTTTGCCTAACACAATATTTGCCAGGAGAAGGATCCCCTGTCACTGGCACAGTTTTGTGCTGTTTACACTCACAGAGGCTGTGCTCGGAGAAGATCAGAGCCAATCACTGAGTGTTGGTGGTCAATTATTGGCTGGCGCCCGGTGATTCTGCATGTGCTGCAAATAGCAGCACAGCTGGGCCAGCACGCACATGTCCCCTTTCTTTAAATGCAGAATTGCGTATATTTACGTGATTTTGCGCAGCCGGCCCACACTGTAGTAGTAAAGCTGAATTAAAGGTATGCATATTATTTGCTCAGCTTGGACCAATGTAGATATGCATATTCCATTCATGTCTGATTCTTGTGGAAGAGGATTACGGTAGTAGCTGTTGCTACATCAGTCTGAATCCCATGCTGCTCTTCTGCATAGTAACCACAGGGAACCATGTGCTTTAGATAGGCGCCATTTAACACTTTGCTTTTTTCTTTGAACGCAACGTGTTATATATAAATATTGGATAAGGGGAAAATGCGAGGCCGTGATGCCACAGTCCCCAGTGTCCCCACCTCATCCAATCAGAGAACTCCTTTTATTAATTGATGAAAAATACAAGGCTCTCTGGTGCACGTGCTGAGTGAGCGAACCCCTGGGGCTATCATGAAACAGGGCAGCTGCTGGGCATGATATCCAGAAGAAAGTCACTGTAGTAGCGGTGTCTATTATAGTAATTCTCTGCTTCCACAAGGATCATTCAGATATGAAATATGCATACCTCATTTGTCCAAGTTGGATCAAAGTAACTATGCAATAATATCCATACATGGATTTTATCTTTAAAGTGGTTGTATACTCGATTTTTTAACTTTTACCTACAGGAAAGCCTATAATAAGGCTTACCTGTAGGTAAAAAAAATATCTCCTAAACCTCTACGGTTTAGGAGATATTCCCCTCGGTATGCGCCGCTGACTGCAGCGGCGCATGCGCACAAGGGGATTCTCGGCCTGAAAATCCAGCAGTGGCCGGCCGGCCGGAATGAAATCTCCCACGTGCATGCGCGGGAGTGACGATATCGCGGCTCCGGCCACTCACACTGTCTCACTGTCAGCTCCCTCGGCGTGGATCGGGCCAGATGTCGGGGCCTCGTTCTAAGGTAAGTATTTCATAATGAGCTAGTATGCGGTGCATGCAGCCGAGGACATCATCTGCGCAGTATACAGGGAATTTCATCTAAACAGTGCACGTTTAGGAGATATTTACAGTACCTATAGTAGAGCTGCACGATTAATCAGAGATTGCGATTCACCCCCCCCCCCCCATGATCTTAACAAAGCATTTTCCTGATTCTATGCAGAGTTCTCTGCTCAAGCTGACGGCTGCCAAAAAAAAAAAACAGGCAGTCTGCCAAGTTTCACAACATTCCTCAGCCGCTGAGCTAACTATAAACATTGTAACGATTTGTTCTTTAGAGCAAAGGAATTAACTTCAGTCTTACATGAGGGAAGTTTAACCACTTAGGCCTCATGCACACTGCTGCTGGTAAACGGACATTTAGGAGCAGTTGGGTGTTTTTTTTTTTTTTTTCCAGCTGCCCCTGAACTCTCCTCCGTTATCTTGTCAGTACATGTACACAGGGTCATTAAGGGCCGGTTCACACTGGGGGCGATGCGAGGTGACACGACTTGCCTCGCCGCGACCTCAGCGGCGACTTGCAAATGACTTCTGTATAGAAGTCAATGCAAGTCGCCCCGAGGTCGCCCAAAAGTAGTACAGGAACCTTTTTTCTAAGACGGAGCGACTCGAGTCGCTCCTCTTAGAACGGTTCCATTGTACAGAACGGGGGCGACTTGTCAGGTCGCGGCACGGCAAGTCGTGTCGCCTCGTGTCGCCCCCTGTGTGAACCGGCCCTTATAGTTGTTTCTAGGCAGTTGTTTAAAAGCATTTTTTGGAAAGCAAAAACAAAGCGTTCAGGACGGCTGTTCAGAGGCATTTGAAGAGCCAAACGCTTGTAAACGGGGTAACTTGCACTTAGCCACATTTCGTTTACAGGGGTTATTCATTTTTGAGTATTTAAAAAAAAAATGCTTCTAAGCGCAAACGCTTTATGTAAATGTGGCAAAATGGACGTTTTTAAATGTCAAGTTAAATCGTTCAGGAGAGGTTGTAAAATGTCAAGTGTAGAATAAAGTGGATGTAAACCCCCCAAATATTTTTTTGGAATTAGAACTCCTATCTGTTACAGCAGAGGATGTAATTTCATCTGTGCCCAGTCTTGCCACAAAGAGTTAATCCAGCTCTGAGCACACAGAGAAATAGGTGTCCATTCTTCCCCCTTGCTGTGAGTGACAGGTGATTGCCTTGTCTCATGCAGGAGTGTGAGAGAGGCATTCTGTGTACTTCACATTCCCTTCTCCTCTCTTCTCCAGCTCTCCCAGGATTGGCTGTTCCACACCTCACATGATTGGGCATGCTGAAGTCATGTGGTGACTTTCCTGGGTTTTGACTGGATGTTATTGATCATTGGGCATAATCCACAAGACCAGCAAAAGTTCAGTGTAAGTAATATCGATGCCTGGCCAGGGGGAGTGTAGAGATGGTCTACTGACATCATAACTCCACCCACCGAGCCCTGGACAACAGACCTGTCCGCGGAATCTGGAGTATTGCAGGGCTCCAAACATCCAGGGGAGATATATGACAGGTAAGGATACATGCTGGAGGCATGTATATCCTTAAAGATCAGCACTATGGAAGTAATTTAGAAATGGTAAGAGTGGGTTTACATCCACTTTAAGCCTAAAGGACTAAACCTTTTTCTGACACTTGTTGGTTTTAAGTAAAAAATTCTATATTTTTTGCTATAAAATTGCTTGGAACCCCCAAACATTATATATATATATATATATATATATATATAATTTTTTTTTTTTTTTGCAGAGGCTAGAGAATAAAATGGTAGGTGCAATATTTTATATCACATTGTATTTGCGCAGCGGTCTTTCAAGTGCATTATTTATTTATTTTTTTGGTAAAAAAAAAAAATACTTTTTAATGTATTAAAAAAAAAAACTAAACCATAAAGTTAGCACAATTTTTTTGTATAATGTGAAACGCGATGTTACGCTGTGAGAATCGTGATCTTTATTCTAAGCAAAAAAAATAATTTGATTCTCCGTTTTTCCAGAATTGTGTAGCTTATTCTAGGCTTACCTACAGGTATAACTTGCAAAGGGAGGTTTCACTATTATCACTTTTGTAAATTCAGTTCTAGACCCCAGATGCATTTATTGCATTGACTTGTCCAAGGCCAGGTATTCTTAACAACTTGTAGGTTGATGGACTATTTTTCTCTATTGCCAGGCCCCAAACAAGGGCACTATTCTAGAAAACATCAGGAGTGCCACAAGTATGATAAACGCCATGCAAGTGTGGTTAGGCAGAGGGAATACAAATGTACTTTGTCTGCATCTGAGGTCTGGTATTGCATTTACTGTATAAACTCGATTACTTGAATCTGACTGCAGACCTAGTAGAAAGATTAAAATTGTTATGATTGTAATAGGTTGGGTGTGTCATTCTGTATAAAAGATTCTGTATAAAAGTCATACAATAACTGTGTGTATAATCACATAAAACTTATATAGTTCTACACAAATTTACAGTAGAAGTAAAAGCAAAACTTTTTGTTTTGGATTGAGTAAGGGAGGGTATTAACCGGTGAGATTTTTTTTTGCCACCTTTGGAGTTCCATTGGTGAGATTTCTCCTCACTTCCACTTCTTCAGCCTAACTGGAAGTGAGAAGAAATCACTCCAAAGTGAGGCAATCCTTGGTTGTTAGCAGAGATTCTGTCCCCATTGGAAGATTCTCCCTCTGTTCCTGTAATAGCTTAAAATGTGGGATTTTCTTTCACGTTCACACTTCTTGATAACGGTGAACAGAAGGGGAAAAAAGAGAAGTTTGGGGTGTATAAAAACAAACACACATACCTCTGTGTTGCAGCATCGGTGCGATGCTGCAGCTGTCCCATGTCAGCTATAAGCCCAAGAACTGAGAGATCACATGACTACTGATCTCTCAGTTCTCAGGCTGCTCGGAGCAGAAAGCAGTGACTGTTATGCCCTGTACACACAATAGGATTTTTCGACAACAAAATCCATATTTTTTTTTTTTTTTTTTCCGATGGATGTTGGCTCAAACTTGTCTTGCATACACGCGGTCACACAAAGTTGGACGGAAATTCTGAGCGTCAAGAACGCGGTGACGTACAACACGTACAACGAGCAGAGAAAATGAACCCAGTGCTGCTCTTCTGCTTGATCCCGAGCATGCGTGTAACTTTGTGCGTCGAAATTGTGTACACATGATTAGAATTTCCGACAACGGATTTTGTTGTCTGAAAATTTTAGACCCAGCTCTTCAAATTTTACACACGACACAACAAGCTCCTATCAAACATTTTCAGTCGGAAAATCCTATCGTGTGTACGGGGCATTAGGGTGTGTGTGTGTGTGTGTGTGGAAGGAAAAGGGAGCTTTTAATTTTTTCAAAATGATAATTTATATTGTGTGTGTGTGTATATGTGTGTATATATATATATAATATATATTGTGGCAGCACGCAGGTAAAGTCACCTGGTTGTATCCAGGATGGGAAATATGTGTGCCCTAGATTCAGGCTTTATGCAGACTACAACTAGAGAGGAAGAGTTAATGAGCCCAGCTGAAGTAAGTGGGCTCATTAAGACCTCTACAAAAAACCCCAGCATGCTTAGGGAGATACTCCATCCTGGAACCAGTTTTGTGTTTGTATAGACTGGGGAGTGTGACACCTGTTCTGTGCGTTGAGTTAACGCCTGTATGGCAAACCTCTACAACAGAGACAGGGACTGGTGCAGCACAAGGCTGCACTCAGTTGTTAGACAGGGAAACTAAGTGTGTAATTAGAGGTCAAGCTGACCAGGATTTATTTTCATGTTTTTCTTTTGCTTTGGCTGTTATATTTTTTTACTGCATGTAGCATGAATAAACCGCACCTTTTGTTTTTTTCCACTTACAACGCTGTCTGCTGTGCCTGATTTTGTGTTGTGAACCCATCCAGGGGGTCACACACACCCGCTGCCAAGCTAACCCCTCACAATATATACACACACACACACACACACACACACACACACTATCTTACAACAGTGAGTACACTCCACATTTTCGTAAATATTTTATTATCTCTTTTCATGTGACAACACTGAAGAAATGACACTTTGCTACAATGTAAAGTAATGAGTGCACATCTTGTATAACAGTGTAAATTTTCTATTCCCTCAAAATAACTCAACACCCAGCCATTCATGTCTAAACCGCTGGCAACAAAAGTGAGTACACCCCTTAGTGAAAATTTCCAAATTGGGCCCAATGTGTCAATATTTTGTGTGGCCACCATTATTTTCCAGCACTGCCTTAACCCTCTTGGGCATGGAGTTCAGCAGAGCTTCACAGGTTGCCACTGGAGTCCTCTTCCACCCTCCATGACGACATCACAGAGCTGGTGGATGTTAGAGACCTTGCGCTCCTCCACCTTCCTCTTAAGGATGCCCCACAGATGCTCAATAGGGATGAAGTCTGGAGACATGCTTGACCAGTTCGTCATCTTTACCCTCAGCTTCTTTAGCAAGGCAGAGGTCAGTTTGTCGGTGTGTTTGGGGCCGTTATCATGTTGGAATACTGCCCTGAGACCCAGTCTCCAAAGGAAGGGGATCATGCTGTGCTTCCATATGTCACAGTACATGTTGGCATTCATGGTTCCCTCAGTGAACTGTAGTTCCCCAGTGCCGGCAGCACTCATGCAGCCCCAGACCATGACACTCCCACCACCATGCTGAACTGTAGGCAAGTTGTACTCCTCACCTGGTTTCCGCCACACATGCTTGACACCATCTGAAACAAATACGTTTATTTTTGTCTCATCAGACCACAAGACATGGTTCCAGTAATCCATGTCCTTAGTCTGCTTGTCTTCAGCAAACTGTTTGCTGGCTCTCTTGTCCCAGAAGGAAGCCTCTTCTAAAGATGATGCACAACAGCCGTGCAGACCATTTTGATGCAGTGTGTGGTGTATGGTCTGAGCACTGACAGGCTGACCCCACCCCTTCAACCTCTGCAGCAATGCTGGCAGCACTCATACATCTATTCCTCCAAAGACAACCTCTGGATATGCCACTGAGCACGTGCACTCAACTTCTTTGGTCGACCATGGCAAAGCGGACTTTCCATCAGAATAAACGCTGACAGTCTTTCTGACGGAGTTCCGCTGAAACGGACTTGCCTACACACGATCACACCAAAGTCAGTTCACTTAGAACGCGATGTAGTGCGACTGGACTAGAAAAAGAAGTTCAATAGCCAGTAGCCAATAGCTGCACTTGTGTAGTTTTTGGTTTATCGGAATAGCATACAAACGGTTTTCCTGATAGGAAAAGATTTAAACATATTCTATTTGTAGGTCCTTCAGAATTTTTTAAAAGAAAAGTCAGATGAAGCCCACACGATCGGAATATCCAATGAAATGATTCCGTCTGACCTTTTCAGTTGGAAAGTCCGGTCGTGTGTACGCAGCATAAGTGGAACCTGTCCTGTTAAGCTGCTGTATGGTCTTGGACACTGTGCTGCAGCTCAGTTTCAGGGTCTTGGCAATCTTTATGTAAAGTACCAATTCTTTTTTTTTTTCAGATCCTCAGAGAGTTCTTTGCCCTGAGGTGCCATGTTGAACTTCCAGTATGAGAGAGTGAGAGCGATAACGCCAAATTTAACACACCTGCTCCCCATTCACACCTGAGACCTTGTAACACTAATGAGTCACATGACACCGGGGAGGGAAAATTGCTAATTTGGCCCATTTTGAACATTTTCACTTGGGGGGGGTGTACCCACTTTTGTTGCCAGCGGTTTAGACATTAATGGCTGTGTGTTTGAGTTATTTTTAGGGGGCAGCAAATTGTCAGTTATACAAGCTGTACATTCACTACTTTACATTGTAGCAAAGTGTCATTTCTTCAGTGTTTTCACATGAAAAGATATAATGAAATACTGATGAAAATGTGAGTGGTGTACTCACTTTTGTGAGATACTGTATGTGTAATTATATAATATACATATGCGTGTGTGTGTGTGTGTCTGTGTGTGTGTGTATATACATTGCTGCAGGTAGACATTATGTAGGAAAGTGATACAGTTTTAAAGTTTTATCTATGCAGAATCATTTTCTTACTGTTGTTTTATTTTTTACTAGCTAACCAGTCATACAGAAATCAGACGAAGCCGACGGACTTTGATAAAAAGGTGCTTGTGTGGGCTGGACGTTACAAAAGAAGGGAGAATGTTCCAGAATATGTATCGTGAGTAAATCTTAAAAGGAGAGATTTGGGGTTCCAAAAAAACAGACATACATACTTACCTCCATGCTGCAGCTGCCCCCCCCCCCCCCCCCCCACCAGCTCTAAAGCCCCGTACACACGATTGGACTTTCCAACGGGAAATGTGTGATGACAGGCTGTTGCCGGAAAATCCGACTGTAGCTCCATTGGACAATTGTTGGACTTTCCATGGACAAATGTTGGATGGCAGGTTTTAAAATTTTCCGCGGACAAACGTGTGTTGTCGGATTTTCCGAGCGCGTGTACACAAGTTCGTCGGACAAAAGTCTTGTAAAGTCTTGTAAACTAGCGTTCGTAATGGAGAATTAACATTTGTGACGTGGCAAATTATGAAATCTCTAAATACAGTGCACAATTCTCTTCTCTAACCACTTAAGGACCGCCGCATGGCAATGTACGTCGGTGCAATGGCACCGACAGGCACAAGCACGTACATGTACGTGCTCGCCAATCGGACCCCCTCCCGCTGCATGCGGCGGTCCGTTTCGCTGCAGGAGCGATCCGGGATGAGGGGATGGTCAGAAACCAACGGCTCGATCGCTCCTGGCGAATGAGAAGCTTCCCCCGCTGTGTATAGTAAACACAGGCAGGGAGGAAGTGATGTCATTCTCCTCAGGGCGGTCTTTTTGACCAGACTACGAGGAGAACAGTGAAAATAAGTGTGCACCAAACACTACACTGAAATGTAGGCACACAAACACCCCCCCCCCCCCCCCCCCGATCCCCCCTCCCAGTCACAGTGTCACTGATGGCAGTGATCATTTATTTACTGATCACTGCATTTAGTATCAGTTGTGACAGTAAAAACTGTCAGGGCAGTTAGTGTTAGATCCAGGGTAGCCCCCTACCCCCCCAATAAAGGTTTAACCCTCTGATTGCCCCTAGAGTTAACCCTTTCACCCCCTTTTGCCAGTGTCACTAAGCGATCATTTTTCTAAACGCTGCATTAGTGTCACTGGTGCCGCTAAGTAGCTAGTTATTTTTTTTAGGTTCACCGCCAGGTTTTTATAGCACTAGGTACCCCGATATACTACCCAATAATGGTTTTAACACCCTGATTGCCCCTAGTTAACCCTTTCACCAGCGATCACCGTATAAGTGTCACTGGTGACGCTGGATAGCCAGTTTGTTATTTAGGTTCCCCGTCAGGTTTTTATATAGCGCCAGGGACCCCCATATACTACCTAATAAAGATTTTAACCCCCTGATTGCCTCTAGTTAACCCTTTCACCAGTGATCACCGTATAAGTGTTACAGGTGACTCTGGTTAGTTAGTTTGCTTTTTATAGCATCAGGGCACCCACCATTTATTACCCAATAAAGGTTTAACCCCCTGATCACCCGGCGGGTGATATCAATTAGGTTTTAGGGTCAGGGTCTGCGTCGCCCCAGGCAGTGCTAGGTTCGTGCCAGTACCGCTAACACCCACACGCAAAGCATACACCTCCCGTAGGGGTATAGTATCTGAACAGATCAATATCTGACTGATCAGATCTATACTAGCGTCCCCAGCAGTTTATGGTTCCAAAAACACGCATTGTTAGTGGGATCAGCCCAGATACCTGCTAGCACCTGCGTTTTGCCCCTCCGCCCAGCCCACCCAAGTGCAGTATCGATCGATCACTCTCACTTACAAAACACTAAACGCATAACTGCAGCGTTTGCAGAGTCAGGCCTGATCCCTGCGATCGCTAACAGTTTTTTTTGGTAGCGTTTTATATTTAAATCCGGAAGGCAGTGCTTGGTTTTCGGGGTCCCGTACACGGCTAGGCTCCCAAAAAGTCCCCCACATGTCGTATCCCCGTACTCGAGAGAAGCAGCAGAATATATTTTGGGGTGTAATTCCACATATAACTATGGCATGTGTGAGCAATATATAATTTAGTAACAACTTTTAGTAAACTTTATTTTTTTATTTTTTTTGTTTAATTATTCAATCACTTGGAACAAAAAAAAATATTCAATGGGCTCAACATGCCCCTCAGCAATTTCCTTGGGGTGTCTACTTTCCAAAATGGGGTCATTTGGGGGGAGGAGGTTTGTACTGCCCTGCCATTTTAGCACCTCAAGAAATGAGATGGGCAGTCATAAATTAAAAGCTGTGTAAATTCCAGAAAATGTACTCTAGTTTGTAGACGCTATAACTTTTGCGCAAACCAATAAATATACGCTTATTGACATTTTTTTTACTAAAGACATGTGGTTGAATAAATTTTTCCCTAAATGTATGACTAAAATTGAGTTTATTTGATTTTTCTTATAACAAAAAGTAGAAAATATCTTTTTTTTTTTTCTCGAAATTTTCAGTCTTTTTCCATTTATATCGCAAAAAATAAAAATCACAGAGGCAATCAAATACCATCAAAAGAAAGCTCTATTTGTAGGAAGAAAAGGACGCAAATTTAGTTTGGGTACAACATTGCATGACCGCGCAATTACCAGTTAAAGCAGTGCAGTGTGAAATTGTAAAAAGACCTCTGGTCCTTAGGCTGACAATTGGTCCGGGGCTGAAGTGGTTAAACTGGCTGTAAACCCTTACAACACACTTTGACCTACAGGTAAGCCTAGATTAAGGCTTACCTGTAGGTCTAAGAAATATCTCCTAAACCTACACAGTTTAGGTGATATTTGCCGAAAGACAGGCACCGCTATCTACGGCGCATGGTGCCTGTCAAGGTGCACTGAGCGCGCTTCCGTCAACGGCTAGATGCCGTGCGTGGGAGTGACTTCATCGTAGGTTTGCCGGATGACAGCGGGGGAGCAGAGAGACCCACCGAGAAGATGGATGCGCTGGACTACAGGGGACAGCGGTGACTTCGCTGGCTCCTGTGTCAGGTAAGTGACACATAATGGACTACTATGCGATGCATAGTAGTCCATTATGCTTTACCTTTTCAGGGAATGAAAGAGGAAGTAAACTCATCAGGGTTTACTTCCTCTTTAATGGGATAATAATAAAGCTGCTTTGCTGGTGATACTGATGGAGTTATTGCAAACTAATGTTCAAAGGCTTTTTTTTTTTCTAGTGATAGCAAGAATAATATTATTATGCTTTTTTTTTTTTTTTTTTTTTTTTTTTTTTATTTGGGCAAGTTACCACAACACCATTATTCCGTAGTTTTTAAGATCAAAGATACAACTATGTTGGTGTCCCTTGTGAGTTTTAAATTGTAATTTTTTTAAATGTAACTGCCTATTCCCAAACTGTCATTTGAAGTAAAACACATAGCCAAGTATTATTTGCCACAATTTTTTTATTGTGCATTAAAAAATTAAACTAAATACAATTAGACATGCTATCTGCCAATAGAACTTAACCAAAAAGTGCATTCTATGCATCCAAAAATATACCAAACCAAATCATTCAACCAGAAAAATGTCAAAGCAATAACTCCAAGGCCAATAATAAATAACACGATATCTCCTCCGATTCCGCAACATGTCTGGTTGACGAACGGCTGTTCAGAACCGAACTGAAAAGCACGAAATGAAAAGCGTGAATCAACGCTCACCAAACTTCTACTAACACGAAATTAGCAAAGGAGCCCAAAGGGTGACACTGAAGAGCTGAAAAACAATGTAGCATGTCACTACATTCGTAATTGTTGGCCAACAATTGTGTGGCTGTGTGTATGCAAGACAAGTTTGGGCCAATGCACTTTGGACAAAATTCCACAGTTTTGTTGGCCAACAATCCTATCATGTGTACGAGGCTTTAGGCTGAGAACTGAATCATCACAGGATCGCAGATCACTCAGTTCTCAGTCTTTCCGGAGCAGAGAGCAGTGACTGTCAGTCACCCCTCTGTTCTCTGCCCATTCAGCACTCACTGGTGTGCCAGGCTAGAGAGGGGGCAGGCGCAGCTGGCTGTGGCTCACGGCAGCACGCTGTGAGCTGGAGCCAACTGTCAGTTAGGCTGCTGGGTGGATCCTGACAAAATGGTCAGGATTCTTCCAAAACCTGGAGTGGCTCTGTGACATCAGCTGACAGTGGACTGTAGTTTTAGCCTGCTGCAAGCTGACTCTGGGTCACGAGCGCAAAAGTAAGTGCACTCCTGTTACTAACAAGAGACATGTGGCCAAACAAAGGCATATTTGAAGTCCAGACATTGTGATAATCATGCATCCCTCCATAGCTACAGCAGAGAAATTAGTGTACACAGGAAGGAACAGGAAGTGTATTCACAGGATTACCAAGTGAAAATAAAGGAAAGAAAGCCTAAAACGGAAAACTAATGTCGCCACATCTGAGAATTGATAAGCTGCAATATTTTATAGTTTTGAGCAAGGCCAAAGCTAGAGGTGCTGGGGTGGGCTGGGCCATCTAGATTTTGGTGGCAATGGGTTCTGTGGGTGCTAAGTGGTCCTTCTCCTGATCATCCTGCTGTGGGATTCCCCCCCCCCCGCACACAGAGCTAGGGATTGCAGATGGTCAGGAGGAGGAGCACTTCACACTTTACTTGGAGTGGATTCTTTCAGTAACAGCCTTCAGAATATCTGCAGCAGCCTTCCCTGGTCATCTCTTGCAGTTCACACAAAGTGCGCAGGACTCAGGAGGGCTGCTGCAGCTGTTCAGAAGGCCTGGGCAGTGAGAAGAGCAGGTGTATGGTCAGGAACTCCAGGATGTCTATATCTGTCACTCCAGGATGCCAGCTACACGGCAAATACAGCTGGGGCCGCCAATAGTGAGATCAGGAAAAACACCTGTAACACATTGGGTCAACAGAGCGTGGCAGGAAATGCCTGTGGATGGCTCAGTTTGGGGACTCCAGAGTGCACAGCACTGAACCTTATGGAAAACCAATTGAACACACTACCCCTCCTCATGGAATGTGCACTGATTTCCACACAGCAAGGTGAGTGCTCTCCGTGCACACAGATAGTAATAGACTTTTGCTCTCTGCATTACTGCTGACCTCTACACTCTGTTACATGCATCTGACCCTTGCACTGTGTTGCATACTGTAATACTGACATACACTCTGTGTTGCGTACTAGTGACCTCTGCACTCTGTGTTAGTAACTCCTAAGCCCTGCACTCTGTGTTACATACTAGTGACCCTTGCATACTGTGTTACATACTAGTGTTCACTGCACACTGTTACTACTGATCTCTGAACACTGTGCAGTAGGTACGTACTTCAATTAGCTACCATTATTTAGTTCATTGTCTTTGTTAAATTATAATTGCAGTTTATTATGTATAATTTTTTTTTTAGCTGGGAAAGCAGGCCCCTTGACTTTTTTTACTGTACCCTCAGATCAGACAAACTAGATCGGGCCGGTTTTAAGGGTTTAAAGTGGTTGTAAACCCTTAGGCCGCGTACACACGCAGGGACTGTTCGCCCAACTTTGTCCGTCAAACAGTTTCGGCAAACAGTCCGCTCAAAATTAGCATGGACGGACATGGCCACACACGACGGACGAACAGTTTGCTGAAACCGTGCGCGATGACGTGAACGGCACGTACGACGGGACGAAAAATACGACGTCCTATACACTGCATTATAACTTTCGGCGTGTAAATCCTTTCTGAGCATGCGCGGAACTTAGTTTGCCGAACAAGCCTACACACGAGGGGACTGTTCGCTGAAACAAAGTTTCAGCGGACAGTTTTTCGGAATTTCCGAAAAACCTTGTTCAGCGGACTGTTCGCTGAAACTGTCCGCTGAAAGCCCACACACGAGCGGACTGTCCGCCGAAACACTGTTCAGCGGACAAAGTTGGGCGAACAGTCCCCGCGTGTGTACGCGGCCTTACAAACCACTTTGACCTACAGGTAAGCCTAGATTAAGGCTTACTTGTAGGTCCAAGAAATATCTCCTAAACCTATATGGTTTAGGAGTTATTTTCCCTGAAAACAGCCACTGCTGTCTACGGCGCATGCGCCGTAGACAGTGGCGCGCAGGCGCACTGAGCGCGGCATTCTCAACGACGGAGCTGCTGCGCGTGTCGGCTCCCGTGCGCATGCGCGGGAGTGACGTCATCGCGGCTTCGCCGAATGACAGCGGCGGAGCTGCGAGACCCCACCAAAAAGATGGAATGCGGCGGACTACAGGGGATAGCGGTGACTTCACTGGCTCCTGTGTCAGGTAAGTGACACATAATGGGCTACTATGCGATGCATAGTAGTCCATTATGCTTTGCCTTTGCAGGGAATGAAAGAGGAAGTAAACTCATCAGGGTTTACTTCCTCTTTAAATATGCTTTAAGACTTGATTCACACTAACGCGCTTTTTGATGCATTTTGCAGAAATGCAGGGACATTTTTTAACATGGGTTCCCATGGAACATGTTCACATCAATGTATTTTTGTGCCTCTGCATTTTTGGAAAGGGTCTGGGACTTTTTTCATGCAAAATGCAGCGTTTTTCATGTAATAGAAGTCAATGGACCTGCATCAAAAACGCAAGCACCGTGTTTTTACTGCAATTTGCGTTTTTTTTTCTCTGTATATAGTATGTGAAGGAAATGTAGATTGTCTAAAGGTGATTTCTTAACCCCTTCATGTCTGTCAAAGTGTGACGTTCAATCCCCACACAGGCCTGGGAGATTAGCCCATTGAGACAATGACGCAAAACAACAAAGTCTCTCCGAGCAAATCTAATCTTTATTCTTTGGTGTGAATATTTAAAGGGGGCTTTCAGAAAGTACCACCCTTTGAACGTGTCATACAGATTATCCAATCATATACAAGTACAGCCTACAATAAAAGTGAAACTAGCAATTCCTCAAAATCATGTGCTTTCTAAGAAACCAAACAACTAAATAAGGTAACAGTAACATGGGAAACGAAACTAAACTAGCAAAACTTGAGCATACATTTTGTGAGGTGGATGTTGGAGAGAGACACAAAATGGAAACTAAATTTCTTAAAGAATGAAAGCGGATAAGCTAAATATCCCTTCAGCAGGTTGCTAAGCAACCACAGTGTAAAAAGAAAAAAGGAAAAAAAACACGACGGGCACTGCAAAAAGCACTGCAAAAATGCTCAAAAGCAACATGCATAGATGTGAATCGAGCCTAAGGCCGCGTACACACGAGAGGATTGTCCGTCCAACTTAGTCCGCTGAAACGTGTTTCAGCGGACAATCCGCTCGTGTGTGGGCTTCAGCTGACTTTTTCAGCGGACAGTCTGGCGGACTTAGTCTTTCGGAATTTCCGTAATATTGTCCGTCCAAACTTGGTTTCAGCGGACGGTCCGCTCGTGAGTAGGCTAGTTCGACGGACTAAGTATGGCGCATGCTCAGAAAGGATTTACACGGCCGAAGGTTGCATTGCAGTGTATTGGACGTCGAATTTCGTACACGTCATCGCGCACGCTTAAAAACGGACTGTCTGTTCGTCGTGTGTGGTCAAGTCCGTTCATTCAAAAGTAGGACGGACTGTCTGTCGGATTGTCTGACGGACTTAGTTGGACGGATAGTCCGCCCGTGTGTACGCAGCCTAAGAGGTTGCAAATCTGTTAAATCACTCAGTGAAGAAGTAATAAGCATTTATTGCTGCCGTGGGAGAGAACTTCATGATCTAATATCCAGTCTGCTGTGTAGTGTGTGTGTGACACACACACACACAAAAGTGAGTACACCCCTCACAATATTTTTATATCTTTTCATGTGACAGCACTGAAGAAATAAACAAGATGTTTTGGGGGGCACACCCTAAAAAAAATGCATAAAGATGGTGCTGCCATAAGACCATACAACAGAACAAAAATATTATAGCGCACACATGCAAAACTAACATTTACCTCCAGCAAGGCTTTTTGAAAACACCTAGACATTTTCAAAAATCATTATCAAAAAATATGGGGATTTGGTCACACCATATTGCTGTGCGGTGCTTAAGCCCACTTACTGCGACAAAGTACCCCATGATCAGTGGGTCCTACACTATCCATAGACTAGGAGAGCCTGCTTCTCTGAACCATGGGAGCCATACCCTCCTCTATATGGGAGAACATGAGGTCTCCACCTCTATCATGTTTTCCCATATAGAGGAGGGTATGGCTCCCATGGTTCAGAGAAGCAGGCTCTCCTAGTCTATGGATAGTGTAGGACCCACTGATCATGGGGTACTTTGTCGCAGTAAGTGGGCTTAAGCACCGCACAGCAATATGGTGTGACCAAATCCCCATATTTTTTGATAATGATTTTTGAAAATGTCTAGGTGTTTTTAAAAAGCCTTGCTGGAGGTAAATACTGAAGAAATGACACTTGTATAATCTGCAAAGGGTGGGCCAACTCAATATTGAACCCTACAGACTAAGACTGAGATGCCATTAAAGTTCATATACGTGTAAAGGCAGGCATCCCAATACTTTTGGTAATATAGTGTATATATAGCTTTATTGTCAGAGAATAGTTGCAGGACCCATATGGGTGCAGGTTTCAGGAGTGCGCTATGCACAGAGTGCAAGGTTCATTAGTGTGTTGTGTGCAGGGTTCATTAGTGTGTTGTGCACAGAGTGCAGGGTTCATTAGTGTGTTGTGCACAGAGTGCAGGGTTCATTAGTGTGTTGTGCACAGAGTGCAGGGTTCATTAGTGTGTTGTGCACAGAGTGCAAGGTTCATTAGTGTGTTGTGCACAGAGTGCAAGGTTCATTAGTGTGTTGTGCACAGAGTGCAAGGTTCATTAGTGTGTTGTGCACAGAGTGCAAGGGTTCATTAGTGTGTTGTGCACAGAGTGCAAGGGTTCATTAGTGTGTTGTGCACAGAGTGCAAGGGTTCATTAGTGTGTTGTGCACAGAGTGCAAGGGTTCATTAGTGTGTTGTGCGCAGAGTGCAAGGTTCATTAGTGTGTTGTGCGCAGAGTGCAAGGGTTCATTAGTGTGTTGTGCGCAGAGTGCAAGGGTTCATTAGTGTGTTGTGCGCAGAGTGCAAGGGTTCATTAGTGTGTTGTGCGCAGAGTGCAAGGGTTCATTAGTGTGTTGTGCGCAGAGTGCAAGGGTTCATTAGTGTGTTGTGCGCAGAGTGCAAGGGTTCATTAGTGTGTTGTGCGCAGAGTGCAAGGGTTCATTAGTGTGTTGTGCGCAGAGTGCAAGGGTTCATTAGTGTGTTGTGCGCAGAGTGCAAGGGTTCATTAGTGTGTTGTGCGCAGAGTGCAAGGGTTCATTAGTGTGTTGTGCGCAGAGTGCAAGGGTTCATTAGTGTGTTGTGCGCAGAGTGCAAGGGTTCATTAGTGTGTTGTGCGCAGAGTGCAAGGGTTCATTAGTGTGTTGTGCGCAGAGTGCAAGGGTTCATTAGTGTGTTGTGCGCAGAGTGCAAGGGTTCATTAGTGTGTTGTGCGCAGAGTGCAAGGGTTCATTAGTGTGTTGTGCGCAGAGTGCAAGGGTTCATTAGTGTGTTGTGCGCAGAGTGCAAGGGTTCATTAGTGTGTTGTGCGCAGAGTGCAAGGGTTCATTAGTGTGTTGTGCGCAGAGTGCAAGGGTTCATTAGTGTGTTGTGCGCAGAGTGCAAGGGTTCATTAGTGTGTTGTGCGCAGAGTGCAAGGGTTCATTAGTGTGTTGTGCGCAGAGTGCAAGGGTTCATTAGTGTGTTGTGCGCAGAGTGCAAGGGTTCATTAGTGTGTTGTGCGCAGAGTGCAAGGGTTCATTAGTGTGTTGTGCGCAGAGTGCAAGGGTTCATTAGTGTGTTGTGCGCAGAGTGCAAGGGTTCATTAGTGTGTTGTGCGCAGAGTGCAAGGGTTCATTAGTGTGTTGTGCGCAGAGTGCAAGGGTTCATTAGTGTGTTGTGCGCAGAGTGCAAGGGTTCATTAGTGTGTTGTGCGCAGAGTGCAAGGGTTCATTAGTGTGTTGTGCGCAGAGTGCAAGGGTTCATTAGTGTGTTGTGCGCAGAGTGCAAGGGTTCATTAGTGTGTTGTGCGCAGAGTGCAAGGGTTCATTAGTGTGTTGTGCGCAGAGTGCAAGGGTTCATTAGTGTGTTGTGCGCAGAGTGCAAGGGTTCATTAGTGTGTTGTGCGCAGAGTGCAAGGGTTCATTAGTGTGTTGTGCGCAGAGTGCAAGGGTTCATTAGTGTGTTGTGCGCAGAGTGCAAGGGTTCATTAGTGTGTTGTGCGCAGAGTGCAAGGGTTCATTAGTGTGTTGTGCGCAGAGTGCAAGGGTTCATTAGTGTGTTGTGCGCAGAGTGCAAGGGTTCATTAGTGTGTTGTGCGCAGAGTGCAAGGGTTCATTAGTGTGTTGTGCGCAGAGTGCAAGGGTTCATTAGTGTGTTGTGCGCAGAGTGCAAGGGTTCATTAGTGTGTTGTGCGCAGAGTGCAAGGGTTCATTAGTGTGTTGTGCGCAGAGTGCAAGGGTTCATTAGTGTGTTGTGCGCAGGGTGCAAGGGTTCATTAGTGTGTTGTGCGCAGGGTGCAAGGGTTCATTAGTGTGTTGTGCGCAGGGTGCAAGGGTTCATTAGTGTGTTGTGCGCAGGGTGCAAGGGTTCATTAGTGTGTTGTGCGCAGGGTGCAAGGGTTCATTAGTGTGTTGTGCGCAGGGTTCAGGAGTGTGTTGTGCACAGAGTGCAGGATTCAGAGGTGCACTCTGCATGGAGTGTAGGGTCCTAGAGTGTTCTATGCAGAAGGTGCAGGGTTCAGCCCTCTTCCACAGCTCCTTACTCTGCATCCCCTATCCACATCATACTGCCATCTCTGCACTCTTCTTCAGCTCTCAGCTCTGATCTGGGCACACAAACCCCTTTTCACTGCGCTTCTCTTTGCCCTGTCCCCCTTTCCCCAGCTTCAAAGCACCTTTCAGCAGCCGGCCCGGCTGCAGTACCTCCTACAGCCTCTGCTTCTTTTTCCCTCAGGGAGAGGTTACAAGTGATGGGTGAGAACAGGGCAAGTGCCAGATGTGGCTGAATAAAAAACCTTGTATATATAAAAATATATTTGTGTGTGTGTGTGTGTGTGTATATAAAATATATATCACGCACAATTATTGTACTTTTATGTTTTTCTTTCAGGGTGGAAGCCATAGCAAATGCCAGGGGTAAATTGCGAATAAGGATCTGCATGGCAATGATTGTGGGAACGCTTACGGGATGTCTTTTGATGGTGTGGTCTGGTAAAAAAGTAAGTACTTAATATGCGCAGTTGTGGGCCTGACAAGCCTGGTGTTATCTAACTTGCCTACATTTACCTGCTTTGTCATTAAAAGTAAATTTATCACAAACCCAAACAAATCATGTAATGTGAAATTGCGGTAAAAAATGTTACCTTTAGTAAATTTCAACATAACAGCTAAAGTTTTATATATCTTGATCTTAACTTTTCCTGTAAAAATGAAACTTGGACCATTTCTTCCTGTGACGGGAGGCAGAATGAGTAGAATCCAGCTTTTAAAGGGAATGTTGATCTTTTGATTGTATGTTTAGAGGATTATGGCCCCACTGACCCTTCCAAGTGGGGGTAACTGTGATTACCCATGGGAGGTTAAGAGGGGCTTCCTGTAAAAAGCTACAGACGGGAAACTCCATTTAAAGCATTGGGAGTCTGACAGCATCTGCAGCTATTTGCAGCCGTTCACTTGTAATCGTGCATGCAGCGATTATCTGAGCATGATCAGCCCTGGATGCAGACAGTCAGTTCAGTGCCAATCATCCGCAGGTAATCGCTGCATGTTCGATTATATCTTCCCAGTGCTTCGAATGGGACTTCCAACCAGCAATCATTTGCTATTTACAGGATAACCCTGTTGGGTGAATGGGGACTAATGCCGCGCACACACGGTTGGAATTCTGGCCAGAAAAAGACCGATGAGAGCTTTTCATCGGAAAATGCAACCGTGTGTATTCTTCATCGGAATTTAGCTGTCCGAGTTTCCGCCAGCCAAAAATTAATAGCGTGTTCTCAATTTTCCAGACGGAAAAACTTTCTATTGGTAATTCTGATTGTGTGTATGCAATTCCGACACTCCAAAAAATCACGCATGCTCAGATTCAACTACGAGACGGAAGCTATTGGCTACTGGCTATTGAACTTCCTTTTTCTAGTTCCGTTGTACGTGTTGTACATCACCGCGTTCTAAACTATCGGAATTTGGTGTGACCGTGTGTAGGCAAGAGCCGGAATTCCGTCGGGAAAACCATCAGAGCTTCTTCCGACAAGAATTCTGATCGTGTGTATGCGGCATTAGTCTTTGGATTTACTGATTTATTGTGATTTTTCTCTGAAGGCAAGCGCCGCATATTTCATAATATGGTCAGTAGAGCTGTGTGAAAATGAGAATCACAATTTTTTTTTTGAAAAAAGATCCCGATTCTCGCGGTATAACATCATCTTTCACACTATACAAAAAATTGGGCTAACTTTACTGTTTCGTTTTTTTGAGGTTTTTTTTTGTTTATATTTAAATTTAAAAGTGTTTTTTTTCCCCAAAAATTGCATTTGAAAGATTACAAATACAGCGTGACATAAAAGATTGCAACATCCGACATTTTATTCTCTAGGGTCTTTGCTAAAATTATTATATAATGTTTGGAGGTTCTAAGTAATTTTCTAGCAAAAAATACTGATTTAAACGTAAGCAACAAGTGTCAGAAAAAGGCTTAGTCTTTAACCGCTTTCGGAACGCCCACCACCCATATACTGCGGCAGGGCAACCCAGCTGCACAAAATCGCATACCTGTAGGTGATTTTGTGCATGCGGTGTAGGGGACGTGTGTAGGGGACGTGTGCGCCGCTCCTGCTCTGATTGGACACAGCGGAAGCCAATCAGTGGTCCGATCATTCGCAGGAGAGACACGGAGCAGCGGTGTGCCTATGTAAACAAGGCACACCGCTGATCTGTCAGTGAGGAAAAGAGAGATCTACTGTTTCAGCTAAGCTGAAAGAACCTCCCTAGGACACACTTAACCCCTTGATCGCTCCCCTTCCCTGCCAGTGTCATTTATACGGGGATCAGTGCATTTTTTTTTTTTTTTTTTTGCACTGATCACTGTATTGGTGTCACTGGTCCCCAAAAAATGTCAGGGTCAGATTTGTCTGCCACAATGTCGCAGTCCCACTAAAAATCACTGATCGTCGCCAATACTAGTTAAAATAAAAATTCCATAAATCTAACCCATAGTTTGTAGACATGATGACTTTTGCACAAACCAATCAATAGACACTTATTGGGATTTTTTTTTTTTTACCAAAAATATGTAGCACAATATGTATTGGCCTAAACTGCTGAAGAAATTAATTTTTTTAATTTTTTTATTGGGAATGTTTTATAGCATAAAGTAAAAAAATATTGTTTTTTTATTCAGAATTGCTGCTCCTTATTTTGTTTATAGCACAAAAAATAGAAACCACGGAGGTGATCAAATACCACCAAAAGATAGCTCTATTTGTGGGGAATCATAAGAATTTTATTTGGGTACAGCATTGCATGACCGTGCAATTGTCCGTAAAAGCAAGGCAGTGCCGTATTGCAAAAAATGGCCTGGTCAGGAAGTGGGTAAAACCTTCTGGAGCTGAAGTGGTTAAAGCGGTTGTATAGTCTTAATTTGAACTTTTACCTACAGGTAAGCCTATAATGAGGCTTACCTGTAGGTAAAAAAAAATCTTCTAAACCTGTAAGGTTTAGGAGATATTCCCCTCGCAATGAGCCGCTGACTGCACCGGCGCATGCGCACAGGAGATTCTTGGCTGGAAGCCCGGCAGACGCCAGACCCTGCCGGAAAGAAATCTCTCGATTGCATGCGTAGGAGTGACGATATCGCTGCTCCGGGCACTCACAGCACCAGAGCTGCGATATCTGGAAGACACGCCGAGGGAACATGTCAGCTCCCTCGGCGTGTATCGGGTGAGATGCCAGAGGCTCGTTCTAAGGTAAGTATTTCATAATGAGCTAGTATGCGATGCATAATAGCTCATTATGCCTTTTGCCTTGCAGGTGTGAAAAAACAAACATACATGTCAGCAGGTTTACTACCGCTTCAAGTGGTTAAACTGACCTCAGTTACAGACCCAAGTTCATTCCTTTGATCTACAAGAACTGAAAGATACTTTGTTTATAGTTCTCCCTCTGAACACTGACAACGTTGTGGTAAACTTATCAGGCTGCATGTTTTTTTTTTTTTTTTTTTTTTGTTCGCTTTGAGCAGAGAACTCTCTGCACTGAATCCAGGAAATGCTGTATTAATATCGTGAGGGGGGTTGAATGGATATTGCGTTTTTTTTTTTTTTTTTTTTTTTTTAAACTATTAATAGTGCAGCTGTAATGGTCAGGTTGAATTGCTTAGGTTTGCAACTGGTTTATTTTACAGTATTCTACACATTAAACAATATTTTTTTTCTTCTA
This sequence comes from Lithobates pipiens, assembly GCF_037356315.1. NCBI lineage: Eukaryota > Metazoa > Chordata > Amphibia > Anura > Ranidae > Lithobates > Lithobates pipiens. The sequence continues at coordinate 56,665,442 of NW_027507685.1, read as the reverse complement.
TTACTACAACAAATCTGTTCTTTTTTTTTATGTAGTTCTTGAAGTTGGAGTGCCAATGTAAAAATAAAATAAGCTGCCATACTAGATTTCTCCCATAGTATTTATGTATCTAAAACATGAGGGCACAGCTCCCTATTACAAAGAAAGTGAGGGTGTTTGGGCTGTTTGAGGTGGTTCTCTGGCTCCATACAGACTATGCTTCTTATAGGATTGCATTAACATACTCCCTCTAAAGTGAAAAGAACACTGAGGCAGAGCAAAGCAAGAGGTTTGTTTTTAGTGACCCCCCCCCCCCCCTCTTCCCCATCAGCATGTTTTTCCTTCTCTCCTCTGCTGATGCTTGGTGGTTGGCCCAGTGATGTATACCAAACAAAAGCACCTAGGGAGTCTTGTCTTCATTTAATAAGGTAATTCTCACCGACTATATAGCGGGGGGGGGGGGGGGGGGGGTATATAATCAAAGCCATATATACTCCAAAAGAAAAAAACAAAAAAGAAATTGATACTAATACACCCTAAAGAGTTAAATTGCCAACATTTATTAAGCTATCAATAGCAAAGATAAATAACAAGCATATAAAAATCCCTAGATCCCCAATACTGACTCCATACATAAAAATCCCTATACAAAGATGGCCCAGTGATGTCACATGTGGGTAGGTTGGAAATACTTAGCCCAGTGTAATCTGTGGCTCGAATCATTCAGATCTGTTTTGCCCTGCATAAACTGGCTCTAAGACCCCATTCACACCTGAGCGTTTTGTAGCTTGAAGCCTGAGGCTACAAAGCGCTAGAGGGGAAAAATTCTATTATTCTCAATGGAGATGGTTCACATCTCCACTCCATGTCGCCTGAACCCGAACGCCTGAAGCTCAAACAAGTTCCGGACCCTTTTTTGTCGCTCGAATTGAGCAGATTTGGGCGTTTTTCTTCTTTTAACATTGGTGACCTTTTGCCCTGCACAAAATCGTGTCAAATCGCGGTAAAAACGCCGCGAATCGCGGTAAACGCTGCAAAAAACACTTAAAAACGCTACGCTCAGGTGTGAATGCAGCCTAAAGCCCAACTACAGTCAAAGTTGTTGTTTTTATTTTTTTTATTTTTGCCGGTTAGAACACTACTCGGGTTATTATTCCTGTCTGTGGTTTTGGAGATTTCCATTAATTTATCAATATGATTGTGTAAGTAGGGGAGTAACTAGATGTTATTCCCTTCCTGTGCAAATGTGTGACTTATATTAATGTTAGTTTAGGGGCTGCTCATTGTGAGGTTTAAACCTATTGAGTGGAAATTGGTGATGAACCACGCACCCTGTAAATAGATGAGCAATAAAGTGCAAAATGCAATATCAAACAAGCGCTACATGTCTCTAGTGATTTAATCAAATCAAGTGACTAAAATTCTTCCTCCACCAACGCCGATCACTCAGCCTACTCACCAGATCTACATGAACCCCATTACAGGAGTCCTATACAGTAAGTGGATACTAGATGCTCCCGTTGTCCGTCTCAGTGATGCTCAATGCTGTACTCAAATAAAAGACCTAAGTACTTCACCATGGGAGACTGTTTCTTTTCTGCATCCCTCCATTGATGTCCGGAGATCTGGTGCGTGTCTTTCCTATATGGTGCTGGAGGCTTCATTGCTGAGTCACTGAGATGGACAATGGGAACATCTAGTATCCACTTGCTGTATATGACTCCTGTAACGGGGGTCGTGTGGATCTGGTGAGTAGGCTGAGTGATCGGTGTTGGTGGAGGAAGAATATCAGCCACCTGATTGTCGGATCCATGAGATCATTGCACCTTTGGAAATCACTTGATGACAGTTTTTGGATTATTATTATTATACATTTGAGTACATTTTTTTGGATGCTGCACTTGACTATCTGCCACTCACTGGAAACATTAGGTGCCAATCTCATTGCACATTTATTTTGCACTTTATGAATTTGTATAATTCATCCACTAGGGACATCTAGTGGTTATTTTTTGATATTGCATTTTGCAATCTACACAGAAGAGCAAAAAAAAAAAACTGAGTTTTTAACCCTTTTAACCCTCCTCACCCTTCTAAAGAAGTGTTGCTGTCTGTGTCCACATTAGAATGACTGCAAAGACTGAAGTCTATTCAAAACTAAACCATAACTGCCAGATGTTGGCTTTTTAGTGTTCATTTGTATTAACATGATCATGTGAAAGAGAACCGAATATTCATATGCATGCACAACATATTCATTTGTAAATTATTATATTAGTAAAGTATTATTTAATAGAGATGTATGTGTCCTGCTATTTTGCCTGAACCAGACACTTCAGCTTCGGTGCTGTCTCAATAGTAGACAGGTAACAATGAACCCTATTTATTAAAGTGTGGAGCTGTGTGGACTACCATTCACTTCACTGGGCTTTACTTTTTTTGCAAAACATGTTCAACTTGTTTGGTAAAGTAGTTTCCAGTGCAGCTGCTCTCAGACTTAAGATGACCTTAAAACCTCTAACCCTCAAGTGCTAGATTTAGACAAAGTAAAGCTAAGTAAAGGTGCAAATATTACTATTTAAAGCAGCACTTTAACCATAACAGTTTGGTTACCATTAAAGCAGTAGTTAACTCTGTATATGAACGTGTACCGGCAGGTACGTTTACAATAATGTTTCTGTAGACATCACAAATCTCTCTGTTTGATATCCACATCAGCAATAGCTGATGAGGGCACCCGTGCATGTGCAGTAATGCTCTGCATTCAGGGCCCACAGAGCGCCATGCCCGGAAAGTGACTCCCGTGTGCTTGTGCTGGTGTGACGTCATCGCAACTTGGCCATTCAAATGGCCAGAGCCCTCTAACCTGGAAGGAAGACTGGATGGACATGGAAGCCCCCAGAGTGGTGAGACCATGCCACTGGAGGGTAGCATTTGAAAGGTAAATTTGTCATAATGTGCTAGTATGTGGCACATACTAGGACATTTTAGCATAAACCTGCAGGCAGCCCAGATGTCTTTATTTATTTTTTAGCCAGTTTAATATCACTTTAACCTCCTCAATACCAGGCACTTAAACACCTTCCTGCCCAGACCAATTTTAAGCTTTCAGCGCTGTCGCACTTTGACAATTGCGCGGCCATGCTACACTGTACCCAAATGAAATTTTTATAATTTTTTCCCACAAATGGGGATCTCTTTTGGTGGTATTTAAACACCTCTACGGTTTTTATTTTTTGCTAAACAAAAAAAGACCGAAAACTTTTGAAAAAAATGTTTTTTTTTTTGTTTCAAAACTTTCTAAATAAGTACGTTTTTATCCTTCACTGACGGGCACTGATGGGTCTGCACTGACGGGCACTGATGAGGTGGCACCAATGAAGTGGCACTGGTGAGGTGGCACTGATATGTGGCACTGATAGGCAGACTGACACCCCACAACAATGATCACCGCGATGCGCGCCCCCGGGGGGTGCGCAGCGGCTCAAAATCCTGAGGACGTCCTATGACACCCGGTCAGGATTTTGAAACCACTTTTCAGCTGTCATTTCACTATTGGTGGGCAGCAAGTGGTTAATGTTCTTTAACAGAAGAAAATACATCCCACGTTAATAATTGTGCTACCAAAATTAGTGCGTGCTGTAAATTGCCTCCAGCATTGCTCCTGTTTGTTCTTGCTGAAGGGCACTATTTTGTTGAAGCTCAGAGCAGTCACTTGTTTATGGGAAACTCTCCCTCGCTCCCTGATCTCAAAAACCATGTCATTTTCTTCAATTAAAATATTTATATTTCCAGCCTTAATTGTAGTATGCATTGGCTCGGCTAAAAAAAGAAGGCTGACAGAAACTTTATACACTAGCAGCTCCTTAAACTACTAAACTTGTACACTAGCAGTTCCTAAACTCGAGTTTAGGAGCGTTTGGTGTTTTTCTGCCAAAGCTCCTAAGTTCCATTCCATAAAAGCCTATTGGGGTTATTTATGAAAGGCGAATCCACATTGCACTTCAAGTGCAAAGTACACTTAAAATTACACTGAAAATGCACTTGGAAGTTCAGTCGCTGTAAATCTGAGGGGTAGATCTGAAATGAGGGGAAACTCTGCTGATTTTATCACCCAATTATGTGATAAAATGCTGTTATTTATTTTTCCTTGCATGTCCCCCTTAGATCTACAGCAACTGCACTTCCAAGTGCACTTTCAGTGCAATTTCAAGTGTACTTTACACTTGAAGTGCAAAGTGGATTTGCCTTTCATAAATAACCCCTTATGTGTCCATGTACGCAAAGGCTTTTATGTTAATTTAGCAGCTGCTGAGGTTGGAGGAGGTTCAACCTCCCCTAACCCCCCTCTTCTGAACGCAGAAGAATCGTGTTCAGGATAGGAACGTTTTGACTGCCTGCCGCAAAACGCGTAAAATTGTAATGCGATTTTACCAAGTTTTTCGTTTTCCTGTGGCCAAAGTAGTTCAAGCATATATGAAGCCTTACAGTGCTGAAGTTCACAGTCTGCCTAGGAAGAAATGAGAGACTATCAGCAGATCAGCCTCTAGTGACTCACTGATTATAGGCACAGTGCCGAGTATATAGGACAACTGAGGCTCTGCAGAGCAGGGTAAGATAGGGCTTTGCTGGATTTTTAGAAGTATAGGCGCTTATTTGTAATGTTTCCCTGCAAAAGTGGCCAGCATAAAGTAATCTATCAAGTCCTTCTTTTAAGACTGAAGTTCCACTTTAACCTCTACTTGCATAACACACATGTGTTCTCAAAGCCACGGCACATATACATATATGTGGCCCTGAGATTCAGTGCTGAGAGAATGCTTACTGCATGCTTCAAGCACACTGATTAGGCTGTTACAACATCTCTTGTTCACTGTTTCCCGATTGGTGGGATGAACTCCCAATCATGTGACCATTGGGATAACCATTCATTGATCACGTGATCGGGAATCCACCTCTGCGTCCTGGCGTTAACAGTCACTTAAAGGGCCACTGGAGGTGGCAGCAAGGGGCTAAGCCCCAATGGACATATTTCATCTTTTAACGCTTTATAGTCCTGTACCCCCTTTTAAAAAGCCTTATAATACCCTTTCCCTCAGTAAAAATGCTGCCTTCCTATCCTTTAGTGTTTAATGATGCAATAGTATCATAATTAACAGCACACTCCTCAACACCCCTCAAAGTCATAGTTGCATAGTTAGTCAGGTTGAAAAAAAGACACAAGTCCATCCAGTTCAACCACAAAAAAAAAAAAATATATATTATACAATCCCATATACCCAATTCTATACCCACAGTTGATCCAGAGGAAGGTGAAAAACCCCAGTAGAGCATGATCCAATTTGCTAAAGCAGGGGAAAAAATTCCTTCCTGATCCCCCGAGAGGCAATCTGATTTTCCCCGGATCAACTTTACCTATACATTTTAGTACCCAGTTATATTATGTACACTTAGGAAATAATCCAGGCCTTTCTTACAGCAATCTGCTGAGCAGGCCAGAACCACCTCTGCAGGGAGTCTATTCCATATTTTCACAGCTCTTACTGTGAAGAAACCTTTCCGTATTTTTGGAGATGAAATCTCTTTTCCTCTAGACATAAAGAGTACCCCCTTGTCCTCTTTGTTGACTGTAATGTGAATAACTCGACACAGAGTTCCCTATATGGACCCCTTATATATTTGTACATGTTGATCATATACCCCCTTAATCTCCTCTTATCAAGACTAAATAAATTCAGTCCCTCTAATCTTTCCTCATAGCTGAGCTCCTCCATGCCTCTTATCAGTTTGGTTGCCCTTCTCTGCACTTTCTCCAGTTCCCCGATATCCTTTTTGAGAACTGGTGCCCAAAACTGAACTGCATATTCCAGATGAGGTCTTGCTAATGATTTGAACAATGGCAAAATTATATCTCTCTCTCTTGAGTCCATACCTCTCTTAATACAAGAAAGGACTTTGCTCGCTTTGGAAACCACAGCTTGGCATTGCATGCTATTATTGAGCTTATGATCTACCAAAACCCCCAGATCCTTCTCCACTATGGATTCTCCCTATAGGTCTCTCCTCCAATCATGGCAGAGAGAGAACTTCATGTGATATCACACGTCCTACACTGTGGTCTGGATATTCTAATGGGCTACTAAATTCAGGTTGTGGTTTATAGTGGAAAGTGATGGATTGTGATATCCACTCTCTGTTATACAATACACGTGACAAACATAAATCCAAATACCTTATATTGCATCTAGTTAGGATGCAAATTATTAACATAAAAAGTGTGTGTGTGTGTGTGTGTGTGTGTGTGTACATAACATGTATAACAAGATGAATCTCTATTCCCATCTTCAGGCTGTCAAAGAAGAACAGACGCTGCTCCAAAGGAATATAGAGAGGAAAGCAAAATGGAAAGAAGAAGTAAAGAAAGAAGCACAGTAGCCAATCACTGATTCGAAGAAGTGCAATACTTTTTAAATTTTACTATTCTTCCTGATAGATTAAATAAAGCACTATTGTGTGCCTTTGATTTATTTTACTTTTAAAATGCCATTAGTGTGTATGTTTTGGCTAAGGAGTATAGGTTCCCATATGGCTCTTGAATATGGCCTGTCTATATACAACTGCAGGTTCATTTACAAACATTGTAACAGCTACAGCAGCCTAAATTGCAAGGTTTCATGTTCTTACCATAATTTAGCAGAATCTGGTGGTTTGTTTTCTGATACAAACCTGTAATTGTTTTCATCAGGTTTTCCCAGTTAAGCCTTGCATTTTCTTCTTTTCATTTTTTGAATATGAAATGCCTGTTGGCAGATTGGCTTTTTGGGTTGCTTTTTTAAACTGACCTCAAATACACAATTGAACTGCATTTACAGGAACCGTTTTACCTCTAAAAAGGATTTGTAATTCTGTTCAACCAGTCTTACGATTCAAACATCCTAAACCTTCTACCTCCAGTGCTGCAGCAGCACAATTGGTCAAGAGCAGCAACTGCTCTCTCCTCCTGTCAGCATGTTTTTGGCAGTACATGAGTGACTGACCCCTAGGGCTGCCTTTCCATCTACCATTATGAGTTCTATTGTGCACTGAATTACAAGGGTCTAATATCAATATAAATATCAAGAAAAATATTGGTGCCTACACAAGTGGCATGTAAAATATGTATTTTTTTAAATAAAAAAAATACCTAATAAATACCTAACATCATGTATACATGTTGTTTTTGTTTGTTTTTTTGTTTGTCTGGCTAGTGCTAAACTTTGACATTTATTAAAATTCTAGGCAGAATTATTTGTCATCTATTGTAGTTTGCAATCATTTTCTATATTATTTTAATTCTTGGTGTAGACTTTAGCATTGAAACTACATATTTTTTCTAACAAGAAAAATCTAAAATAAATGACATCCAGGACAAAATGTACACTTTGACCTATAAGGGAAATGCATTTTTTTCTGAAGAATTTTAATTCGGTATAGTCAAATTTCTGAATGGCATTCCTGCCAAGATCCAAAGCAAGTTGGGTGTCCTCAATTTTCCTTTACGCCGCATACTCACGACCGGACTTTCCGGCAGAAAAGGTCAAGCAGAATAATTTCATGGATATTCCGATCGTGCTTGAGCCTCATCTGACTTTTATTTTCAAAAATTCTGACGGCCCTAGAAATGGAATATGTTTTACATTTTTTCGACGGAATTGATTCCTATCGGGAAAACCGTTCATCTGTATGCTATTCGACGGACCAAAAACGATGCAAGGGCAGCTATTGGCTACTGGCTATTTAACTTCCTTTTTCTAGGCCCGTCATGCGTCATTGCGTTCTAAACAAACAGACTTTGGTGTGATCATGTGTAGGCAAGTCTGTTTCATTGGAACTCCGTCAGAAAGACCATCAGAGTTTATTGTGATGGAAAAAACGGTTGTGTGTACGAGGTATTTGTTTAGCATCTCCTCTTGATCACCTCTCTACTTCTAGCCTCCTCCTGAATGGACAAGGAATATGCAGCAACACACCTAAAAGAAATCTTTGTACTTTGCCCACCTGTAAGCAAGATCCTAATGTTAAAATAACTGTCATTATAGAAGAACAGAAAGTGCACTTATCCTTACTGACTGTCCTTCAAGCTAAACTAGCCCAGCCCTCTATTGCATTCCATGACCAATGTTGTTGGCTTGCAGGAAAAAATGTGTTTGGGTATGCCAGCATGTTTAATCCCCATGAATCTCTGAGGCTATTCCTGTTTTAGCAAGTAAGTGTACATGTGGGGTAGAGGTGGGTTGCTTAGATAGGCAGACGGGATAAATGAAAGTGCACTTTCTATCAACGTAGAGCTAAAGCCCCTATTAAAAAAAAAAAAAAAATGCTAAGAAGTAGAGTTTGTAGCAAAATAGACATGCAAAGTTACTTCTGCCAAAAGTATTCTTCCTCTTTACTCCAGCATTTTTTTTATTTTGTTGCACGCTTCACTGTGCAATGTATATTCTGGGGCCTATTCCTGGCATCTGTAAGATGAAGATAATGAAAAAGGGTTCTGGGACAATGTAACTCTAGTGTGCTTGAGCAGAGGTTACATCAGCAGCAGCTTTGGAAATTGTCCAAGGAGGGCATACTAGGGGGTAAATGTGCTATGATGTGAATTTACAGTATATAAACCACTGAATGTTGGCACTGTATAAATGCCTATAATAAATGCTATTATTGATCAACTTTCTTGATATGGGTGGCTTTTAAGATCACCAAATGGTCACACATAAATTCAGTGTAAGAGATTGAACCCAACAGGATATAGTCAAAGACTACAGGTATGATGCAAGAGGTTGTGAGAGACTGTGGACACGCTGAAGGAAACTTTCAGATACTGTGTATATGATATAATAGTTGATGGAGACTGGAGACATGCTGCCAGAGACATAGACTGGAGAAACGTTTTCATTTCTACTATAACAAAAAAGATTTTGGACTATAAGGATTTTTAATTTGGTGGTTTCTTTGACCTATTACACTTGGATAATACAAGAGATGGTCAGAGGCTGCCTACGTGGTACAGGAGAAGGCCAGAGATTGCAGACATGGTACAGGAGACGGCCAGAGATTGCAGACATGGTACAGGAGATGGCCAGAGACTGCAGACATGGTACAGTAGACGGCCAGAGACTGCAGACATGATACAGGAGATGGTAAGAGACTACAGATGTGATACATTAAATGGTCAGAGACTGTGTATATATAGTATACAAGCAAAATGAACAACCTCCTGCGCTCAAGGTGGATGTTCCAGCAATAAGAACTTTAGTTTAACAACTTGAAACTGAGCAGGACTTTGCAGTCCCCTGAATACTGGAGTAGCCCCAGAAAAAAAAAAACAAGAACAAAAGTTGCACAAGCCTTGTGCATTACCTTTAAAAACTCTTTTATCGAAGAAATATTACAAATGTCCACTCACAAACAGCACATGATATTGCGTTAATCAATATCCACAGTGACCCGCACACCCTGCGCCAACCCCAGCTTAGGGAAGACACTTCAAATGGCTGACGCGTTTTGAGAATGGGTATCTTTTTTTTTCTTCAGAGCCACAAAAGGTAAGGCGCAAGGCTGGTGTTTTTTTTTTTTTTTTTTTTTTTTTTTTTTTTTGTTTTTTACTGGGCACATGGTACAGGAGATGGTCAGAGACTATGAACATACTACAGGAGACTTGCAAAGACTGTGAAAGTGCTATAGGTTGGAGACTGGGGACAGTCAAAGACTAGACTAGAGAAATATTACATGAGGCTGCTAGAAATCACTTCTATAACAAGGTAATAGAGAAACAAAGATTAGTGTCTAAAGAGACCCAGAGGGCCCACACAATATGTGCCAAAGTGCTGCAGATTGGGCACAAGGGGTACAGACTGTACTCCCAGGTTGACATTTCCATTGAAAAGTAGCAAACCCACTTGATAAACGGCACTAAACAATTCTCTAAAAACATGCAAAAAGGGATGAAAAATAAGGAAAATTGAAAAATAGCCTCCAATATTGTGATTTATCTGTGGAACGCCTAGGTTTGGTTCATGACCGCTTTATGCATTGTCAGAATATTTTAATATACTATAGAATAGTCATTCTTTTTGTTGTGAATATTTTAAATGTCTGTTGTTCTTTGCACAGCGCCATGTTTTTTATTTTATATTTTTTGCATGACCCCCGTATTGTGCAGGGATTTCAGATTATGTACTTCTTTACCATTTGTGACAAGCTGTCCTCAGTGATGACAATCTTTGCCAAGCCTGACAACTCTTGTTCATTTTCCCCTCCAAAACGGTCGCAGTGCGTGATGAGCTCAATCATTCTGCTCAGTAGTCACCTCTTTGTGAACTAGCTTACATAATCAGACCTGTGAGACTCGCAGTGTCTTTTCTTGCTAAAGAGAGCAGTGCTAATTATTTATTGTACATAACTCTACTGACCTTTGTAAATTTCTACTATTTGAAGCCAAGAAATTTGCTGCGAGTAAAAAATGATATTTTCAGTCAGCTTACCTCCCCTGCAGACTATACAGCTGATTTGTATTCAAGGAGAAAGTGTGCCACTGAAATTCAGTGTGAACTGATTCAACCAATTTAATTCTTAAAGGGAGCCTGAATAAAAACTGACCATTGTAAGTACGGTACCTCCTCCAGTATACTATGCTTTCCTCCAACTGTCACTTTTATCTGGACAGCTTGGTCTTTTAAGTGCAACATCAACAGGTAATAAAATTATATTGTGGGGGGGACTAGGGAAAAAAAAAAAAAAAACTCTAATCTGCTGTGTTAATTCTAGCAATAGACGTATGCCGTTTTTTTATTTCGCCCATAGTTCCACTTTAAGCCGCATCCCCTAGTTCTATGCCCAGCTTTTTCAAATAAACTGGTAAATGCCAAAACCTCTACTACCCTCTAAGGCTGTGCTATTGACAGAGGGCATGACTAAATCTTGACTTGGGGAACAGATAACATGTGGATGTTGAGTTGCTAAAGGCAAACTGGCTGTTCAATTTGCAAGGTAAATGTTTCTATAGCTTAATGAATGTAGTGAAAATTCACTTGGCAAAACATACCCAATCACAATATACATTACTTGTCTGCACATGATTGGATGATGGAAGTCCAGCAGAGCTTTTCCTCATTCACTTGGCTAAGGGTACTTCCTTGCAAAGTGCAAATTGTATCAACTTCTGTAATTTTCCTTTCCTGGCACAATCCATTGCAGCATACTACCACATGCATGCTGCCATGTTGGCGACAGGAACATGGCTATACAAAGATACAGGAAGTGAACTAAAGAATATCACAAATCGTGCCTACACTTAGCCCCTGTACACACGATCGGACATTCTGCCAACCAAATCCGTTGGACTTTGTCCGACGGATTGTGTCCGAAACTGTTGCATACACACGGTCGGACCAAGTTGTCAGAAAATCCGATCATTCAGAACGTGATGACGTTATTTTGGGACTACGTTCAGGCTAGTAGCCAATAGCTTTGGTGTAGGAATTTGATCTGAGCATGCGTGGCACTTTGTCCGATCGGAATTCTCTACACATGATTGGAGTATGTCCGATCGGACCAGTTTGTGGGAAAATATTTCCAACGAGTTGGAAAATTGGGTCAGACGGAATCAGTCCGATGCATACCACACACAGTCGGATTATCCGACAACACGGTCCGATAGGACACATTCCGACGGATTCTCTGACCGTGTGTACAAGGGCTAAAAGGTTAGATTCACCTTTTAGGAGCATGTTACACCCATATTTAGGGTGTAACATGCTCCTAGTGACCCAGTGCCCAATTTGAAAATAGCGTGCCCATGCGAGCCTCCACCTACACAGCTGTTGCATTAATTTATTCACTGCTTCCTGTGAATGAATTAGACCACAAGTACCATTAGCCATTGTGGCCAATGGCTTGTAGTTTGCATTTATGAGCACTCTCCTAGTCCATTGAGTCTTGCAGCCATTCAGTAATTGTCTGCTCATATCAGAGGTAAAGTCTGACAGCTTACTGAGTGTCTGCAGGATCCATGCATTGCAGTTGCAATCTTCTGATCGCAGGTGCAATGTTTTAAAGGTTGCAATGTAAAAAGAAAATAAATGCACATTATTTTACCAGCAAAAATGTGTATTTGTTTTTTTTTTTTTTTTACATAAGGTGAACTTTTAGCACTGTTTCAAACTTTTCAACTTCAAGCACTGTTTCCGTAGCCATTGTTTAGGCCAGGTCAGGTTTAGTTTATGTATCGGCATTAGTTTTACATATCATCTCTAAGTAGCCTATTGTTTATCCTTAACCCGCCAATGGTACATTCAATACATCATGACTGGTCCACACCTAGATGTGCTCTACTGTGCAAAGGTTTTAGGTGTGAGAAAATCCTGTAAATTAATAATGCGTTCAAAAATATAAAAAAAATATAAAAAAATGAATGGTTTATTTTTATCAATTAACAAACTGTGAAGTAAATGAATAGAAGAAAAATCAAATATATGTTTGGGTAATTACCCTTAGCCTTCAAAACAGCATAAATTCTTCTAGGTACACTTGCACATGGTTTCTGATGTAACTCAGCCAATTTGTTCCAAACATCTTGGAGAACTAACCACAGCCTGCGGATGTAAGCCTCTTCAAATCCTTCTATCTCTTCACGTATTTTGAACAGACTTGATGATGTTGAGATCAGGGCCTAGCCATCACTTCACCAGGAAGGATTGTTGTTCTTTATGCTAAAGATAGTTCTTAAAGAGGGATTCCCCTGGAAACAAAAATATTAAAAGCTAGCAGCTATAAATACTACAGCTGCTGACTTTTACTAAATGGACACTCACCTGTCCCAGGGTCCAGCAACATCGGCAGCTGAGACCGATCGATAGCTCGGCTCGCGGCTGCTGCCGCTGCCATTCTCGGTGAAGGAATCAGGAAGTGAAACATTGCGGCTTCACTTCCCTACTGCGCATGCACGAGTCACGCAGCGCAATTGGAATGGTTTGCGCTGTCTCTGGGACCCTTGTGTGTCCCAGCAGACAGCGCGGCAAGACAGGAAACGGCATAGACTCCCGTGGGAGTCTATGCCTGGAAGTGGGTGCAAATACCTGTCTTAGACAGGTATCTGTACCCCCCTCCCCCTTGAAAGGTGCCAACTGTGACACCGGAGGGGGGGGGGTGGTCCGATGAGTGGAAGTTCCACTTTACGGTGGAACCCCGCTTTAATGACAGTGGCTGTATATTTGGCTATAAACCTCCCTGTTGGTATGGCATGATGGATATAATTATCTGTCTGTATTTTTCAGTATTGAAGACAACATTACAGCCCTAAAAAAAAAAAAAACCTCCACCATGCTTCATAGTTGCCTGCAGACACTCATTAGGCAGTCATTATTGTACCACTTTCCAGTCCTACAGTGAACAAACTGCCTCCTGCTACAACCAAATATTTTTGACTCATCGGTCCAGAACACCTGCTGCCATTTTTCTGCACCCTTGTTCCTATGTTTTTGTAGGTAATTGTATTGCTTAGCCAAATATTTTTGGGCATAATTCTTTCATGAAGACCACTTCTGGCCATGAGTTCTCCGGACAGTAGATGGGTCTACCTCCATCCTACTGGTTTCTGCCAGTTCTGTGCTGATAGCACTCTTGGACATCTTCCGATGTCAAAGGGGAGTAAGCATCTGTTGCAAATAAGTTTCCTTGGCCGATCACTGCGTCTATGGTTCTCAATGGTTCCATTTCCTAGTGCTTCAGTGCTTCTCCAAAAGAGCTTGAACAGCACATCTTGAAATCCCAGTCTGCTTTGAAATCTTTGCAGGGGATAGACATTGCTGATGCAGTATATCTATACTGTGGGGGTTATTTACGAAAGGCAAATCCACTTTGCACTGCAAGTGCACTTGGTAATGCAGTCGCTCTAAATCTAAGAGGTAGATCTGAAATGAGTAGAAGCTCTGCTGATTATATCATCCAATCATGTGCAAGCTAAAATGCTGTTTTTTATTTTCCGTGCATGTCCACCTCAGTTCTACAGCCACTTTTCTTCGAAGTGCACTTTCAGCGCAAAGTGAATTTGCCTTTAGTGAATAACCCCCTGTGTCTTGTTGCTGTGCTCAGTCTTGTCATGGTGTATGACCTGTGACGTGAAACTATATTCCACAACCTCAGTAGTAGCAGAGTTTGGCTCTTCCTCACCTAGTTTTTATGCCTCCCACACAGCTGTTTCAGTTAACTGTGTTTCAACCTACATATGGAATTGATGATCATTAGCACCTGCTTGGTATAATTGTTTATTCATACATATGACTCTGATTTTACAAAATCCCTTACTTTGTTCAAGTGTAAGAATTGATGCTGCTTTGAAGCCAAATGGTAGTCATACCAAATATTGAACTGATTCAGATTCTTCTTTTTTCGCTCACTTTACATTTTTTAAATTGATAAAAATAAACAATTAAAATATTTTTGAAAGCATTTTTATTTACAGCATTTCCTGCCTAAAACATTTTCACTGTACTGTGTATATATATATATATATATAAAGAGCCAAGGCAAGCAAGGAGAATAAAGCAAAATTCACAGCTACAAGATGCTGGAATCCTCCAGCTTTGTCTACAAGTGTTTCCCCAAGATGGCTGGACTCCGTACAGGACGCAGTGCTGTACATACATGAGGCAATGTGTCCTATTTGATATAAATATATATATATATTCAATTAAAGTTTTTCAAAAGAAAAAAAAATAGTTTCTGCTTATTTACTATGCATCTTGCTTGATATATCTGTCAGTCTTGCACTGTATTCTTAATATTGTAATGCACAACATTTTTGTATAGTAAAAGCACATTTAAACACTACACTGGTCTGTGCTTCCCTTCTTATACCGCAAAGTAATCTTGCTAGATAAACGCAAGCAAAGTGTAGCTTGTGCTAGGTAAAAATGCTGAATAAGCTGTTTATAAAAAGCAAGGCTGCAGAGGTTTCTGGTGTCCATTAGGGAGTGTGCATCTATCTGAGCCAGAGACAATAAGTGGGAGCCTCTTGCTAAAGAATTTGCAAAGTATGCTTCTCCCTTGAATATGACCCTGGGTGATAAAGTCTCAGATCATTTTGTAGATTTTAGCCTTAAGGGGTTGGATTTAAGTAAAGCAGAAAACAGGACAGTGTTGGTACTTTCTTCATGCTCTCTATATTGAATCTCAGAGAAGACAGAGGAAGAAATAAAGGCATTAAAAGACCATCTAGCAGTTGCTTTGCCGTGTGTTCTCTCAACTGCTAGTTGGGCTGACGATTTGCAAGAGCCGTGTGCAGGCCTCATGACCAATCAATGAATACCTTAAGGAAAAGGAAGGGCCGTAAACCTGTTAGTAAATTCAGGGTACATGCCACTGTTACATCCCAAAATTGTGATTGTGAGGATGTGCTCTCCTCAAATGATAGTGAGGATGAGGAGATAGAGTTTGATGTTTCTGATGATGGTCATCTAATGGGAAAGAAAAAGGTGTGCCAGACCTCTTATTACTAAGCATAGGAAAAGGCAACACGATAGAGAGAATATGGCAGATGGGGAGGTGCATTATCGCAACCCCAGAGATGTTGAATCTGAAGCAGTAAGGGAGTTTACACAAACTGAACTCCCATGAGCTGACAAAACAATGCAAACAGAGGTCTGGGGAACCCCTATTAAGTTGGCTTCTATGTTTGTGGGATGAAGGAGTGTTGTTTTGTCAGGCATGGAAACAGTGGTTATGGGAGTGTTAACCCCTGCTCCACAATTGCATCAGGCCATGTTAGAGAGTTTACTGTGAATTTTTCACTGTTAGTCCTGTTGAGAGATAGGTAGTCCGAGTATACAGTATCTCACAAACATGAGTACACCCCTCACATTTTTGTAAATATTTTATTACATCTTTTCCTGTGATAACACTGAAGAAATTACACTTTGCTACAATGTAAACTAGTGAGTATACCGCTTGTATAACAGATTTGCTTGTATAACAAATTTGCTGTTCCCTCAAAATAACTCAACACACAGCTATTAATGTCTAAATCGCTGGCAACAAAAGTGAGTACACCCCTAAGTGAAAATGTACAAATTGGGCCCGAAGTGTCAATATTTTGTGTGTGGCCAACATTATTTTCCAGCACTGTCTTAACCCTCTTGGGCATGGAGTTCACCAGAGCTTCACAGGTTGCCACTTCTGTAGCAAGACAATGGTCGTCTTGGAGGTGTGTTTATTGTTGTTATGTTGGAATACTGCACTATGGCCCAGTTTCCAAAGGGAGGGAATCATGCTCTGCTTCAGTATGTCACAGTACATTGTGGCATTTATGGATCCCTCAATGAACTGTAGCTCCCTAGTGCCGGTAGCACTCATGCAGCCCCAGACCATGACACTCCCACCACCTTGCTTGACTGTAGGCAAGACACACTTGTCTTTGTACTCCTCACCTGGTTTCCGCCACACATGCTGGACACCATCTGAACCAAATACGTTTATCTTGGTCTCATCAGACCACAGGACATGGTTCCAGTAATCCATGTCCTTAGTCTGCTTGTCTTCAGAAAACTGTTTGCGGGCTCTCTTGTGCATCATCCATCTTTAGAAGAGGCTTCCTTCTGGCATGACAGCCATGCAGACCAACTTGATGCAGTGTGTGTCGTATGGTCTGAGCACTGGCGGGCTGACCCCCCACCCCTTCAACCTCTGCAGCACTGATGGCAGCATTCATATGTCTATTTCCCAAAGACACCCTCTGGATATGATGCTGAGCACATGCATGCAACTTCTTTGGTCGACTTCCAGTGACCAATATGAGAGAGTGAGAGCGATAATACCACATTTAACACACCTGCTCCCCATTCACACCTGAGACCTTGTAACACTAACAGGCCACATGACACCGTAGAGGGAAAATAGCTAATTGGGCTCAATTCGGACATTTACACTTAGGAGTGCACTCGCGTTGGCAACGGTTTAGATATTAATGACTGTGTGTTGAGTTATTTTGAGGGAACAGCAAATTCACACTGTTATACAAGCTGTACACTCACTACTTTACATCGTAGCAAAGTGTAATTTCTTTAGTGTTACTTCCTAGAGGCCCTGATTAGAATAATACACTGTTAGGTGTCTTTTCCACAAAGAGAAAATTGCAGTTACTAATGATGTGCAGCAAAAGTTTTACGGTTTCATGGTTAGAGAAGATCACCACAACTACTCGAGGTTCCTTTGATTCCAAGACAATAACCTTAAAAAATAAAATTACAGAGTTCAGGATGAAAGTACATGTCTTTGGAAATATTCCTTCACCTTCCATAGCCATTGATGGTCTAAGACAAATTGCTAAGTAGGGAAAAAGAGCGAGTATGGAGAAGATGCAAAACAGTTCATTTTAAGAAATATCTACGTAGATGATGGACTTCCCTCTTTGCCTACTAAGGCCCAAAGCCTGTCTCCTGCAGAGAGCTAGGGAGATGCTTGCAGGAATGAATCTCAAGCTACGTAAGGTGGCATTTGATAGAAGTTCAGAAATGGAAGAGTTTCCTGCAGATGACAGAGCTAAAGAGATAAAATACCTTCTTCTAGGTGTTGATCCTCTGACCCTTCAACTGAGTTTAGCAGTAAGTCGGAATGTACAGACTGACAGTTTTTTTTTCTCTCACAATAACATGTTTATTATTTTTTAAACATATTTATTAAACTGTTTATGATAGTTTTACCTTTCAAGTGTCCAGAGAGGCAAAGCCACACACAAAGAGGTTCTCTAGCTACATTAAACAGTCTTTACGATCCACTTGGGTTTACAGCCCCAATCACTAAGCAAGGTGAAGAGTGAGTGCTCTCAAGAGTGGAGAGTATAGACAGAAATCTTGATTCATCTTGAAGATCTCAGTATTTCCAACCGCTATTTGCTAGTGTCATTTACAGTGCAAAGCAAGGTATGTGGTTTTTTTCCTGATGCTTCTACTGTGGCGATAGCAGCTTTAGTATATATCAGGGTCATAGACAGTAATGGTCAATGTCATGTAGGCTTCATTATGGAAACTTCTGAACTAGCTCCAAGACCAGCCACGCAGTGACATGTTTAGAGTTATGTGCAGCCGTTTTGTCAATTGAGCTATCAAAACTGATTCTTGAAAAAATGGACTTTGAGCCTGATGCAGTTGAATACTAAACAGACAGCAAAATTGTGTTGTATTCATAATACCTCCAGAAGATTTTATGTGTATGCCTCAAACAGCAAAATCCACAAATCCAGATTAGTGGCATTATGTTACCACTAGTCAGAACCCAGAAGATCATGGTACCAAACTAATTCAAGCAGCTTATGAGCGTTCAGCTCTGAAACATACCAAATGGTTTTCAGGCCTAGATTTCTTACATCATGTAAGAAACCAATGTATTGGACATTATTGAACCAAAGTCTGACAGTGAGGCCAGGCCTGAAGTAATGGTCTTGGTACCTGAAGTGCATAAACATCAGTAAGGCGCACATAGATTTCTCAGTTTCTCAAGTTGGAAATATTTTTGAGAGGTATAGCAACACTTATTCACACCAATAATTCCTTTTCCAGCAGCACTCAAAAAGATTTGTGTAAAGGCTGGCATTGTTGCAAAAGGTTATGCCATCCATCAAATTTCTTGCAAGCATACATGGTCTTTATCAAATGTGTCCAACCAGAGGTATTTTTAGAAGAGAACATCTTTGTTGAAAGGAAAACAAATCACTGATCAAAGAACAATCAAATGCTTGAATCCAATATTCAAGTAAGATGGACTAATCAGAGTAGGTGGTCGTTTGTACAATGCAGACATGGCCAAGAATTAGAAACATCCTTTTGGAATTCCAACCAACCATCACATAGCCACTCTCTTTCAGACACTACCATGAGGAGGTAGCACATCAAGGTTGTCATTTTAGCAAAGGTGCATTACGTTCAGCAGGCTTATGGATCATTGGCGCTAAAAAAAATATATTTTCTAGTGTTGTCAATAAGCGTATTATCTGAAGTAGATTGAGAGGAAGGGTGCATGAACAGAAAATATTAGATCTCCCACCAGATAGACTTATCATAACCCTTTTATTCTCCCATGTAGGACTTGATGTTTTGGAATGTAACAACTTGTTATACTAGGGTACACTCTTCAGAGGGCCTGTGATGTTCATTTGTTTAAGTGCTAGAGAGTAGGGATGAGCCAAACACCCCCCACCCCCACCCCATTTCGGTTTGCAGCAGAACATGCAGACAGGCAAAAAATTGTGCAAACACGTGAACACCGTTAATGTCTATGGGACATGAATGTAAAAAATCAAAAGTGCTAATTTTAAAGACTTATATGCAAGTTATTGCTATAAAAAGTGTTTGGGGGCCTAGATCCTGCCCCAGGGGTCATGTATCAAAGCAAAACATTTTTCCTGACACCTTCATGGCAGCACACACTGGGTTGTGACTCCGCCCCCACATCCTGACAGGATTGGATTAACTATAAATTTGAAGGGGAGACCCTCCGCTGTATTCTCAAAAGACTCAACAGAAATATCAAAGTCAAGGCTTTCAAAATGGAAAGCCTTCAATCCATACTTCTGTCAATAAATCTGGGCGATTGGATGCTCTCAATAGATTTATCAGACGCCTATCTACATATACCAATTCATCCAGCCTTTCAAAAGTTTCTCCGGTTTGCCATAAACCAACATCATTTCCAATTTTGGTGCCTCCCGTTCGGCATTTCCTTGGCACCCAGAACATTCACGAAAGTATTATTACCATTGGTGGCATTCCTAAGAGAAAAGGGTTTAGGCGTCCACCATTATCTGGACAACATCCTACTTTTAGCAAAGGATCGAGAGACATTGATTCACCATCGGGAAATCATCCTTACAACCCTCCAGAAGTTTGGGTGGATAATCAATTCGGGAAAGAGCTGTCTGCAACCCACACAAAACATGATATTTTTGGGGCAGATCTGAAAATCAAAACGAACAAGATACAGCTCCCACAAGAGAAGATCCGGCCTCTGATTCTGAAAATGCATAAGCTACTATCGGCGAGTCACTTGCCAGCCAGAGTGTACTAGGGTCCATGTCCTCAACCATACCTACGGTGCAATGGGCACAGTGGCACATGAGAACCTTACAGAACTCATTCCTCAGGCAGTGGGATGGAGTCTCAATGTGTCAGACCATCTTCATCTCAGGATCGGTGAAACAATCGATATGGTGGTGGACGCGCCCGAGCAGTCTCGGGAGATACAAACCAATAGTTCCTCCAGTTCTGGAGGTAGTCACTTCGGATGCCTGTCAGAGCGGTTGGGGGGCCCACTATCGAGAGCAGCCCAGGGCCGGTGGCATTTTCAGGCTCAGGGTTTGGTCTCGAACATTTTAGAGCTCAGGGCAGCCTTTCATGCTTTAAGGGCATTCACACCGTTTCTAACAGACAGGAATGTGCTCATTCGAATGGACAATCAAGTAGCAGTATCTTATATTCAGAAGCAAGGGGGTACCAGAAGTACCACCTTAATGGAGGAAGTTCGGCCCATCTTGGAGTGGGCTCAGATACATCTAGCAAGTCTAAAAACAGTGTATGTCCCAGCGGCACAGAACATATTAGCCAACTACCTGAGTCGAGAAACGCTGTCCAACAATGAGTGGTCATTGAACCCCCAGACTTTCTCCCTCCTTACGAAGATCTGGGGAGCGCCGGAAATAGATTTAGCAGCCACTTCGAGGAATACCAAGTGCCACAGATTCCTGTTGAGGGGTTCATTCCCATCGGCGGAGGGAGTGGACTGTCTAGTTCACCCATGGAACTTCAAGTTGGGGTATATATTCCCTCCAACTCCGTTAATTGCGAGGTTCCTATCCAGGCTTCGAAGATCCTCGGTGACAGTAATTGCGATTATTCCACTGTGGCTAAGGAGGTCGTGGTTCACGACGCTCTTGCAGCTCAGCCTTCAACCTCTAGTTCCTCTCCGGATCTTCTGTCTCAAGGTCAATTCTTACACCCTGCACCAGAGAAATTGCACCTGATGGCCTGGAAATTGAGAGGGCTAGACTGAGATCGCAAGGATGTTCTCATAAAGTCATATCAACCCTATTGCAAGCCAGGAAAGTCACTACCAATAACATATATTCAAAGGTTTGGGAAAGATTCTGCTTCATGGCACAACAAAAAGGATGGAATGCCCTTTCTCCGGAGCCCTTTCAAGTCCTGCAATTTCTCCAATCAGGGGTCAACAAGGGTCTAAGCTTAAGTACCCTAAAGGTTCAAGTATCAGCTCTGTCAGCAAAAACAGATACTAGATGGGCATTCCACCCACTGGTAATCCAATTTTTAAGGGCCTATCTAAAGATTAAGCCCCCCAGGAGACCAGTCTTTCCATCATGGGACCTTTCAGTAGTCCTCCATGCTCTCTCTTCTCCCCCATTTATTCCATTTGAAACGATTTCTCTATGGAACTTGACCTTAAAACTGTGTTTTCTCATTGCAATTACATCAGCTAGGAGAGTGTCGGAGATCCAAGCATTAATGGTTTCGGAGCCCCGCCTAATTCTCTTTCCCGACAAAGTAATCTTAAGACCTTCGGAACACTTCATACCCAAAGTGGCAACTTCCTTTCATTACAGCCAGGATATCATACTTCCATCCTTCACGGACGATCAGGGTAATCCTCATCCACTAGATATCAAAACAACCATCATAAACTACTTATCTGCTACCATTTCCTTTAGGAAGATGGACTTTCTTTTGATCATTCCCCATGGAACCAGGCGCGGACAAGCAGCCTCCTCTCGCACTATTGCATCCTGGTTAGTCAGAACCATTAGAAAAGCTTACTCCGCCCAGCATATGGCAATTCCCGAAGACATCAGGGCTCATTCAACTAGGGTAGTGGCTACCTCCTGGGCAGCGTATTGCAGAGTCTCACCAGAGACAATATGCAGGGCAGCAACGTGGTCCACCAGGAACACCTTTATTTCACACTACAAAGTGGATTCTGCTCATTTGTCCATGGCAGACTACGGCAGATCCGTCATTAGAGCCAATTCTTCAGCATTATAAGGAATAAATATTATTTTACTTGCACCCACCCGACTGGTGAGTTATTTCCCAGTGTGTGCTGCCATGAAGGCGTCAGGAAAACGGAAAATTGTATACTTACCTTTCCGTAATTTTCCTGTTTCTTTTGTGATATTTACAGAGAATGCAACGGGGGGTCTCCCCTTCAAATTTATAGTTAATCCAATCCTGTCAGGTTGTGGGGGCAGAGTCACAACCCAGTGTGTGCTGCCATGAAGATGCGTCAAGAAAGGAAAATTACGGAAAGGTAAGTATACAATTTTCCGTTTTTTTAAAATGGCAGTTTTTTCGGGAGCAGTGATTTTAATAATGCTTAAAGTGAAACAATAACAATTAAATATTCCTTTAAATATCATGCCTGGGGGGTCTCCTTAGTCTGTCTGTAAAGTAGCGCATCTTTTCCGTGTTTATAACAGTACTACAGCAAAATAACATTTCTAAAGGAAAAAATATCATTTAAAACTGCGCGTGGCAGGCCCTTCAGATCTGGTATGGATTTTAAGGGGAACCCTGCAGCAAATAAAAAAAAAAATGGCATGAAGGTTCCCCCAAAATCCATACCAAAACCTTATCTGAACACGCAACCTGGAAGGCCACAGGAAAGGGTGGGGAGAGATAGCGCCCCCCCCTCCTGAACCGTACCTAGCCATATGCCCTCAACATGGGGAGGGTACCTTGGGGTTCCAAGAACCTCATCCTCACAACCCTTGCCCGGTGGTTGTGGGGGTCTGTGGATGGGGGCTTATCAGAATCTGGAAGCCCCCTTTAACAAGGGGGCCCCCAGATCCCGACCCCCATGTGAATGGGTATCGGGTACATTGTACCCCTACACATTCACCAAAAAAAGTGTAAAAAAAGTAAAATTTCATTCACCAAAAAAAGTTTCCCACGATGTCCATTCATCTTTAATCACAGCGCCGATGGCCCGAGAAAAAAAACAAGAATGGAGAAACTCTGCCTCCATGGGAGGCGTCCCCACCGCTGCCATCTTTCATGATGACAGCTCTTATATAGCTGAGGGCAGGGCCACCCGGTAATGTAAATGGGTGACCCCCCCATGACATCACGTGACAAAGGGCCTGGTAATGGACTGGGGGGACTCACTCAGCCAATCATGGCTCTCACAGAAGAGCGTGCTGTGATTGGCCAAAGCATGCAGGTCAGGTGCATGCTTTGGCCAATCAGTAGCCATTAATACACTGCGATCTCGCAGTGAATTGACGGTTACACAGTGCATTACGGGGTGTTCTAAATTCAGCGAAGGGGCACACAACCAATGTTTGAGTCGAACTTACGTTCAACTCAAACATCGGGCTCATCCCTACTAGAGAGGTTCATTTGAACATACTTGAATCAATGTCATCTTCAAGCTTTATTAATGCCTTGAAAAGATTTCTTTCTCTCCATGGACCAGTCAAGCAATTCCGATTGATGAAATTCCGTAGGATTCTGCAAAGAACTCTAAATTGACTCAGAAGATCTTGAGATAGAAAATTGACTACTAGGCCAAAGATGCACTTGGACCTTCCATGCCCACCCACTCATCTCATATGGGAGGAGGAGTTTGGGAGAGAATGATTGGCATAGCTAGGCATATTCTAGACTCAATATTGATGCAAAACAAAAATATTCTATTGTCACATGAAGTCCTTACTACATTGTTGGCTGAAGTTACAGCCATATTACATGCTAGGCCATTGGTTTCCATTTCACCAAACCCTGAGAGACCAGAAATTCTTTACTTTCAATGTTTTTATTGAGATTTTTTGTGAAAAGTATAACATTCAATAACAAACTTATCATCGGCCATCTCGAGTGGACGTGAGGGGGAACGTGATGAAAAGGAGCAGGTCATCTACAAATAACGCACACTTATGTTCCTGATAACCGCATGTTACCCTCTCGATGGCTGCATTAATCCGAATCATGGTAGCCAGTGTTTCCAAGGCCATCAAGAAGAGGAGGGGGGAGAACGGGCATCCCTGTCTGGTCCCCCTGCCAATGGCGAAGGTTTCCGAGTATCTTCCAAGTAAGCTCACTTGTGCATTAGGTGTCGAGTATAGCAAGTGAATTATACCTAGGAAGTTTGGTCAGAAACCCCATTTCTCCAGCAACTCATAAATGTATGTCCAGGCTACTGAGTCAAATGCCTTATGGAGGTCTATTGAAAGGATGTACCCCTTCTGAGGCTAACCGCCATCCCAGTGGGAGTTAAGCGAGACCAGAAATTCTTACACCAACAATGCTCTTGACTCAGAAGTCTTGTGCAGTATTAGTGCAACCTGGTGAGTTTATTTTAAAAGAACCTTACAAATGCAAGCTCAGAACCTTGCTGATACCTTTTGGAAACACTAAGCAAGAGTGTTTGTCATCCCTCCAAACAACAAGAAAGTGGAAAGAGGAGAAACCAAATGTTCAGGTAGGAGACCTTGTTTTGTTGAAAGTAGAAACAAAGCATGCAATGCTACTACCTCCCTTAATCTTATAGTTCAGCTCTGACAGTGCTCTTGCGATATGGTTGCTAAGACCTCTTGAACCCTTGATCCAGAAAAAGAAGCCAGCACAATGGCATACTGTATGTCAGTGGTGTCATGGGTTTTATTTAATGCAGAGTATTACAGCCACAAATAGGTCAACATGGTTCGATCATTTAGGTCTTATACATGACTGACATGTACCTCCAACCAAACATGTTAAATAGAAACTGTGGTTGCTTGCTCCACCCCATCTTCTGTGTTGTACCCTTGCACATGTGATTGGGTTTTCAATTTAAAGAAAAAGTAAAGCCAAAGCTTGTTTTGACTATACATCTCCTATGGATCACAGGAGTGCAGTTTGTTTTGCACTCCTGTGACCTGTTTTCAGTGGTCAGAGGGCTAAAGTTCGCTGTCAACTGATGACACTCAACCGGTCCAGGCTCTTAAAAAAAAATCCTGACCAGATAGTCCTTATCCACTCAGAAGCCTGGACTGGCAGCTGGCTCAGGCTCTCAGCAATCTGCTGCAAGCCTGAGCCAGCCCCCACCCCTCAACAGCCCAGCGCTCCAGAGAGTGCTGCAAGGTTAGAGCTCTTTGCTCAGAGTGGAGGGGGAGATCAGCTTTGTTTGATCGCTCAGTGGTAGAGCTGGTGGGGGACAGCTGCAGCCGCATCAGTGATGTAGCCATCTAGGTGAGTATGCCTTTCCCACACTTCTCTTTTAACCTGTTTGGTTGGAAGTACATGTCAGTCACGAATAAGGCCTGGATGGTGGAAACATGTTGACTTATTTATGGCTGTAATACTCTGCATTAAATAGAAGTCATCACACCGCTGACATGCCAGTGTGCCAGCTTGTTTTGTTGAAAGAATCTGAAGAAAACCACAGTTTATGGCCAGTGGGTCTTATTAACCACCTCAATACCAGACACTTATACACCTTGAAGCCCAAGCCAATTTTCAGCTTTCAGCGCTGTCGCAATTTGAATGACAATTACTACTACTACTGTACCCAATTTTTTTATGATTTTGTTCCCACAAATAGAGCTTTCTTTTGGGGGTATTTGATCACCTCTGTAATTTTTATTTTTTGTGCAACAAATAAAAAAGACCGGAAATTTTTAATTTGGTTTCTCTTAAAAAATTTTGTAAATAAGTATGTTTTCTTTTTCAATGATGGGCACTGATCTGGCTACACTGACGGGCACTGATAAGGCAGCACCGATGGGCACCAATGAGGTGGCACTGATGGGCACTGATGATGGGCTCTGATAGGTGGCACTAATGGCCACTGATTGGCAGCACTGATGGGCACTGATAGGTGGCACTGGTATGCAGCACTGATGGGCACTCATAGGCGGCACTGATGGGTACTTATGGGTGCCATTGATGAGTACTTGATGAGTACTTATGGGTGGCACTGATAGGTGACATGGATGGGCACTGATGGTCACTGATAGGTGAGCACTGATAGGCATGGATAGGCATTGATAGGTGGGACTGAGGGTCACTGATGGGTGGCACTGATTATATTAGTTCTATAATGGTGCCAGTCAGTGCCCATTTGTGGGCACTGATTGGCATATGTTGGGCACAAGTTGGCACATGTAGATGGCCATGGGGGATGTACCTGGCCATCCACATGTTAGGGGCTTCTCTGGTGGTCCTGGCGGCTTCCCTGGTAGTCCAATGTAGGCATCTAAGGGGGGGCTGCGCTGATAAACAATCAGCACAAACCCCCCCTGTCAGGAGAGCCGCCGATCGGCTCTTCTCTTTTTTCAACGGTCAGGACGCATGGTGGCTGTTTTCCTGCTGGACATCATAAGACACCCTGTCAGGATAACTGAACCATGGCCCGGACGTCATTCTGCTATAGGCCGGACGGGAAGTGGTTAAGCTATTCACAGTAATCCTTTACATTTATTTAGAATAGCTTTGTGCCCTACACATTTGCTTTTTCACTTTGCTTGCTATGAACTTGAAAGGACTTGAATGAGGCAGGGCCTCTAGGTATGGGGGACATGTCACCTCCGCCAGGTGACAGTCTTCAAGCCTGAGTGTCCAGTTGCCAAGTCCTAACACTTCCATATATGGAAGATCATTGATGTCATCCACCCAAGTAAGCTCTGATCCTGGAGCTTACTCAGGGTCAACTCTTGCAGCAGGTAAGATGCCAGAGAGAATGGAAGGGTGAATATATCTTACTGAAGGAGTGGGCTCTGAGCAGATG
Source organism: Lithobates pipiens (assembly GCF_037356315.1). NCBI lineage: Eukaryota > Metazoa > Chordata > Amphibia > Anura > Ranidae > Lithobates > Lithobates pipiens. The sequence continues at coordinate 56,638,667 of NW_027507685.1, read as the reverse complement.
CTATCATTTTGCTCATTTAGTGTCTCTTTAATGCTTCTGTGATGGAAAAATTGTATGTTTCATATTTCCTTATAAGGCCTCATGCACACTAGACATGGTTTGATGTTTTTACAGCAGCTGTTTTTGGCTGTAGACATTTTTTTCTACAGTCATTAAACTCTCCATAATGCTATCCTATGTGTCCATGCACACATAAAAGTGAAAGAAATCCAATATATAGTCCAATATTATTAGTGACAATCAGTTGAATCATAAATGTGCATCAAAAAATAATGATGTACATTGATAGGAGATCCACTACCAGAAGCACTAAACGCTTACCAGAGGGATTGAACTCATATAGGTGTACACCCAATGAGTCAATCAAGCTTTGTGAAATACCCGGGATGATTCAGGCTCACTGTATGGACACAACCTCCAGCGGGATGTTCAGGGCGGTGGATGTGAGTAGATAAGATCAGTATGGGAAATCAGCCCAACCATTTAAATAAACAAAAAAGGGCACATAGCATAATTCCGTTAGGAATAAATTAATATTTAATGTGTAAACAAAGGAAATACACTCGCATTTCCATGGTATAAAAAGCGCTTGTAGGAGGACAGTAACAGTGGAATCAGCATAACCACTGACGCGTTTCACCTGATAAGGCATCGTCTCAGATCCTCCACCGTCCTGAACGTCCCGCTGGAGGTTGTGTCCATACAGTGAGCCTGAATCATCCCGGGTATTTCACAAAGCTTGATTGACTCATTGGGTGTAGGGCGCCCCCCCCTTCCCCAAAGCACCCACTCCCCATGTTGAGGGCATTCGGCCTGGTATGGTTTAGGAGGGGGGTGCCCGCTCATCCCCACCCCCTTTCCTGACCGGCTGGGATAAGGGTCTGGTATGGATTTTGGGGGACCCTCGCATCGTTTTTTTTCGGTGTAGGGGTTCCCCTTAAAATCCATACCAGGCCTAAGGGGCTGGTATGCTCCTGAAGGGGAACTCATGCGTTATTTTTATTTAAAAATTAGCGTGGACTTCCCCCTCATGATTCATATCAAACATAGTGCCTGGTACTGGCAGGGATCCAAGTCGGATCACTGTTCATTGAAAGTTTGACGTATGTCAGCTTAAAGGCAGGGCAAAGTCAGATCCAAAGTAGGACGAGTGTCGTGTCGCAACAGTGTGAACCCGGCCTCAATGTCAGCAATGCTTGCTTTGTCAGCAATGCTTTTTCCTTTCTCGATGAGCGAGCCAGCTGGCTCCTGCGACGGGGCTCACAGGTGTCAATCTCGCCGATAACAGCAGCGAGATTGACACAATATCGCGGTCACCTACTCTACATTTTAGTTCAGTTGCAAAATTGTTTACTTGTTAGCGCTGCACTTTTGCAATTTTTTTATATTTTGCAACTGATTCACTGCTGTGCTGGCTGCTATTTTGCTTTATAGACAGCATGGTATATGTGTTTTTATAGTCCATGCACACATAGGCTGTTATAAGCAGTTTTTGAGCAGTAAAGAAAACCCCAAAACTAGTGGGTTCTGAGAGACGTTTTTCAGCTGTAAAAATGGTTTAACGCTGATAAACGCTGATAAACATTGACAAACGCTCATAAACATCGCTCACCAGCGTTTTTTAACGTTTTTGATCCATTAAAAAAAAATTTAAGAATTCCGATAGGACAAAGTGCCACGCATGCTCAGAACAAATTCCTAGACCAAAGCTATTGGCTACTAGCCTGAACGTAGTCCAGTCGTAACGAAATTACATCATCACGTTACGAACGATCAGATTTTCCGACAACTTTTTCCGACCGTGTGTATGCAACACCAGTTTCGGACAAAATCCGACGCATTTTGTTGTCGGAATATCCGACCGTGTGTACAAGGGTTAAGACATACATTAAATAACAGATGCAACTGTGAAAAAATACACCTGATGTTGCTGTCATATAAGCACATACCAGCTCAATATCTGAGCAGAGATTTTTCACATGTCAGGTGTGGTGCATACTATATCGTCCTTTGTCATTACATTAAATCTAAAATATATTGACACCAATAGAATAATCTTATAGAATGTCATTACTCATACTTTGCAGGCCAGCCACTGTTTACTGAAGTTCACTCTAAGAAATAATTTTCAAGCATTAATTGACTAAACTGTTCTGCAACAGCCATTTGATTCAATGCTGTTTTTATTTATTGGACTGTAAACAGTATTTGTGGCCTTAGGGCTTTTAACGATTTATTGGTTCAATCAATAAGACTCTTGGCTGGCCGGTAACTTTCTGAATTGATAGTCTGAGGTCAGGGAGTAAGTAGATTTGTGTGATATGTGAAAATAAGTGTGGGATGAAATCAGGTCACCTGGAATAATAGTCTAAAGGGATGAAGATAACACTTCTGCAAAGGACCCTTGGGGACATTTTGGAAATCAATAGAAGAGAACAAGCTGTTTTAGCATGAGGTATTAGAAGTGCAAAGAGAAGTAAAAGCAAATCGAGGTGACAGCAGAATTATGGAAACCTAATACATGAGTCACAGTATGAACTATAGAAGATGGATCAATCAACACTAGCTTTGACTAATGTTTTCAGTCAGACAGAAGTTTTAGCTGAAGCTGTTCTAGAAGTAATAGCAATGTACAGGAAAACAAATGATTTCCCTTGGAATTCAATAAAAACTTGCAAACCTAACTCAGAGGACTTGTTGCTTTTCCTTTTACAAGCATAGGCGTTCCGTATTGATTTCTAACAGGATAAAATTTGAAATTTCAGATACTTAGAGCAGAGTTCCACCCAAAAGTGGAACTTCCGCTCATTTGTCTCCTCTCCCCCTCTGGTGCCACACTTGCCACCTTTCGGGGGGAGGGAGGACAGGATACCTGCACTTGACAGGTATCCTCTTTCTACTTCCGGGAGTCCGGGCCGAGGAGGCTCCCTCCTCCTTCCTCCTCCTCTCCCTGTCGCAAGTAGGAGAGAGGAGCGGGGTCTCGCGCATGCTCAGTAGGGTTCCTGGCATGGAGCCTTGAGGCTACACTTCCGGGTTTCGTTAGCCGCAATGGCAGCGGCATGTACCCGACAGCTGACATCAGCTGCAGTTCTGACATCGTTGGACTCCGGGACAGGTAAGTATCCTATTATAACAAAATAATATAACCTGTATGCTATACTAACAACAAAAAAACACTACAATGTGTGATAATGGTTCAATGCAGACTGACTGTGCCCATCAACGTAGCCTCACTGTGCCCGTCAACGCAGCCTCACTGTGCCCATCATTTCAGACTCACTGTGCCCATCATTGCAGACTCACTGTGACCTTCAACGCAGAGTCACTGTGCCCAACAATGCAGTCTCACTGTGCCCATCAACGCAGCCTCACTGTGCCCATCAACGCAACCTCACCCTTGCCTATCATTGCAGCTTCACCTGTGCCCATCATTGCAGTTTTACCTGTGCCCATCAGCGCAGCCTCATTTGTGCCCATAATTGCAGACTCACTTGTGCCTGGATTATACACAGGGGGCATCTCCTGCTGTGTCACGGAACTTGGGTCTGCAATGTTAGGCGGCCGGCCACTGTAACAAAGTGCCACCTCCTAGACCGACCGTGAATCCTGTGATAGGCGAAACACTGATCGAATACTGGAAAATTTAATCAGTGTTCTGCCTATCACAGAAGATGGTCTAGGAGGCAGGACTTTGTTACAGTGGCCAGCTGCCGCACATTGCAGTGAGGTAATCAAGAGGAAGGAGGGAGAGAAAGACTCTGCACCTGAGCCTCCCAGGCTTGGCCCTGGGAAGCCTAATGGCAGGGTCGGGGCTGTACTATTCTGTTCCCTAGGCAAGACCAGCTATTGGCACCCCCCTCCAAAAGAAAAATAAATAAATAAAAAATGTCAATTTTTTTAAAAACAGTATAAAATTATCTAATATAAGCACACTCCATGCATTCCTCACACTGTGTTGGGGGGGAGCAGTGTGTCAGGGAGGGGGGAGCAGTGTGATAGGTGGGGAGCAGTGAGACAGGGGCGAGCAGTGTGAAAGGGGAGAGCAGTGTGACAGGTGGAGGGGGAGCAGTGTGACAGGTGGCAGGGAGGGGCAAGCAGTGTGTCAGGGAGGGGAAGCAGTGTGCGGGGAGGAGCATCATGACAGGTGGGGGGGCAGTGTGACAGGTGGGGGAGCAGTGTGTCAGGGAGGGGGGAGCAATGTGTCAGAGGGGAAGCAGTGTGTCGGGGGGAGCAGTGTGTGGGGGCGGGGGGAAGCAGTGTTTCTGGAAGGGGGAGCAGTGTGACAGGGGGAAACAGTGTGTCAGGGAGGGGGGAGCATTTTGACAGGTGGGGAGCAGTGTGTCAGGGAGGGGGGAGCAGTTTGGGGGATGGGGAGCAGTGTGTCAGGGTGGGGAAGCAGTGTGTGGGGGGCAGCAGTGTGACAGGTGGGCGGAGCAGTGTATCCTGGGAAGCAGTATGTTGGGGGGAGCAGTGTGACAGGGGGCAGTGTGTAAGGAAGGGGGGAGCAGTTTGACAGACGGGGAGCAGTGCATCAGGGAGGGGGGAGCAGTGTGTAGGTGGCAGCAGTGTGACAGGTGGGGGGAGCAGTGTGTTGGGGGGAAGCAGTGTGACAGGTGGGGGGGCAGTGTGCGAGGGAGGGGATCAGTGTGTCAGGGAGGGGGGAGCAGTGTGTGGGGGAGCAGCAGTGTGACAGGTGGGGGAGCAGTGTGTCAGGGAGGAGATCAGTGTGCCAGAGAGGGGGGAGCAGTGTGTCAGGGAGGGGGAAGCAGTGTGACAGGTGGGGGAGCAGTTTGTCAGGAAGGGGAGAAGTGTGTCAGGGAGGGGATCAGTGTCTCGGGGGGGGGGGGGGCAGTGTGTCAGGTGGGGGAACAGTTTGTCAGGAAGGGGATCAGTGTGTCAGGGAGGGGGGAACAGTGTGTCAGGGGGGGAAGCAGTGTGACAGGTGGGAGAGCAGTTTGTCAGGAAGGGGAGCAGTGTGTCAGGGAGGGGGAGCAGTGTCGGGGGGGGGGGGGGGGCAGTGTGACAGAGGAGCCGCACACCTCATAACGGCCAGGCTGAACTCTGTGTGCCGGACCGGGTCCTGTTGCTAACGGGAATGGCATTCCTGCAGTGCAAAAAGTACAGAAACGCCATTCCCATGCGTTCCTGCAGGACTTGAGCCCTGCTTTGGACCCTTATGGGGAATCCTTGGTGTGCTGATGACATTTTTCCATTCATATTGTGCATGCAGGATAAAAAAGTGATCACAGGAGGGCAAAAGGATAGATAATATTTAAATACAAACAAACCCAAGGATGAACCGAGGAAAAAACCAAGCTTTGCTTACCACCAGCCCACAGACAACCAATTAACCTGTCTAACAATATGCGTTAAAAACAGGGGTTTAGTCTGCACACATTTGCAAATGCATGCGTAAGCCACAGAGCCCCGCCAAGGCATCCCGATATCTGTGGTACCTAACACTGACTTATGAGTGTCCCCACAATGGAGGCACATGCATTTTGATGGATAGGTGAGAGCAGGTGGACTGAAGGGGAGCCACCCCTCCTTAAAGGTACAGAAGCACACTGAACACCCAGCACAATGGCAACACAGGTGTCAGTGGGATGCCTGACCAAAAACACGACCAGTGACAAAAAAAGACGCCACCCGCTCTCAGCTATAGCTGGCTATCGCAGTAAGAAACTCGGAAGGCTAACAATAGATACAAACAAACCCAAGGATGAACCGAGGAAAAAACCAAGCTTTGCTTACCACCAGCCCAGATAATATTTAAACCTTACTGGGAGAAGAAAAAAAAAACAACAAAAAAATGTTTTCTTGGTGGAGAAACCATACCATCTGCTTCTTATTTTCCTACTCTGCACATGTCTCTTTCCTACTCTGCAAGTAATCTCCCGGAACACTACATAAAAAAATTAAGTGTATCTCTAGGCAAGTGTATCTTTAGTTTTGGAAAGAGCTGGAAAGTTTTTATTGCTGTTTGTGTTCCCACCGGGGGGTCCCCCCTCTCCCCCCTCTATTTTTCCTGCTGATCAATGTCACAAATAATGAAAAGGAGGGGAAATCCAATATTTTCAAGTTATTCCCAGAACATAAATATTCTAGGTTTTACCTCTTTCCTAGATTATCTAAAAAAAAAAAAAAAGAAAAAAAAACTTCATTAAATATTATTTTCAGTAAAATATTTTATATTATTTTTTTTTTGTGTGTTTTTTTTTTTTTAAACAATACAAACCCCAAAAAATACAAAGAAGGAAAAGATGGTCAAGAAAATAAAAATATACTAAGCATCAGAATGAAGCTCTCTTTGTTATTCTGTTCCATAGGAATTCTTTGGAAATACCACATGAGGGCAGTGTTGCTTTAGAATATTTATTGGTATTGTCCTTGTAACTGTTTCCCTTCAGCTAAGAGGTTTTAAGGTCTCAATAATAATAATAATTAATATTATTATTAAAATTAAATATGGGTGTTTTAAAAAAAATAAAAAAATAAATGCAGAACGTGCAGATTGGTGCTTTGGCAGAGAGTGCAGAAGTGTGCCTCAGTGTAGTGGCATCGTGTGGGGTATATGCAGTGCTGGCAAATGCAGAAGAGCATGTAAGTGATTCATATTATCATGTTATTATTTTTATAATTATTATTATTCAGCAGCCGGTCAGGTTTCAATTTATTGCAGTCAACTCAGCAAAAGATAATTTCTCATAGAGTGTAAAAGGGTTGCTGCTATTGGCACATTGACCTGGGTTTTTATTAAATTCTGATTCAGAATACTTTAAAAATCCCAAAGGGAAATTATTGTGATACATATACATTCAAGACAACACAAGATCACAATAATGAACAGAACAAAGCACAACGACACACTAAAATGACCAACAAAAGCAATTAGTACAAATACCAAATTAAAACTATACTCTAATAAAAAAAACATCCACACTATTAAAATACAACATAGAAGACATAACACTGAAAATAGAAAATCAAACTGCCAAAATTCAAATACACCACTTTCTCTAACATTCTCTACCCCAAATAATAATTAACAAAATTCCAACATACTATAAAAACTACATAAACATCCTGTTAATAAACTACAGTAGATTAAATCTTCACATCAACCCTCACAGAGAAGAATTATATAATGTGATTGGCACAGTTAAAAATGATTTCCTGTGTCACTCTGTGGGGCATCATGGTTGTAACAATCTGTTACTCTTGGCACTCCCCAGAATAACCAGCGCATTGTGGAGTGGATGGGAGGAGTTGTCCAAAATTGAACATATCTTGAACATTCTCCTCTCCAACACTGTTGTTAAAGACTCCAATTCCAATCCAATAATATCACTGGCCTTGTGAATCAGTTTGTTGAGTCTGGTCCTTCCTATAGAACACCTCATGCCGCGTACACACGATCGAATTGTCCGGCGGACTTGGTCCGGCAAACAATCCGGCAAACAATCCGCTGGACTTTATAACAAACGGACTTGGCCACACACGGACACTTCGAAAGTCCGGCGATTTCTAACGCGATGATGTACAGCACGTACGACGGGACTAGAAAAAGGAAGTTCAATAGCCAGTAGCCAATAGATTCCTTCTCGTACTTGCTTCAGAGCATGCGTCATTCTTAGTCCGCCGGACTAGCACACTGACGAACGGATTGTCCGCTGAAAGCCAAGTCTGGCGGACAAATTTTGAGTCAAAACTACTTTCTAAGTCTGCCGGACTTTTACGATGAAAAAGTCTGCTGGTGCCCACACACGATCGAATTGTCCGGCATACTATGGTGCGGCGGACTAAGTCCACCAGACAATTCGATCGTGTGTACGCGGCATAAGTGTTCTTGCTCCAGTCCAGCTTATTATCTATGTGAACCCCCAGATACTTGTAACTCTCTACTGCATTCACATAGAAACATAGAAAAGTGACATCTGAAAAAGGCAGAGTAGTCTATTGAGTCTGCCCATTTTTTTGTTTTGTTTTTGTTTTTTTGGGGGGGGGGGGGGGTTTGTGTTGAAAGGGGGTATTTGGGGGGCGGAAGGGGGTAAGTACTGTTCTAGGAGAGGAAATGTGGGGATTCTGGGGATTCATGTTGGGATCGGGGATGGGGAGAGGAAGATTTGTGTGTGTGTGGGGGGGGGGGGGTTGGGGCAATTTGAAGTGGGGGAAAGAAGATGTGTGCTAGCAGGGGTGATTTTTTTGTTAGGGGGAAGGCATTTGAGCTGGGGGGATTTGGAGGATGGGGGGCAAAGATTTGTGCTGTGAGGGAGACTTTCAGCAGGGGGTGGATTTGCACTTCGAGAAGGGGGAATTTATGGCTAGGAGTAAAGCATGCAGATTAGTGCTCAGTGTTTTTGTGGTACAGCTCATGCATCTTGGGGGAGGGGGGGCACAGTTTAGCATGTTCACCCTGGGCTCTAGATGACCTTATTCCTACACTGGTTTAACTCCCCTGGCGGTATTCCCGAGTCTGACTCGGGGTGGAAATTTTATACCAAAAGCGGTAACTCCGAGCCAGACTTGGGACCGCATCGCTAAATGCTGGGAGAGTTTACTTACCTTGTCCCCTGGATCCAGCAATGTCCCCCAGCTGTACGAGCGAGCCGTCCTCTGCTCGATCTATCACGGAGCTGATCTCCTTTCCCTGCGAGCATTGCGAAGCACGGGGACGGAAATCAGCACCAAGTTCAAAAAGTGAAACACACACTATACATACAGTATAATGTAATCTTACAGATTACATTGCTGTATGTAATTATTTCACATCACCTTTGTCCCTAGTGGTCTGCCCAGTGCTCTGCATGTAGTTTTATATTATAAAAACTGTTCTTTATGCCTGGAAACTGGAGATTGTCCATAGCAACCAAAACTGTCCCTTTACATCAAAAATGATTTTAGACCAGCTAGAAAACAGTGATAATAAATTATAATCACTCGCAAAATTGAGGGATAGCGATTTGTGGGGAGACCCGTCATCAAATACTGAAAAGTAATGACAGTGACAATTCTGCAACTGAGCAAATTTCAGTGTTTTTTATTTGATTACATTATTGAATAATTTTTATTATTGTTATATTATTATTTGGTATAATTATTTATAGTTATTTATTATATTATAATTTATGATTTCATTTTTTAAACTTTATCATACCCGGGATGTCTGCTAGACTCTGGTTTGGACAGATTTAAGTGAGTTATTTCTAAGAATTACAGTATTACAATATAAAACACCAAATTTCCATGCAAAACAATTGTACCGCTTTTAGCACCTAAAATCTGAAATAATCATACCGCCAGGGAGGTTAAAGTGACCCTGTCAGCAAATTGAAACTCCCAATTAAAGAACATAGTGGATACCTGCCACTCCTGTCTCTTGGGCTGCCAGACAATATTCTGTTGAAGATGAATCACCAGCTGAAGTCTCCTTCACCAGTTCTCACTGGAGAAGGTGCAGAGAAGGACAACCATACTGATAAGAGGCATGGAGGAGCTCAGCTATGAGGAAAGATTAGAGGAACTAGATTTATTCACTCTTGAGAACAGGAGATTAAGGGGGGATATGATCACCATGTATAAATATAAAAGGGGTCCATATAGTGAAGTTGGTGTTAAGTTATTCACTTTACGGTCAACACTGAGGACAAGGGGACACTCTCTGTACGTCTAAAGGAATAGAGATTTCATCTCCAAATACGGAAAGGTTTCTTCACAGTAAGAGCTGTGAAAATGTGGAATATACTTCCTGCAGAGGTAGTTCTGGCCAGCTCAGTAGATTGCTTTAAGAAAGGCCTGGATTATTTCCTAAGTGTACATAATATAACTGGGTACTAACATTTATAGGTAAAGTTGATCCAGGAAAAATCTGATTGCCGCTCTGGTATCAGGAAGAAATTTTTCCCCTGCTGTAGCAAATTGGATCCTGCTTTTCTGGGGGGGGAGGGGGGGTTTCGCCTTCCTCTGGTTCAACTGTGGGTATAGGATTGGGTATATGAGATTGTATATAATTTTTATTTTTTATTTTTTTATTTTGTGGTTGAACTAGATGGACTTGTGTCTTTTTTCAACCTGACTATCTATGTAACTATGTAAATCGTCACAACCAGAGGTGTGAATCTCCCCTCACAATGCTCTGTGGTTCTTCCCATCAATCTTTATGTCACCAATGTACCTTGGTGGTACCTGAGCACTGCAGAGGACCAGAAGATTAACACTTATGCCACGTACACACGGTCGGAATTCTCGTCGGAAGAAGCTCTGATGGTTTTCCCGATGGAATTCCGATGGAATTCGGCTCAAGCTGTCTTGCCTACAGGCGGTCACGTCAAATTCCGATTGTTTATAACGCAGTGATGTACAACACAGTTCAATAGACAGTAGCCAATAGCTTCTGTCTCATAGTTGAATCTGAGCATGCGTGATTTTTAGCGTGTCGGAATTGCATACACACGATCGGAATTACCAATAGAAAGTTTTTCCGTCTGGAAAATTGAGAACATGCTATTAATTTTTGGCTGGCGGAAATTCAGACAGCTAAATTCCGAGCATACACACGATCACATTTTCCGGTGAAAAGCTCTCATCTGTCTTTTTTTGTCTGGAATTCCGATCGTGTGTACGCTGCATAATGGAAATGTCAGTTTCTGGAGAAACTTCACCTGGCTAGTCTTCTTCAATGCAGTGGGGTTCAGAAGTGCAGGCAGCTGGAAAAGTAGGTATTGATGTAAAGGGTCACTTTAAGTGTACATGGATATAAAAAGGGGTTATTAATAATGTAACTTATACAGTAAAAATACTTTTTTTTTAAATTTATTTATTTTTTCTTAATTCTAAAATGTTAATCCTATTGGTTATATAAATATACAATGTTTTTTTATATGCTGTCGGTGCTTTTTTTTTTATTTAACCACTTCACATCCAGGCCAATTTTGACATTTCCCTCCTACATGTAAAATTCATAATTTTTTTGCTAGAAAATTACATAGAACCCCCAAACATTATATATTTTTTTTAGCAAAGACCCTAGAGAATACAATGGCGGTTGTTGCAACTTTTTATCTCACACGGTATTTGCGCAGAAAACAAAACAGTTTCATGCTTTAAAAAAAAACAAAAAACAGTAAAGTTAGCCCAATTTTTTTGCATAATGTGAAAGATTTAGATACGCAGAGTAAATAGATACCCAACATGTCACGCTTCAAAATTGCACGCACTCGTGGAATGGCACCAAACTTTGGTATTTAAAAATCCCCATAGGAGGTCTAGGGCTAGAATTATTCCTCTCGCTCTAACGTTTGTGCCGATACACTCACATGTGTGGTTTAAACACCGTTTTCATATGTGGGCGGGACTTACATGTGCGTTCGCTTCTGCGTACAAGCTCACTGGGACAGGGGCGCTTTAAAAAAAAAATTTCTATTGTTAATTTTACTTTTTTTTTTTTTATTTTACATAAAAAAAAAAAAAATTGATTACTTTTATTCCTATTACAAGGAATGTAAACATCCCTTGTAATAGGAATATGGCATGATCGGACCTATTTACAGTAAGATATGGGGTCAATAAGACCCCACATCTCACTTCTAGGCTGGGAAGCCTAAAATAAAAATAAAAAAAAGGTCACGGCTTCCCAGCCAAGGCGGCGCCATTATTTGAATGCAGAGGCCAGGCGTGACTTCATAACATCGCACCCGGCCTCCGAACGAGCATAGAGACTCCGGCGACCATCTGGTCTGCCGGAAATCTCTATAATCACCATCCGGGGGCCGGCGGATCCTATGTCCAACTCACCAATGATCGTTCTTATGGTGCAGGGAATCGCCGGCTGAAAATGCTGAAAATGCCAATATCTGAATGATGTCTGAATGATGTCTGCTACAGACATAATTCAGATATATACGCCCGGAAAGTAGAGGCCGTCATATGACGTACCTTGGGTGCCAAGTGGTTAAGAAAGTTCTTGTGCTGCAACACAACATTTCCAACTTTCTCACCTAATGCTGGCACTTTAGATATCTACCCAGTACATATACATAGAAACTCACGCTATATGAGCAATGTTATCAATCTATCTATTTAAAGTGCAGTCATGTCCATCCACTCATTAATGTGTGCAAGCACCATAACATTTCTTCTAAAGTAGCTGTAGTTGTTCTTAGGAGTATTCTGAAAGCACATTCCTGTACATTCTGTCCTAGAATCTTAATGTATTTTCTGACATTCTGTTTCTTGAAATGCTGGATTGCAATGGCTCTTGCTGATGAATAGCAGTGATCATGCCAAATGTTGCATATTCATAAGGCCATCAGTATCATTGCTAATCATTGGTTTGAATCAGGAATGGCACTAAAAATAAATCCCTTTTTCGTAAGTTCGGCATATTTCCAGTTAAAATGTGAATAACAGTGCAGAGACATCCATCTTACCGTTCAACATATGCTAAAGCACCTGCACACTGCAATGGAATATTTATTAATTACTAATTAAATACTTGTACAAACCAATTATTATTTAAAGCATATTAGGTTTGCTGAAAGGGGCATTATGTTGTTTTCTCACAAAAAAAGTAAAGAATTATTAGGTTGTTTATTACGGAAAATATGCCCTTTATTAAATTATGTAATGGCATCTTTATTTGCATGCTCTTTGTTTTGATTGAATTTACATTGATGTTACGTGTTTTAAAGTTTAGATTTCCATTTAACTGATCAAGCTAAAACTAGCTAAAGCCCAAACCAGCCGAACATCTAATCAGGGGCGGCCCCCCCCATTAAAGGCGCACAAGTGCCGCCCTCTCTCTCCACGCCTACCCCCTATATGGTAATGGAGAGATTCATGCATAGCATGAATCTATCCATGGCTGCCATGGCCAGCCCCTATTCATGCGTCCGGCCCCTTTAAGGATGCTGAACACATGAATTACAGCGATGGGGGGGAGGGGTTTGACTTTGTCCGATCGTTTGTAGAGAATTCCGATTGGACAAAGTGCCACGCATGCTCAGATCAAATTCCTCGACCAAAGCTATTGGCTACTAGCCTGAACGTAGTCCCGTCGTAACTAAATTACGTCATCACGTTACGAACGATCAGATTTTCCGACAACTTTGTCCGACCATGTGTATACAGCACCAGTTTCGGACAAAATCCGTCGGACAAAATCCGACGGATTTTGTTGTCGGAATGTCCGACCGTGTGTACAAGGGCTAACACATGTTCTGTCCTAGGATAACAACATTACATAGATACAGTACAGTACACTGAGGAAATGTCGTCACTATAATATGGGATGTGTGTTACTGGGAGAATAACAGGTACAAATAAATGGAAACAACCATGACAATAGAAAAGTAATGCAGCACCACATCTAAAGACTGATAAGCTGCAATGTTTATTCTTGAGCATATAAATTAGTACATCAATATCCTTTCTCCACCCTGCTCTGCTGCTTATTGGACAGTGACGGAGCAGAAGAATATTGACAAGGTTATCTCTCTGCTGACATTGCCCTTCATATAATCATGTTTTTTGGAAGCACATAATCAATACAGATGACCTGAATGGCTCCTTTTTTTCCCATTCTTCTCTCCCAGTCTCAGTGATGCTCTACACAAGATTATAATAGGCCTGCACCTTGTCAAATTCAGATGTTTACACTAGTTGCATCAAGACAAATAAATCTAAAGATTTATTAATGAATACATAACAACCTTGATTTGACTCCAATATATCAGCCTGCAGTTAACATTTAAATTCACATACAGATTTTTTGCTTTCTAAAGCGGAGGTCCACCCTAAAGTGGACCTTCCGCTCATCGGAACCCTCCCCCCCTCCGGCGCCACAATTGGCACCTTTCAGGGGGGAGGGGGGTGCAGATACCTGTACAGTACAGGTATCTGCACCCACTTCCGGGATAGCTCTCTGCGGAAAGGGGCGTAGATTACGCCCCTTTCCAAAAGTCCCCTGCTGCCTGCTGGGAAACACACAGATCCCAGAGGCAGCGGGTCCATCCTTATTGCGCAGCGCGACTCGCGCATGCGCAGTAGGGAACCGGGAAATGAAGCCGAAAGGCTCCACTTCCTGATTCCCATACCCAAGATGGCGGCGGCAGCACCCGAGAGACGATCGAGAGATCGGCTTCGGGTGCCGACATCGCGGGCGCGCTGGACAGGTAAGTGTCACTATTTTAAAAGTCAGCAGCTGCAGTATTTGTAGCTGCTGGCTTTTAAAAAAATAAAATAAAACGCGGAGTCCCGGCGGACTCCCGCTTTAAATGAAAAATTCCTTAATAGGCTCAAAGGATATAAATCTACTTTGTGTGCATCAAGTGCCCGCATATGAAAACGGTGTTCAAACCACACATGTGAGGTATCGCCATGAACAGTAGAGCGAGAGCAATAATTCTAGCCCTCTTCTGTAACTTAAAACATGCAACCTGTAGAATTTTTTAAACATTGCCTATGGAGATTTTTAAGGGTAAAAGTTTGTCACCATTCCACGAGCGGGCACAATTTTGAAATGTGACATGTTGGGCATCAATTTACAAATCGTAGTAAAAAACACAATGGGCAGGGTCCTGATGACCAGTATTGTTGGTCAATTCAGGTAACAGGTTACCGGCTCACCTAATAGGGTGGTGTTCCTTATCAAAACAGGAGAAATTGTCAAAATAAAAGGGGAGTGGGAATAGGACCCAAGGTGTCCTTACCTTCAGGCACACCTTGGGTCCTATTCCCACTCCCCTTTTATTTTGGGTATCAATTTACTCAGCGTAACATTATCTTTCACAATATAAAAAAAAATTGGGCTAACTTTACTGTATTTTTTCCCAAAAAGTGCGATTGTAAGAGGTCTCTGTAGTAAATGAATCAGTTAAATAAGGACAGATTATTAGCATCATTATTATTAATTTAAATAATATATTAATATAATTGTTTTTATATTGATTATTATGCCGATGTAGAAGATTGATGTGTGCATATAGATATTTTTACTTGTTATGTGAGTTCCGTCGCTGTGTCATTACTGCGACGGCAGAACGGACTATATATAAGCACCAGTGGACACCTGACTCTTTGACCCTTTGAAAAAGTCACGTGTTATGTGACGCAACGCGTCAGAGAGAAGCCAGGTGTCTATCATCCGGCCGCGACCGGAAGTATTGGTTGATGTACCCGCGATTTTCGTAATTTTAATGTAAGTGTGGATATTTTTAATAAAATCGTTTCTAACTGAATATTACACATTGGAGCCCCCCTCTTCTTTCCTCTCCTGTATGGGCTATCTTATGGGATGATGCATATTATTCTGGCGGCTTGAAGCATATGGACTGAAGGAGATGTGGGACTGCAGCTGATTGTATACATAGCGTCTTATGGTCCTTTGTGACCTAACCTAGAGGTGAGAGGCTGGGGGAAACAAGGGGTGCACTTGGAGCACTGAAGTGTGATCATCGGTGGAGTGTCACTTGATTTTATTTCGTTTTGCACTGCATGGATATTATCTGAACTTTGGGACTCAATTGCACATCATTTTATTATTCCTTAGATGGATATTTTTTGCACTTTGCGCTTTACTGTAATATTGCACTAATAGTTAATATTAAGGTCATCCTATGGTTGTGTTATCTATTTGACCTTATCTTTGCACTATTGCATATTTGCACATTGATTCTGTGGAGATTTACTGTATTTATATTAATTTGTTGCACATGTATTTTTTCACTTATTAATAGCCGATTTTGATTGCTATATAAATTTTTTCTTTTTTTTGGTATATTTAGTACTGAGTTTTATTCCTCTAGGTAGCACCACATTACCCCCCCCCTTTTTTTTGCGATTGTAAGACCGCTGCGCAAATACGGTGGGACAGAAAGTATTACAACAACCGCCATTTTATTCTCTAGGGTGTTAGAAAAAAAATGTATACTGTTTGGGGGTTCTAAGTAATTTTCTAGCAAAAAAATAAATGTTTTTAACTTGTAAGCAACAAATCTCAGAAAGAGGCTCAGTCCTTAAAGTGGGGTGCCCCTAAAAAAAAAAAAAATTAAAAGTCAGCAGCTACAAATACTGCAGCTGCTGACTTTTAATAATCGGACACTTACCTGTCCCAGGGTCCAGCGATGCGGGGGGAACGAAGCCCCCCTCGTTCCCCACCCACTGTGCATGCGTGAGCGGCGCAGGGAGCCGTGATACGCCGCACAGTCACCTGGGACACGTGACAGGTCTGAGATGACTGTGCGGCGCGAAGGGAAGTGATGTCACCAGCCCGGGCAAGGAAGAAGGCAGACTATGAGGGACCCCTTAGCAACAGGTATTTAGAGGTGAGTAACATTTATTTTTTTCCAATTATTTTTTTTTGATTTGTTTTTAAGAATTTTAAACAATTTTTTATTTTTTGGTGGCAACACCACTTTAAGTGGTTAAAAAAGGTTACTTAATGAATGAGCTGCTGTACCCCTTATGTGCACATGCAAACACACACTAAATAGTGTGAGCATAGGCTTAGACAATATTTACGTATCCCAGAGTTCAGGTTTAGGATATTAGTTACACAATTTTATTGCAGATAGAGAGGATCACTTATTGAAAATGCTTCACTCGCACTAGCCTCGTATAACAAGCAGCTTGAAAGGAAGAAATATTGAGGTTGATGTACTAAAGGCAAATAGACTGTGCACTTTACAAGTGAACGTGTGATAATTTTTCCCTGAGCTTAATGAATGTGGTGAAGCTCTACTTTGTAAAGAATACTCAATCAGGTGCAAAATAAAAATAAAAAAACTGCATTTTTGCTTGCACATGTGTGGATGATGGAAATCAGCAAACACGAGTGCAACTGCAAAGTGCACAGTCTATTTACCTATAGTAAATCAAGCTTATTGCGTCTGCCATTGCCTACCTCCTATTTAAAATGCTAAGTTCTTGGCTGTCTCTGGCTTTAATATCATCTACCTGGAAAAAGTAAGCAGCTTGTGATGTCAGACATGCAAGAATGCCTAATCTTAAAACGTGTTTGTTTTCAGTGGCTCAGTAAGTATTGAATCCCTGGAGCAGCATAGGAAGCATGACTAGGGTAGCCAGATAACTTACTTCCCCAACAATACATGTACACCTTGACCGTTACTCTTAAAATAAATACCCGGACACCTGCTTGGATGAAAATGGCCTCAACGGCCTTTATTTAAATAACAATAAAATGTAAACTTTATTTTAAATATTTTAATAATACAAAAACTTGTAACAACTTCCAGTTACCCAAAAAACCCTAAGTGCTTTTTTGGCTGGTCCCTGACGACCCCTTATTATTTTGAGCCTGTGATCCCCACTTCGTCAGCATCTGTCCCCAGCCGCCAAACTTGCCTCGAGGACTCACTAACTGACGACAGACCCCCAAATATGTTAGCCATTAATCTGGACTGACACCAGCCCAAACACAATGACTCCATCTCTGGCATGGGTCCCAACCTTTTTCAATTGACCCATGCATTTCTACATATATATATTCATATATATATATAGAAGTCGCCAAGGACCCAACGCCACCTTCGGAATGACAACCCTTCAAACCCAACCACTATCCATTATTAGGGAGGGCGGGCGGGAACGTCTCTCCTCGCTTGCTGACCTCCAACTGCTGGCTTGTCCCACCCTGGCACATGGACGAAAGACCCACACTCCTCCCCCCTTGTGACCTTCCACCAATAGGGTAAGTACGCCTGCATCTTAAACCACCCCCACGCTGCTTTTACTTTAGCCCAGTAATTCCCTTGCACCCTGTCATGTATGTCCTGCGCTTCCTTTTCTATACAGCTCCGTACATGTCTTGACTAGGGTAGCCAGATAACTTACTTCCCCAACAATACATGTACACCTTGACCGTTACTCTTAAAATAAATACCCGGACACCTGCTTGGATGAAAATGGCCTCAACGGCCTTTATTTAAATAACAATAAAATTTAAACTTTATTTTAAATATTTTAATAATACAAAAACTTGTAACAACTTCCAGTTACCCAAAAAACCCTAAGTGCTTTTTTGGCTGGTCCCTGACGACCCCTTATTATTTTGAGCCTGTGATCCCCACTTCGTCAGCATCTGTCCCCAGCCGCCAAACTTGCCTCGAGGACTCACTAACTGACCACAGACCCCCAAATATGTTAGCCATTAATCTGGACTGACACCAGCCCAAACACAATGACTCCATCTCTGGCATGGGTCCCAACCTTTTTTAATTGACCCATGCATTTCTACATATATATATTCATATATATATATAGAAGTCGCCAAGGACCCAACGCCACCGCGGAACAAGTGTGAAACCTTACACTTGTGACCGCCGCCACGCCAGCAAAGCCCGGTGCACACCATCTTCCAGCCCTAAGGCCCACAGGTCAATGCCCACAGGGTTCAAATGAACCCCATCGCCCCTCAAATACCTCCAGGTGTCCACTTCTAGCTCCCAATGACGAATGACCACCCCACCATTCCGGGCCACAAACCTTCCCACCTCCTTGTTGACCTTAATCCTGGTTTTGTTCAGTTTTTCCCAGGATCGAGCCCCTCTCCACGACATGCGGGCCACTATGTCCGACCACACCACCGTCATGTCCGGGAAAGCGGTACGGAGCCTCAAGAAATCCCACTGTATATCTTTGATCACTTGTCGCATCGGTCGGATCCCCAGATCATTGCCCCCAACATGGAGCACCAAAATATCCGGGGACCGATCCAAGGCAGCAAAACGATGTACCTCGGGGACCACCTTATGCCACATCATACCCGGGATCCCAATCCACCTGACCGTGCCTTCCTCCCTGGCCACCCTGAGTTGTCTACCTTCAGGCCTGACATCCGCCCTCCTGGCCCCCCAAAAAACAAAAGAATGTCCCATTATCCAAACGAGACATCGTGGGGGATCTGAAAAGAAAGGAAAAACCATGCAAACCCATCAACAGCAGTAACATACAAAATCAACAAAACAATTCAGCACAACAGGTGTGGCCTAACATATAACCGGTACCTAGCCGATTCCCACCGACCAATCCTCTGAATGACTTCCGACGGAAGTCCCCATCTAGCTGCCTCAGTAGCCGCCCCTATCCGAAACGAGTGGGAAGCATACTCACCTGAAGGAAGACCAGCTGCCGCCAGACACCTCCGAAAAACCGCAGAAAATTGGAACCTGGACAGGCAGGATCCATCCCGATGCACCAGCAGCGCCCCTTCCCCCGGCGGGCGGAGTGCCAAAAAACGCTGCAGAGCCAGTACCGGACAAAGCTGCTTCTCCACCCCCGGAAACAACTCCACCCAGGCCCCCCTTCCTTCCTGATCCATCTTTGACTTCCTAATCCAGATCCTCACCTTGTCTCCCGAGCATTGGACATCACTCCACCGCAGTCCACCAGCCATCCTCCTGGACGGCGAGACCAGCTCCCCAATCCGAAAAGCCCCAAAGAACGCCAGCACAAACGCCGCCGTAAACAGTACTACCTCGTAACCCGTGGAACACACCTCCCCCAACACTGGCAGAACTGACCCCAGCACCGCAAAAGAAACAGGGCGCCTGGAATCGCGTGTTTGAGAACCCCTTCTGTACCCCCGCAGAGCCCTGCGAACCAAAAATGTCTTTGTGACATCCACCCTACCTTCCATCTGAAACCAGAAGGCCAACGCAGCCATCTTCCGTCCGATGGCTGCCCCGGACACTCCCTTTGCATGATTAGCACATATAAAGATCAACAGCAGCATCTCCAGCCTATCCGGGCCCCCCATACCTCCTACCTCATTCACCAAGTCCAACCATTCCTGCCACACTTTCTGATAAGCCTTCCACGTTCCTGCGCTGAGAGACTGTCTGATCAATCCTGCGGCGACTCCAATGCAACCGTCCACAGCTCCTGCGGGCACAGTTCCCCTTCCTGACGCGCCTCCGGGGCCAAATTGCGAAACGTGTCCCACTGGAAACGAGACAAAGCATCCGCTAAGCCATTGTCGACCCCAGGGATATGCACAGCATATATAAACGCATTTATTCGCAAACAGCAAAGCACCAAGTGGCGCAACAACCTGATCACCGGGGGAGAAGAGGCCGAGATGTTGTTAATGGCCATCACCACCCCCATGTTGTCGCAATTGAATCGCACCTTCCTGTTCTCAAAGACCTCCCCCCACAACTCCACAGCTAAAACAATGGGGAACAACTCCAGCAAGACTAAATTTTTGAGAAAACCCGCTTCCCTCCAACTCTCCGGCCACGGACCCGCGCTCCATCTACCCTGGCAATACGCGCCATAGCCACCCGAACCGGCCGCGTCCGTGAACAGGACCAGATCAGCATTGCCGACCGGTCCAACCTGCCAAATGGCCCGCCCATTGAATTCCGCCAGAAAGGAATCCCAAATCTTCATGTCCTCCTGTAACTCCCTCGTCAACCGCACAAAATGATTCGGCATGCGTACCCCCGCAGTCGCCGCCGCCAATCGTCTACAGAAAATACGCCCCATAGGGATAATCCTGCAAGCAAAATTCAATTTGCCAAGCAAGGACTGCACTTCCTTCAATCGAAGCTTACGCTTGCCGCTGGCCGCACACACTTCCTGCCGCAATGCCACCAATTTGTCCTCCGGCAACCTACACTCCATGGCCATCGAATCAATCGTGATGCCCAGGAAAACCAAGGCCGATGTGGGGCCTTCGGTCTTATCCGCCGCCAGGGGGATCCCAAATCTGTGCGCTAAATGTTGAACCGTCCCGAGCAAAATGCCGCAACAACGAGAATCCGGGGGGCCTATGCATAAAAAATCATCCAAATAGTGGATAACAGAACTCACCCCCGCAACCTCCCTAACTGCCCATTCAAAAAATGAGCTGAACTGTTCAAAATACGCACAAGAAATGGAACACCCCATCGGGAGACACCTATCCACGAAGTACTCCCCCAGCCAGCAACAACCCAACAAACACATGCTCTCGGGGTGTACAGGCAACAAACGAAAGGCCGATTCCACATCGGTTTTCGCCATCAGAGATCCCTTACCATATCTTCGAACCCACGCTACCGCCGCATCAAATGATGTATAGGTAACCGCACAAGCCTGCGGGTCAATACCATCATTAACCGAGCCGCCCTTAGGGTAGGACAGATGATGAATCATCCTGTACTGACCCGGTTCCTTTTTTGGAACAACTCCCAACGGGGAAACAACTAAACCCGGCAGCGGGGGATCCACGAACGGGCCCGCCATCCGCCCCAACGCCACCTCCTTGGCCAATTTAGCCGACACCACCTCCTGATGGAGACGGGCCGACCTCAAGTTCTCCGAGAGCGGTGGCACTTCCCGCACCATGCTCGGAATCCTAAACCCCTCCCTAAAACCAACCTCCAAAAACAGCGCAGCCGCCCTGTACGGTCACCTACTTAGAAAAGGAAGCATCCTTACCAGACTCACCGGCGTCATCCCTTTTTCCAGCGTTGTCCCCTGGCCGACCCTTGCCCTGCTTAAAGCAACGCAGGAAGGGGTGGCTCCCGCTGCAGCCTGCGCACTCGTGCTTGTATCTGCACGCCGAGCCGAAACGGCAAGTTCCTTCATTGAACTGCCAGCAGACCCCTTTCTTTTTAGGGGCCGGCGATCCTGCGGAGGAAGCGCCGCCGGCCCCCCCTGGAAAAAACTGCCCCGACCCCCTCGACGATGTCATCAACTTCATCCAAAGACTAATGTCTTTGTGATCCCATCTGATGGAGGGGCGAACAGCCTTCCACTGACGAAACTGCTCGTCATACCGAAGCCATGCCAAACCCCCATAAACCCTATGAGCCTCACTGATCGCCCCCAAGTAGCAGAACAGTGCGGAGCAATTTTCCGGGGCCTTCTCCCCGATCACACTTGCAAAAATCGCAAATGCCTGCAGCCAGTTTGCAAATGTGCGCGGGATTAACCTATACCTCCTCTTCTCCTCCTCATCCTTTTTACTCTCATCCGGCTTCACCCGATCTAAATTAAATTTCTCCAAGGGGAGCAGGGAAAAAATTTCCACAAACTCATCCTTCCAAATCTTTTCCCGCACCTCCTTCTTCAAGTGTGCCCCCAATGGACCCTCAAAACATACATATACCTCACAGCGCGCTGCATCCGCCAAACGCACCTTGTCCACATCCTTGTCCCCCGTCTCCGATCCAGGCTTAGTACCCCCCGCGTCCCTGTCCGTCTGCGTCTCCGTCGTCACCGATGTCTTCTGAGCCCCCCCCCCCCCCACCCGACTGCCCCCCCATCACCGCCGGCGGACAAACCCACGGCGTCACCGGAGTCGGGGGTCTCACCTCCCCCCCGTCCAATCGCCGTAGCAGCTCCCTGAGGGACTCCAATAACCCCTGCGACCCCTCCCCCACCCCCTGCCCGGACAGAGCACTACTCTCCCCCACCCCCCTCCCCCCTGTCACTGCCACGCTCCCCCCCCCAGAGGCCCCCCCGCCCCCACTCCCCCCCCGACAACCCTCCCCCACCCCGCCAGACAAAGCAAAATGTGAACACTCACCAGGCTGTCCCAGGCGATGAGAACCTCCAGCCGCCCCACCGGATACTCCTGCAGCCTCCTGGGGATCTTCATGCAACTCTCCCTCCTCACCGCTGCTGCCAGCCCGGTCCACCGACATCGGATATCGCTGATGTCCGTCAGGTCCTCCTCCATCCCTGGGCACTGCAGCGCTGGGCAAAGGAGAAAAGCTGGGATTCCTCACAGTGTGCCTTTCCGGATTCAAATTCGGCGCCGAGCCGGTGACGTCATCAAGCCGCGCCGGAAGCACGTCCAGCGCGCAGGCATTCCTCTGGCCAGCCCTCCCAGGACCCACACTGAGCCTGGAGGCGGGGCCTCCCGACCGACGAGCGGCAATGGCGCGATCCTGCTCACTGCCCGCATCCAAGATGGCGACTCCACGAGGTAAGCCCCCAGCTGCCTCAACTCCCGCACTGGTGCCCGCTCTGCTGTGTCTCCCACGGCGGACCGCCCCCCGACCGGAACCTCGCCGGAGGCAGCAGCCGAACGGATCCAAGCCACTGAGGTGGAAGGAGGGGGTGGGGGCCCGCCGGCCCCCCGAACTTCCCCCCCCCCTGGGACTTTGCCGTGGACGGGGATTCCTTCCAGGCCCCCCGCTGGCTGGCCGGAGTGTCCGCTCGGCGGGGGTGGCTGAAGGGTCCCGGCTGGGGCTCCCATAACGGCGTCGAGTCCGGGGGGTATTATCTGGGCTCAGGCGCTCCGGGGGTCTAGACCTCCGAGCACGCAGCTGGACAGGCCCGGCCGTGGAAGGACCCTGTCCTACCCCCTGCAGCGTGGCAGCAATCTGGCCCTGAAGCCACTCCGTGCCATGCGCCTCTGCTGCTTCCCTAAGCTGCGCCCAAAGATCCTGCAACCCGCTCATCCTACCTAACCTCTCTCTAACTGATTGCAGGACAACGTCTCTCCTCGCTTGCTGACCTCCAACTGCTGGCTTGTCCCACCCTGGCACATGGACGAAAGACCCACACTCCTCCCCCCTTGTGACCTTCCACCAATAGGGTAAGTACGCCTGCATCTTAAACCACCCCCACGCTGCTTTTACTTTAGCCCAGTAATTCCCTTGCACCCTGTCATGTATGCCCTGCGCTTCCTTTTCTATACAGCTCCGTACATGTCTTAGGCAGCCAAGGAAGTAAAATTTTCCAGAAGAAAGTTCAGTAATGGCAGACTATATATGTTTTCTGTCAATTTGTAATGTACTAGAATAAATGTAAGCTGTGCCAATTACATGGATAGCAACTTAATATTTCTCCATGCAACACATTTACATGCATTATACATAGAAGCAAAATATGTGGAGTCCCTTTAATTTTGCAACTGATATAAGTGAGTGTAAAAGCGAACAGACAGCACAGAACATCAGCATGCATGGTAATACATTGCTGTGCTTTTTCTGACTGCCTTTGTCTGAGTGTACGTTAACCCCCAATGTGTTTGAATGACAGCTTATTCCTTCCATACAGATGAACTGAAACTGTCACTTCTGTTTTGAAGTCTGTTGCTAGCAAAAGGGCAGAGCAGTGACCTGCATCTACAGGTCTGGATCACCTGCTTGGTTGGCTAAAGTCTTAAAGTGATATTAAACCCAAAACCAAAAATGTAATATATCGCTGCTTACCCATTATTAGATGAAGTTAGGTGCACTAATCAGTAGTTTAACCTTGCATTAGGTTTGTTTTTGAGTTTTTTTCCAGGTGATCTGGCCAGCAGCACACATCCTGTATTAGAGTACCCATCGGGGCTTTTTTTCTGGTGGAACTTTCCAGCACCTCCACCAAAGATATTGTGGGAGGCACTGGGAGCAGCCACAGTTATCATATGGTGGAGCGGGCAAGCAGGAGATACAGCTCAACTCTGGCTGCAGAGTTGAATGATCTGCACTTTGCTCCACCTCTCCCTGCAGCCTGGAAGCTAGTCTAGGCACACCTGAGGTGTAGAGAAGATTGACTGTATGTCTCCGTCATGACACATGTTTAGCCTTTTTTTGGTAAATTAATTGACAATGCTGCTTACTGGGACTGTGCTTTGCCTATGACTTTGCTGAACTGGGCTGTCTCTTTGCTGGATTGGATTGTCTCTTTGCTGCACTGGGCTGTCTGTCTCTTTGCTGGATTGGGCTGTCTTTTTGCTAGATTAGGCTGTCTCATTGATGGACTGCTGTCAGAGCTGGGCTCAGCCCTTCCTTCTCAAAGCTCAGCTGTCGGGCTAATTGCCAGCTCCTTTCTCTCCACAGTGACTCACCTGTTGATGATATCCTGCTCGTCAGTCCTGCCTACTTAAACCATCCAGCCCAGATGATATCTGCCTTTGCCTTGGTCACATCTATAGAGACGCTCTCCTGTGTTCCTGTTAAAGACTTGTTTGGCTGGCATTCCTTCTGGCTCCAGATCCTGCTTGCTGCTCTACTACGCTCATCTCTGGTTCTCTGACATTTTGGCTATCCATTCTGGTTCCTGGATTTATGCTATGTTTTGACTACGTTTAATCTGTTTACCTTTTTATTATTATTATTATTATTCAACAAGTGTGATTTAACTGTACTTCTGTCTCAGTCTGATTCATGGTTTCTGACAGTAGACGAAGGGCATGAATTCGGAAGATGCTGTCAATCCACTTGTTGGTAAAAAAATTTACAGATTGGATGAGCAGGATCAACGCATGGATCAGTTTGCCATGGTGTTACAAATGCCCCTGAGTCACGCGGCTCACTTGGAATCTCCCACTGTGGCCACTTCGGTACAACCTGTGTTGCAGGCTGTCCCTGCTGCTGCTCCAGCCTCGAGTATTACCTCTATAAGAGGTATGTCTGGTTCCGTCCACTTCCCCAACGATTTTGGGGCAATCCAGTTCAATGCAGAGGGTTTTTCAACCAGGTTGAGATATACTTTGAGATGCTGCCCCAGGCTTTTCCCATGGACAGAAGCAAAGTAGGTTTTGTGTATCTTTGCTTTCTGAGAGAGCCTTGGCCTGGGCAAACCCTCTATGGGAGACGCAAAAACCTTTTGTCTTGAGTCACCCAGAGTTTGTGGCTTCTTTTAAAAGGGTATTTGACATTCCCGCATGCTCAGCTTCTGCTGCCAAGTGCCTCATGTCCATCAAACAGAGTTCGAGAACTGTTGCCGATTACGCCGTTGAATTCCGTACTCGTGGCTGCTTTTCTCATGGTCTCTCAGATACCATCAAGGATGAGATAGCAGCCCAAGTTATATCCACTGGAGAAGAGTTTCCTGTTTGCCACCCTCATTGACTCCAGACCCAGAGGAATACTTCCTTTTAAGGAGCGCTTGCGGAAGCCTTCTGTACATTTGCCTCCAAACTTTGCAGCCCCAACTTTGCCTCCCTCACTTCCATGCCTCCTGGTACTGGGTCGGTCTCTGAAGATGAACCCATGCACTTGGGCTTCACGAGTCTCTCTGCGGATGAGAGAACCCTTAGGAGGAGGGAGAGATTATACCTTTATTGTGGCCAGGAAGGTCATTTTTTTTTATTTCAATAGTTTTTATTGAGTTTACATATGAAAGAACATACAAATACAGCCAAATAGGATATGTGTAGAGCTATTATCCGCCAAATAGTGAACAACCAACATGAAAGAGTGGAGTAACATAGCAGAACATAACATCAATAAAGCAATAGCAATAATAAGGCAAATGACGGATATGTTGAGGCTAGAGAGATAAGCAGGAAGAAGGAATCCCGCACTCACTTACTGGCACCCCAATGGGATCACACTGTGCCAGCAAGGGTGGAGACCCCTTCCCCCGCCAAAAATGGTACATAAACCAAAACAGTGAAAGGGAGGAACAGACACAGAGAGAGGATAAGTGAGGGAGGAGGGGGGGGGGGGGGAATAGGTCACCATTTGTAACACGAAGAACAGGTGTAGAGTAAATATCCCAACAGGGTATAAACTGGATTGCATTCTTAAACCAAGTTATCAACCTTTGAACTTAATCCTTAACCGAACAGCTGGGGTGGGATAGCCAGCTACTCCATTTAAGCCTAAATGGCGTGGCTTTAAAATGTATAAAGGCAAATAGTCTCTCCATCTCACACTGATGGTTGAGGGTGAGAACAGCATCAGAGGGAGATGGAGAATCCCTCGAATCCCATAAACGTGTGATAGTGAGTTTGGCCGCAAGCAATATTTGTGTGAGCACTACTCTAATCTTAGAAGGAAACTCTTGTATTGTGAGATGTAATAAGGCTAGCTCAGGTGTGGGGTCCACATGTTTATCACAGATATCAGATATCACTGTGAAAACCTTATTCCAGAAGGATCGGACTGATTTGCACGTCCACAGGATATGGTACAATGTACCAACATCTCCGCATCCCCTCCAGCATAAGGCTGTATGATCTGGGCAAAATGTACTAAGTTTATAAGGTGTGAGGTACCAGAAGTGAACTACTTTAGAAAATTTTTCCCAATGAATGGCGCATCTGGAAGAAGTGTATGTAGTGGAAAATGCAGACTTCCAATGATCATCAGAAAAAGTTTTACCAAGGATGTTTTCCCACTTAGCAATAGAAGTTGTTTTGGAAAAGGAGTGTTGGGTGTTATAGATGTTGTAAAATAAAGATATTCCTTTAACAGGGCCATTAGGATCCCGGAGGAATTTGTTTAGTAGTGAAGGTATTTGCAGGTAAAAGGGTAGAGGTTGCTTCCGTAAAAAAGAGGAAATTTGTAGGTAGGGAAAATAGGCTGAAGCAGGGAGTTGAAATCTCGATACCAAATGATCAAACGTACAAAGGGACAAGTTATGATACAGATCTTGGAGCAAGGTTATGCCTTTGGAGATCCATATTTTCAAATCAAGGCATGGAATAAAGTGGCGGAGTACTGAGAGCGTGATAGGAATTTTACAGAACGATTGGTCATGTATGGAAGAGATGGGAAGTTCAGACCATAGTTTTGTGGAGATTTGAATCGTAGGTATAAAGGAAGTAGGGATTGGTGCATCCAACATAATAGCAATAAGAGTGGATTTGAGGTCCCAGTGCTGAGTGCCATCAACTTCCATGGCTATCCATGTTTTGTGGTCAGAGGGGGTCCACCAATATTTAAGTTGGTCCAAGACACAAGCTTTATAATATGCCATTACATTAGGAGCACCCATACCCCTATGCTTCCTATGTGTCTGCAAAATCGTAGCAGCACACCTAGGCGGTTTACGATTCCAGATGTATTGATTAAATATCGTTTGTACCAAAGAAAGGAAAGTACGTGGGATGGGGATAGCCAGTGTGCGAAATAGATAAAGGAGCTTCCGGAGTATAATCATTTTAAGTGCTGCTATTCTACCTGCTATCGATAGATCCTGAGTATGTAGATGCAAAAATTGCTGAGGTAAAGACTCTAAAAAGGGTTTGAAATTATATGTATACAATTGTGAGGTCTGCCTAGTCAGATGAGTACCCAAAAAGGGTATAGAGTGAGAAGACCAAGTAAAAGGGAAATCCCTAGTCAAAGCTAATTGCATGGAGGCTGACACATGGATATCTAGAATTTGAGATTTAGTAGCATTCAGTTTATAATAAGAAACGACGCTAAAGTCCTGCAGCACTTTCTGTGTCTCTGACAATGATGTCAATGGGTTAGAAAATATGAGCATAACGTCATCAGCAAATGAGCTGATTTTATGTTCTCTACCAGCTATAGTAAGCCCAGTGATGTTATGATGGGATCTAATATGTTCAGCTAAGGGTTCCATGAGAAGCGTAAAAATTATCGGTGAAAGGGGGCATCCTTGTCTCATTCCATTAGTTATATGTATCAATTTAGAGGTAATGCCCGAGGTGAGTACTGTGGCCGAGGGGTTGGAGTACAGTGCCATGATGGCCGTCTGAATCCATCCAACTAATCCAAATTTATTGAGTACCGTATTTAGGTAGCCCCAATGTACCCTGTCAAATGCCTTCTCTGCATCCAAAGAGAGAAGCAGAGAAGGCACTCGAGAGGATCCAGCCCGGGAAATTAAATTAATAAGACGTCTAGTGCCATCCGGGGCCTGTCGTCCGGGTACAAAGCCCACTTGATCTGGATGGACAAGATCAGGTAAAACCGTCTGTAGCCGGGTAGCTAAAAGTTTAGCAAAGAGTTTCACATCTGTATTGAGAAGGGATATGGGTCTATAATTTGCAGGGTTAGTAGGATCCTTGTCGGATTTTGGCAAAGTCACTATCACCGCTTTAAGCATTTCAGGTGGACGAAGCCAAACTGAAAGCTGATTGTAAATGAGGAGCAAGGTCAGTAGAGAATAGTTTATAATACTCATTTATGAAACCATCCACACCTGGAGACTTACGGTTGGGAAGTCGTTGGATGGCCAAACAGATCTCCGAAATTGTATATGGGCGAGAGATGGAGTCAAGTTGATCCTTAGAAAGGGTGGGAAGTTTGATTTTCTGTAAAAACTCGTCAATAAGAGTTGGCGAGGGTTGGTGGGTACCCCCATCATTACGAAGGTCATATAGGGATTGGTAATAATCCACAAAGACATTGGCTATGTCTTTAGGATTTGTGACATGCTTTTTAGTGAATGGATGAGTAAGAGTAGCTATCCTACGTTTGATCTGTTTGGGCTTCACTATTCTAGCCAACCAAGCTTCGGCTTTGTTATGCAAACCGTAATAAGAAGCTTTAAGGAACTTAAGATGGTTTGCTTGTTTGTAAAGGAGTAAAGATCTCAGCTGCTGTCTATCTTTAAGAATATCTTGCGTAAGCAAGGGAGTAGGCGTAATTTTATTAACCCTTTCTTTAGAGGATATAGAGTGCAACAAGTCATCATTCTGCTTCTTCCTCTTTTTTTTTAACAACTGACGCTAATTTAAGTAGTACCCCTCTCATGTACACTTTGTAAGTATTCCACAATGTGAACCGGTTAACATCAGGAGTGTTGTTATAGAGAAAGAAATCACGATGTTCTTGCTGGATCGTTTGGCACAATATCTTGTCTCCCAAAAGTGAAGCGCTCAACCTCCAAATAGGAGGAGGAGTATTTTTTAAGGTATCATCAAATTCCAACAGAATTGGTGCATGATCTGACCAAGATATTGTGCCAATGTCTGAGCTCAATACATTTTGGAGCGACATTTTCCCTGTCAGAAAAAAGTCAATACGGGAGTAAGAAGAGTGCACTGCTGACAAGAACGTGTAATCCCTTTCAAAGCCGTGAAAACATTGCCATACATCGTACAGTTCATACTTTGCAAGCAGAGGAACAATAGAGTGTAGGGGTCTCCTGGTCCGGGCGGAGGAATCCATAGTAGGATCTAAGACTGTATTGAAGTCCCCCCTATAAGGAGGGTGCCTTGAACAATGTCCGAAATCCTAGCAAGCAAAGGTGCAAGGAAACTTCTTTGTTTGGAGTTAGGGGCGTACAGGTTTACCAATGTAAACACGGTGTGGTTGAGTTCACAAATAAGAATCAAATACCGGCCTAGTGGGTCTTGGATCGTGCGAATGGGGCAGAACAGGACCGAATCTCTAACAGCAATCATAACTCCCCTGGCTTTTTTGGGACCGTTGGATGTAAAAACTTGAGAGTAACCTCGGAAGTTCAACTTAGGGCATTTATGGGCAGCAAAGTGTGTCTCTTGGGCGAAGATGACATCCGCCTTAAGCGAGTGGGCTTCCTTCAGTAGGGCAGATCGCTTAAATGGGCTGTTAAGGCCCTTTGCATTAAGGGACACAAATTTCAATGGCATGTCAGCTTGGGGTTTCATGATGGAAAGTATCAGAACAGGAGATGTGCTTCCCACAGGAGGGTACTACAACTCATCCCCGAAATAGGGCAACGTTCCTGTATATTAACAGAGGACAACGCAGTTGCTGCAACAATCCATATAAGTGTTATAGACCATACATCACTCTCAGCTGTAGGGAAAGGAATACTATAGATAGTGACCCAGCAAAAAGGGGAAAGGAGAAACCACAAAAGGAAGGGAAAGGTAAGGATGGAGGACAACATCAGTAAAAAGGACCTGAGCATTCAGGTCAATGGGCAGGCGAAGCTATTTCGGCAGAAAACGGGGGTATAGAAATCACTAGTGCCGTGCACTAGGCACAGAAAACAAAAAAACAAAAAGAGTAGTAGGCCTCCGTGCCTCACGCTACAGGTGTGTAGCAAAGGCAGGGAGAGGTTCGCTAAGTGTCTTTAAGATAGATCAAGTTCATTCTGAACCCAGGCGGTTTGGAGCTGGCGGAGCAGAAGATGGAGCATCTTGAGGAAGCAGATTCCATTGCTTGAACAGTTGCAGTCCTTTTTCCACACTGTGTATAGGGACCACATTGCCGTTCCACGAAACGAGTAGTTTAGTGGGAAATCCCCATCTATACATTATGGTATTGTTACGTAGAATCTTTGTAAGCGGATTAAGCTTCTTTCTGTTCAATGCGGTCTGTTGTGAAATGGCCGCCATGACCCTCTCTTTTACATGGTAGTAGTGAATGTGCGCCAGAGTGTCTCTAGGAACTGTGTCAGGAAGAAATTTTGGTTTAGGAATGCGATGGGCCCTGTCCACGAACAATTCAATGTCCATCAGGGATGGTATAAGGGCTTTCATAAGGCGTTGGACGAAATTAGTGAGTTCACTCGGAGTGATGGTTTCAGGGATGCCTCTGAATTTTATATTATTGTGCCTTGAGCGGTCTTCCAAATCCGATAACTTATTTTGAAGGTGTTGTAAGGCAGATTCTTGGTCAGCATATGCATCGACTAGGTCATTATGGGTGGTATAGAGATCAGCCATTTTAGATTCCAAGTGTTGGATTTGGGTAGAATGAGTGTGAATAGTATTATTCACTGAGGCAAACATGTCAGAAAAACCATTAAACAATGTTCTCCTGAGGGACAAGAGCATGTTTTTCATGGTGCTCTCTGAAATAGCCTGGTCTGAAGCAGGGAATCCTTCTATGAGGGGCTCAGTATGAATGCCCTGTGAGGAGATCTGTGTGGAGACAGGCTGTGCATGAAGATGCTGTGGCCCAGCAGACAGAGCATCTTCTTCCCTGTGTGGCCTGGATTTAGCTGGGCTACGCATAGTGGGAGTAGGAGGGGGTGATACACCCCCCGCGTCTGCCATCAAAAGAGGAGTCCGACTCACCCCGCCGTGTGGAAGGCCGATGTGCTGTCTGTTCCTTTCGTTGTGAGAAGCGCCAGCGCCATTTTGGGAATCCGACGGGATCCCCGCCTGATAGAAATCCGTGAGCCACTGCGGCGGTTTAGAATCTTCTCTTCGTTTTGTCATCGCCGCCTGTGACGTTCGTCGGGTCGGGAACGAACGAGTAGCAGCGGAAACCTCGCTGGTGTGTCGCTATGAGCCACTATGTAGCGTGAGGCAGCGGGAGCTCACAGCTATGCGGCCATCTTCTCGCCGGCCGGACATGCCCCAGGCAGGTCATTTTTTGAAGTCTTGTACTACCCGTCCAGGGAACGCCCGAACCTTGAGGTCCTGTCACGGACACACTTTAGATGGCATTGTTTCATCCCCAGTGTCAGGGCTGGGCTCAGCCTTTCCTTCTCAGAGCTTGCCACTCACCTGTTAGCTAATTGCCAGCTCCTATCTCTCCACAGTTACTCAGCTGTTGATGATATCCTGCTCGTCAGTCCTGCCTACTTAAGCCGTCCAGCCCAAAGGATCTCTGCCTTTGCCTTGCTCAACATCACATCTCCTGCATTTCTGTTTAAAGACTTGCTTTTCTGACATCCCTTCTGGCTCCAGATCCTGCTTGCTGTTCCACTACATTGATCCCTGACTTCTGGCTTGGCTGACTATCCTTTCCAGTTACTGAACTTTGGCTATGTTTTGACTACGTTTGTTCTTTTCACTGTTATTATCAAACAAGTGTGATTTAACTGTACTTCTGTATCAGTCTGATTTCATGGTTTCTGACATCCAGTTACCCAGAAGGTTATGCCCCTGGTTTTGATTACCCTTTCTTGGGCTGAGTCGTCCATTGAGATACAGGTTCTAATTGGCTCTGGGGCTGCAGGCCTGTTCATTGATGCTGCCTTTGTATCGAAGCACTCAATTCCGATGCAGCACACTCCACTTGCCATTGAGGGTCTTGACAGGAGACCTCTACAGCCTGCCCATGTGACTCAAGAGGCTGTTCCGCTATCCATGGCCATATTGGCTCTTCACCATGAGATAATCCAATTTCCTCACCTAAGTTTCCGCTGGTTATTGGTTATCCTTGGTTACAGAAGCACAACCCCTCTCTTGATTGGCTCCATCCTGAGGTTCTCTCCTGATTGCCACAATGCAGTAAGACTGCATCTTCCAGAAGGTAGTCAAGGTCCTGGAACCTCTTCACTCTCCTCCCTGCTGGAGGAGTACCGCAATTTTAGCGATGTCTTTAAAAAGGTCAAGCTGGTAGTTTGCCTCCACACTGGTCGTATGATTGCACAATTGACCTTCAACCTGGTGTCATACCCCCTCGTGGCCGGGTTTACCCTTTGTCGGTCTTGGAGGCTAGGGCCATGGAGGAGTATGTTGCAGACGCACTTTCTCAAGGTTTCATCCCCAAATCCTTGTTTCCTGCTGGTTCTGGTTTCTTTTTTGTGAAGAAGAA
Organism: Lithobates pipiens; assembly: GCF_037356315.1. NCBI lineage: Eukaryota > Metazoa > Chordata > Amphibia > Anura > Ranidae > Lithobates > Lithobates pipiens. Next base: position 56,605,536 of record NW_027507685.1, on the reverse strand, counting down.
GAGTGTTGAACTGAGACCTTGTATTGGCTAATTTAAAATTAAGATGAAGGGATTGAATAAAAAGGATACCACGTCCCAGAATTACATATAGAAACAAACGAGAGAGGGCCATAATGGGCTGGGGAATACCAACAATTAAATGTCAATTGCTAAAAATTATTTTATTTATTACAATTAGGGATGAGCCGAACACCCCCCGGTTCGGTTCGCACCAGAACTTGCGAACGACCCCCGCGTTCGGTACGAACGTTAGAACCCCATTGAAGTCTATGGGACTCGAACGTTCGAAATGGAAAGTGCTAATTTTAACGGCTAATATGCAAGATAGTGTCCTAAAAAGGGTTTGGGGACCTGCCTCCTGCCTCAGGGGACATGGGTCACTGCAAAAAAAAGTTTTAAAAACTGCCGTTTTGGCGGGAGCACTGATTTTAATGACAATTAAAGTGAAAAAAAAAAGTGAAATATTCCTTTAAATATGGTGCCTGGGGGGTGTCTGTAGTATGCCTGTGAAGTGCCACGTGTTTCCCGTGTTTAGAACAGTCCCTGCACAAAATGACATTAAACGGAAATAACACCATTTAAAACTGCTTGCGGTTTTATATCTGGTTCCTGCAATATGGTTGAAAATCATTGAGAAACATGGCATGGGTAGCCCTCCCTGCCCATTACCAGCCTATTTGGGTCTTGTACGCATATTAAGGGGAACCCCGTACCCATATTAAAAAAAGGAAATGCGTGTGGCCCCCAGGCCCTATATACTCAGAACAGCAGTATACAGGCAGGACAAGACAGGGACTGTGTAGGTTTGTTGTGTTAAGTTGAATCTGTTTGTCATTTTCAACCGGTACATTTTTAAAGTGTAGCTCCAGTCAAAAAAATGATTTTTAAGCTTTTTGGAAAACATAGGGAAGGGTTATCACCCCTGTATAATTTGTTTTGTCGTCCATCTTTTTTCATCTCACTTGCTGCTGTCTCCTTGCGTTTGCAGATTTAGCAGATTAGTCATTTTTTCTTCATAAATTTTGGCCAAAATTCATACTACTACATATCTTTGGTAAAAATAAGTAAAAATTGTTGGATATTATTTGGTCTTTGTGAAAGTTATAGAGTCCACAAGCTATGGTGCCAATATCTGAAAATTGATCACACCTGAAGTACTGACGGCCTATTTCCTTTTTTTTTTTTCCACAAAATTGTCATATTATCAGGTTATTTCACACACACAGCATATGCATACCACAAATTACACCCCAAAACACATTCTGCTATTACTCCCGAGTACGGCGATACCACATGTGTGAGACTTTTACACAGCGTGGCCACATACAGAGGCCCAACATGCAGGGGAGCGCCATCAGGCGTTCTGGAGCACCCAGGTCAATTCTGACATTTCTCTCCTACATGTAAAAATCATCATTTATTTGCTAGAAAATTACAGAGAACCCCAAAACATTATATATATATATTTTTTTTAGCAAAGACCCTGGAGAATACAATGGTGGTCGTTGCAAATTTTTATCTCACACGGTATTTGCACAGCAATTTTTCAAACGCGTTTTTTGGGGGGAAAAAACAGTTTTGTGCTTAAAAAACAAACAAAAAAAACAGTAAAGTTAGCCCAATGTTTGCATAAAGTGAAAGATGAAGTTATGCTGAGTAAATAGATATCAAACATGTCACTCTTCAAAATTGCACATGCCCGTGGAATGGCGCCAAACGTCGCTACTTCAAAAATCCCCATAGGCGACGCTTTAAATTTTTTTTTACTGGTTACATGTTTTGAGTTGCAGAGGAGGTCTAGGACTAGAATTATTGCTCTCGCTCTAACATTCTCGGCGATACCTCACATGTGTGGCACATGCAAGCACATGGGGACATGGGCGCTTTAATTTTTATTTTATTTTTTTATTGTTCATTTTACTTTATTTATTTTAGTTTGACATTTTTTTCCCCAAAAATATATTTTTGATCACTTTTATTCCTATTACAAGAAATGTAAACATCCCTTGTAATAGGAATATGGGGTGACAGGTCCTCTTTACAGTGAAATCTGGGGGGTCAATATGACCCCACATCTCACCTCTAGGCTGGGAAGCCTGAAATAAAAAATAAAAAAACGATTCTGGCTTTGATCGTACTGGCAAGTTGGTAGAAGCACCGGAGGGCGGTGAGGGGTGGGGGGCGTCTATGGCTGGGTATTTCAGGGTATCACCGAGTATGGCTGGGTATCTCTGAGTATGGCTGGGTATGGCAATTTATGGCAGGGTATTACAGAGTATTGGTGGGGTATTGGCAGGGTACTACAGAGTAATAGCAGAGTACTGCAGAGTATTGGGGGTACTACAGAGTAATGGCAGGGTACTGCAGAGTATTGGGGGTACTGCAGAGTAATGGTGGGTACTGCAGAGTAATGGCGGGTACTGCAGAGTATTGGGGGGTACTGCAGAGTAATGGGGGTTACTGCAGAGTAATGGGGGTTACTGCAGAGTAATAGGGGGTACTGCAGAGTAATGGCAGGGTACTGCAGAGTAATGGGGGGTACTGCACTGCAGAGTAATGGCAGGGTACTGCAGAGTAATGGCGGGGTACTGCACTGCAGAGTAATGGCGGGGTACTGCAGAGTAATGGCGGGGTACTGCAGAGTATGCACTGGTATTGCAGAGTATTGGCAGGGAATTGAGGGGTTAAATTCGGTGAGCAGCGATGTGGGCACTGCAGATGCAGCCCACATCGCTGCTGACACCGATCTCTTTCCCCTCCGCTGTACCGATCGGTACAGAGAGGGGAGGGAGGAACCGGCGTCATAACATGACGCCGGTTTGTTTCCAAGTGACCACTCCGTCATTTGACGGAGCAATCACGTGGTAAACGGCCGCTATGAGCGGCCGTTTACCGTGATCCGTGATGCGCCGGGTCCTGTGGACCCGGCGGTCACGGATGCTCTCGAGTGCGCGCACCTCGGGGCACGCGAGAGCAGAATTCTGGGAGGCCGTTAATTAACGGCCTCTCAGAGTTAAACAACCGCCCTGAAGCCGTTAATCGGCAATGGGCAGTTGTTAAGTGGTTAAAGCTAGATCACTAGCTATATAGGTGAGGTGAATATAGTGGTGTATACTGCAGTCAGGGCACAGACAACAACCACTACACAGCAGCAAGATAGGAAATCAGCCAAAAACGATCGGTGTGTACTGTGTTGAAGGTACACAGAACACCCACTGCTTCAGATGCTAAGTAACACACTACACGAGGCCGCCTCAAAGGCGGCCTTATATAGTGTGGGGCGTGCACTACACAGCCTGAGCTATGATTGGCCACAGGCAGGATGCCTGTGGCCAATCATGGCTCTCCTCGCTGCCGGCGCTGCGATTGGCCAAGCATGCGGGGTCACAGTGCATGCTTGGCCAATCATGGGGCAGCAATGCACTGCGCCACCGCAGTGCATTGTGGTCCGCGCGCGCGTCACTCGAATTTTGACGCGAACGGCCCAAACGTTCGGAATTCGCCGAACGGCCGAACAGCCAATGTTCGAGCCGAACGTACGTTCGACTCGAACACGAAGCTCATCCCTAATTACAATATACATCAATAGTACAAAGAACACTATATAACCATGAAATATGATTATACAAGGTACAGTGTGGGACACCCACAAAATTACCCCAATTTTTTACATAAAAACACAGAAGCTGAGCTGCGATTTTTCTACATGTTTCGCTCAGAGTTCGAGCTTCTTCAGGAAATAACGCAGCTGCTAATCATAGCTAAAATAATGAAATAAAAAACAAAATGTATTTAGTTCTTAGAAATTATTTCAAAAATTGATATTGCATCTAGTCAAAAATGTTAATTATTACATTATATCATGAATTGTAGTTGTTGATATAGTCAATGAATAATAATTGATATATCAAATAGATCAGAATAAATACAGGAAAATCATATTAGTTGTCTCACCAATGGGCCAGGATTCCCCAGGGTTTGTAGTGCATTCATCAATTGTGATTTATAAAATTTAAATAAAAAATTTAAATAAAGTGTATAATTGATACACAGATGGCCAATAACGACGACGCTTCACCAAAATGTTGGTCTGCAGAGAAAAACATTATATTTTTTATATTTGGCGTTTATTTGTTAGTATTAAAATAAGATAAAGAGGAAGATAAAACAATAAGGTATAGCCAATATATAGAGGAAAAAAGGATATAAAGGTAAATATATAGGTGAAACCCAATATTACCTGGGTAGTTGAATCAATATGGGTATATGCTATTTCATGATTAGCCAATGAAAACATTGAAATAATGAATGGGAGTGTTGTCAGAAAATCAGAACAGCTTGAGCCAAAGAGTGTTTCAGAAGCATCTGAAATAAACCAGTACAGTAAGATAGATCAGCCAAATATACAGTGGCCAACACAAAATTCTATTGAGTAAAAAGTGACAGAGGACATACGCCTCTCTGATACTGTTAAAAGTGTAACAGCAAACTGTAAAAATAGGCATACCTTTTGTTTTGGTTAATTGAAAAGTCCACTAGGGTCAGATTCCAATGTTCCTCTCCCGTCAATTGCCAAGAGGCAACTGACAGGGAGATGGGATTATATGTTTTCTCCAGAGAAAGAGAAAGGGGAAGGCTCTCTGTGTGTCTGTTAGAGCGCAATATTCAATACTGCGCATGCACGAACTACGCTGATGCGGCCAGCGTCGTTCGTGCATGCGCAGTATTGAATATTGCGCTCTAACAGACACACAGAGAGCCTTCCCCTTTCTCTATCTCGTCCCGCAGCTCGGCGGTGACGTCAGACACCGCCGAGCTGGAGAGAACTTATAATTCCATCTCCCTGTCAGTTGCCTCTTGGCAATTGATGGAAGAGGAACGTTGGAATCTGACCCTAGTGGACTTTTCAATTAACCAAAACAAAACTCCCATTCATTATTTCAATGTTTTCATTGGCTAATCATGAAATAGCATATACCCATATTGATTCAACTACCCAGGTACTATTGGGTTTCACCTATATATTTACCTTTATATCCTTTTTTCCTCTATATATTGGCTATACCTTATCATTTTATCTTCCTCTTTATCTTATTTGAATACTAACAAATAAACGCCAAATATAAAAAATATAATGTTTTTCTCTGCATACCAACATTTTGGTGAAGCGTCGTCGTTATTGGCCATCTGTGTATCAATTATACACTTTATTTAAATTTCATAAATCACAATTGATGAATGCACTACAAACCCTGGGGAATCCTGGCCCATTGGTGAGACAACTAATATTATTTTTCTGTATTTATTCTGATCTATTTGATATATCAATTATTATTCATTGACTACATCAACAACTACAATTCATGATATAATGTAATAATTAACATTTTTGACTAGATGCAATATACATTTTTGAAATAATTTCTAAGAACTAAATATATTTTGTTTTTTATTTCATTATTTTAGCTATGATTAGCAGCTGCGTTATTTCCTGAAGAAGCTCGAACTCTGAGCGAAACATGTAGAAAATCGCAGCTCAGCTTCTGTGTTTTTATGTAAAAAATTGGGGTAATTTTGTGGGTGTCCCACATTATACCTTGTATAATCATATTTTATGGTTGTATAGTGTTCTTTGTACTATTGATGTATATTGTAATAAATAAAATTATTTTTAGCAATTGACATTTAATTGTTGATTTGATACCAGTAAAAGTCCCGGGGTTGGTATTCCCCAGCCCATTTTGTCCCTCTCTCGTTTGTTTTTATGAGACCTTGTATTGATTATAGGGGTCTCAATCGTTTCACAATTAAGAATGCCTATCTGATTCAGTTGATTACAGAGTTATTTAACCGCCTCAAGGAAGCAACAGTTTTCACAAAGCTTGATTTGAGAGGGGCATACAATCTCGTGAGGATTAAGGAGGGTGATGAGCGGAAAGCCGCGTTTAATACCAGAACAGGCCATTATGAGTACCTCATAAGGCCTTTTGGCCTTTGTCACACTCCGGCAGTTTTCCAGGAATTTATTAACGATGTCCTCCGAGATTTGTTGCAGTTATGTGTGGTGGTTTATCTCAACGATATCCTCATATTTTCCAAGTGCTGGAGAACCACTACACAGATGTCTGTTTTTTGCTTCAGAAACGAAGAGAGAACAATCTCTATTGTAAATGAGAGAAGTGCGAATTCCATTGTGAACAGGTTAAATTCCTGGGTTATGTAATTTCCACTGCTGGTTTTTGATGGACCCAGAGAAACTTTCAGCAGTCCTACAATGGCCCCGACCCGTGGGTTTACATCCCCCTCATCAACATTTTATTGATATTGTTAAATAAAATCTTTCTGTTTTCATTACATATTCTATTTTAAATCTGGTAATGTTTTCGCTAGGTCTCTGTGCCTCTCTATCATGCAGGCAGATCATGGCTGGTGGAAGGGGGTGGCAGGGTGCTGTGCGTAGCTTGCTAAGAACTTCACAGCACCCTGCCTCAGTACACCTCCAAAGTGCCCTCAGCCCTGGTTTAAGCAGTTGGCTGTCTATATCAAAATGCCCTGATGTGTCGAGGTCAGTGTGCAGGAGTGGGTATCCCTAGGCAGACGCTGTTTGAATGCAGATTGCCCTAGTTAATTCCCACATGTGATGCTGAATCTTCATGCAGAACTGGGACAATGGGAGGGCAGGGGGGTACCTGCCCTGGACACTGTGGTTTTATGTAAGGTGATTAGGGGGGAGATTAGGAGATTAGGGGGGAGGGGATTTGAGTTAAAAGGTGGAATTTGGGAGAGGGGCAGCAGGGGGTAAGTATTGTTCTAGGAAGCAAAATTTGGCGGGGGGGGGGTGCTAAGAATGGGGATTTTGGGGGATGTATGTTGGGAGGGAGGATGGGAGCATTTGTGCTAGGTGGGGGGACTTGGGGAGAATTTGTGCTGGGAAGGGGGAAATTGGAAGTGGGAGGGAGAAGATGTATACTAGGAGCGGAAATTTTAGGGGTAGTAAGGGGGAGGCATTTGAACTAGGGGGATTTGGGGGATGGGGAGAGATTGTAGCAGGGGGGCAGATTTGTACTTGGAGGAGGGGGAATTTATGCCTAGATGTAAGCATGCAGATTAGTGCTCAGTTGTTTTTTGGGGAGATATCGCTGAACCATAATGCTCATAAATCTTGGGGGGGGGGGGGAAGTGGGTTTTCACCAAATTTTAGTATGGTCCCCTGGCTCTACATAACCTTGTCCCGGCATTGCCTTCATGTTTGAACAGAATAAAGTCCAATGAATGAAATGGGCGGCCAAGGGACAGTAAGGATGGAAAACACAGAACCAGATGATACTTTCAGTTAGGAAATAAGGCAAGCTTTATGTGACTTGCTTCAGCTTCCTATACACCCGGTTAGAAGCTCATAGTGTGTAGTAAGATTATAGTAAGAATTTGAGCACAGGAGAAGAGCCTGTTCAACAGTGCAAAACTAAAGGTAAGGCTGGAGTTCAACTTTGCGGAAAATTGGAAAAATTGATGGACTTTGTAGGCACCAGAGTACAACACTGATTTTTTCTTTATAAAATTATACATTTTTTATTACAACAATGTTAAAATTCCATTACATTAAAAATATACAGTGGGCTTGTTACTCAAATTCAGCTTATATCAACTAGACACAAATCAAAGCTGAATTTGGGTAACAAGCCCACTGTATGTTTTTAATGACTTTGCCTACAAAGTCCATACATTTTTCCAATTTTCCGCATAGACTCAAGTAGGACGTGACACTTTGCTACTATTACTCATATCCACGGTACCACCCTTTGAAAGTTCAACTTCAACACTATAAAAAAAAAGACCCCCGCTGACTTTAAATAGCCGTACAAATACTTATATGCAGGTAAATACTGCTATGCACATATTAATATGGCTGCTGCCCTGCATTTGGTGCAAATTTAGTGTGCTCAAACATTGCAGATGTTCACTTCTAGCTCATTAGAACTGAATCTGCGATGTTCTGGATGAAATTAGCATTTTTATCTGAACGCCCACAGCGGTGTTATGATGTAGTGCATGATAAAATGTTCATTGCCTTTTCACAATGACAGATTTCTGAACTCTTGTCAAAGCTGATCAGAGATTTGCCCTTCTATAGCCGGCCTGAGGCTGCCATGTTAGAGCTTCAGTCATCCCTGACCTGCTAGACTCCACACTATTCTGAATTTAATTTAAGGGTAATTAAAATGTCATGCTTGTGAAAACATGCTGAACTTTACATTTCCCCACATTACGCAGATTGTGTTCAGCCCAGAGTAGAAGGCTTTGTCTGTGATATCACTAATTAGTTGATTTTATCAACAAATTACTTCACCTGTATGTGTTTCAAAACTGTACAAGTAATATTGCTACTTTTGGTTTTCCTATAAGACCCAGCTCACACCAGTGCATCTTTCCCTGAGTCAATGGAGCGCACGAAAATGGCATGAAAAATGAATGCACATGTGGTTCTTTTTTGATAGTGTTTTGTGTTTAGAGTATTACTAAACCCAGGACACTGCATTTACTATATTTGGTCTTTCACTGTACACAGAACATGGAAATGCAATTATTTTAGTAAATATAAACAGCTAAATAACTTTTCTCATCACCAGTATATAGCAGTCTTGTGATTTTTATCAGTCCCTGGTGAAGCTTGTAGGAGGAGTTTTTATACTGCACTGAGCTGTCCTATTGGGATGCAGGGCTACTGACCCTCTGTCTGGACATGTCAGGACAGTGCTGATTGGCCTTGTACTGATCACATGCACTCTCCCAAGAAAAAATAAAACCTCTCTAGCAATACACACCTAACTGAGCATGTGCAACCTCACTACAAAGGTTCTGTCCTATCCAGACTTGTCCAGGGGGACAGTGCAGGGAAAGGAGGATCTGAGCATACAACGCAGTGGATTAACCCCTTAGGTTCCACAGTGAATATAACAAGCATGCTTTACTGCATATAAAGTCTGATTTTACTGTTGGTTTAGTAACACTTTAGCAATCAATCTCCTCCTATAAAAAAAATGCATTAAAATACATAAAAAACACATTTAAAAATGTACAATAGCGTACTTCAAAAACGCACAGAAAAACACATGGTTATGCAGCAGCACTGGTGTAAACCTAGACTTAGAAATGTTAGAAAGGAAGCAATTAAAGTCACCTAAAAGCACAATCATTTATTTCGACAAGTGGTGAAGAGGTGTTATGTCTTCTCCTCATTATCTGCCTTAACCCATAAAAACTTAGACCACTGCATCACAATCGCGTGTTTTGCACACAGTGGCAGGGTGGTTGTGCTGCAGCCCCAAACAGGTGGAATAATGTTTTCTGTGCAGTGATGCAAAGCATTGTGCCTTTGCAACTTAAGGGGGAGCGGTTGGGTGGTGGTAAAAGATGGTTCAACTGCACATTTTTTCTACCCACCATTGACAAGTGTAAACGAGACCTTAAAGGTCATGCTTGCCCGTGGCTCCTATCACCCCTAGAACCTCATTACTGGTCATTTAAAAAAGGCTTGTAACATGGAAAGAGCAGATAAAAAATTTACTTTCATAGGAACAGATTTGCATCTGTCTATATTTCTGGATCTATTGGAATTTTGACACTAATGGTTATCTAAGCATTTTGCATTTCTACACCTTTTGCATTCTGCTTTGGACCAGGTTTACATTGATTAACCTATACTAAGATCACCATGGCATCAACCCTACCTAAACCTTTAATAGGAGTATACAAGACACATTCTATATTAAATGCATCATTACCCTGTTAAAGGGGAATTACAAATTCTACCAATTTTTTTTTCAAACTATATGAAAGTGCCACAACTGCCATATTGAAATATATATTTTACTACATCACTGAATCTGTAATAATAATAATGACACCATAGAGATCTTTTTGTCATTGTCAAGTGGTTCTAAAGCCTTAAGGTTTTTCACCTGAATGCATGGAATGCATGAAGGCGCGCACGGGCAGGGCCGAGCTCTGTGTCAATAGACGCAGAGAAGGCGGCTCTGGAGTGAGCATGCATGGGTGCCCCCAAGCAGATTTTCATGGGTGTACTTGAAAAAGAGGAGGGGCCTGGAGTGCCAGCAGTGGACCCCAGAAGAAGAGGATCGAGGCTGCTCTGTGCAAAACTATTGAACAGAGCAGGTAAGTATACTGTACCATGTTTGCTATTTTAATGAAAGAAAAATTAAGTTTTAATATTGCTTTAAAGTACATCTAAACCCAATAACTAAAATCCCTTGTAAGCTTCCATGCTGCTGTTGTTACAAATTTAATTTTCAATATTTAAAAAAAAAAATTAACTGCAAACACACATATGCAGCCTCAAGGAAATGGGCCACATATATGCATACTTGTGTCTGTGCTGTAAGCACAACTCCAGCATAGAGATCAAGCTGTCACTGACAGCTCCTGGTCTCGTACTAACAAAGAGGAGCAAGGAGGATCGGCTCATGATCACGTGATTACTGTGATAGTCAATCACGGTGATCATTTGTTTTAGATCCCTCCCCTGCATCTCTCTGTCCTGTGAGGAGGACAAGATACAGTGTTCTCCTCTCTTGTTAGGTCCCTTTCACACGACATTCCATTCAATGGATGAAAAACAGACAGCAATGTATTTCTATGGGCAAGCAGATGTAAACAGATGATCAGTCAATTACATCTGAATCTATTCGGGATTTTTTTTTTAAATGGAATAAGTGTGCATTCTGTTGTACCTGAATGGAGGTAAATGTATATATACAATAATAGTTTTGAATCCATTTTTCCATTGGTTGTAAAGGCGCTGGCACCTGCCGGTGTCCCAACAACTGTAATACTAACCCTGAAGGAGCCGCTGGTATATTTTGGTCCTCTGTTCCTTAATTGGCCCTAAACAAAGCCCCACTCCTACTGACACCACCAAATTACCTTGTCCAGAGAGTCTCCCGGCAGCTACACAAGAAAGATACACACGCTGTAATGAAATAGAAGACCAAGTTGCATTGATAGCAATAAAGAAAAATAGGAAGGCAATTCAACAGTTCCAAGAGGTTAAGCAGTAGGCAAAATGAATCAACATAAGAATAATACAGTATGGACAAATACCAGTCCACCTGTCCTTCAGGAATAAGGAGATAAACAATAGCCCTCTGACTTGGAGAAACCTCCCCAAGTGAGACGTGTCTGAGAAACAAGGAATTGGGCTGACTAGCTCACTTGTAGGACCTCAGTCAGCACTGTACACCAGTACTTCTAAGAAAGATAGTCCCTAAATACAAGCAGCAGGCTTAGTTTGGGCGCTTATGTTGGCACACAGTGGAAGGTGTAGTCCCTAAGATGTAGAGAAACAGAATGATCCCCCATTAAGAAGAAAAGTGGGTGACACAATTATTCTTGATATATGAAGTTGGGGGGAAGGATCACGTTAAGATATTAAATTGTAGGCAGAAGTCACTTTGATAGTTAAATTGTGGGTAATGGTCACTTTCGGGGGGGGGGGGATGTTGAACTTAAGTGGTGCTCTTCTTAAATGGCTTGAACATAAATGGATGCTGCTACAGAGACAAGGTTCTGCCTAGAAGGGAGCAGAGGGGTTAACTCATGTCAGTGACCTGCTTGCAGTAACCGTGTTGGGAACCAAGGAATGGCAGCTTAAACAATAAGGGGATGGTAGTATTTTCGTCTCTGATAAGGGTCCAATGTTAAAGAATGCTGCAAGCCAGCAACAATGGTGAAAAATGCATGGGCCAGTGACCCGCTCACCAGCCATTCTATGACAACCCAGGAGAACATCAGTAGCTCTGTGGTGGGGGACCCACTATAACTGAAGTTGCAGTGGTAGTGCATGCAACTCACTGCAGCTGTAAGGTCTCCTCAAGGCAGCACTCTGCACAGTGTTCGACTAGACAGCCTCTTTGATTCTGCTTCTACAGCTACTTGGCACTTCCCGACTCAACCCAGTCTGGTCTAGCCCCACACTGCTCGACACAGCTCTCACACACTTCTTCCCCAAGCAAAGTCTCTCTTCCACTCTCTGACATCTTTCTGGGGTTTTTCTTTTATATACTCCCTAGTTATTGCTCCTGGACTATGCAGTTTAGTTTCAGTTTCATTGTGGCGAAAAGTTTGCTTCCAGCATACACCTCTATTAGAAAAAACATAGGGGGTGGTGGAGCTGTCACTTGATATGAATGATAAAAAAGTCCTTCAATCGAGTCCTTGTTATAAAATTATTTGTGCGAATAAAGAGGTATACAAACTAAAAATATCAGGGAAAGGAGAAAGACCTGTGCACCAGGGCAAGCCTTCAAGGGGAAGTTGAGAGCAGACTCCAGAACATGCAAAAAGAACAGAAGAGGTGCTTCCAGGTTAGAACCAGTTGCATTTAATAAGTTACAGGTGAATTAATCCACTTACTTACTTATGGAAGTGGGTTAATACACCTGTAACTTATTAAATGCAACTGGTCCTAACCCAGAGGAGCCTCTTCTGTTCTTTTTACACCTCTATTAGGGCTGTGATGAACAGAAATGCTAAACACTGTCATTTTTTAGTTAAATATAAATCTGCATTCACAGTAACAATGCACAATGTTACACAACCATGACGAACCCCCTGCTGGCAGCAGAATGTAAACAAAAAACCTGACATAAAAAAATTGGCATGTGCCCCCCCAAATCTATACCAGGCCTACAACTCCTCCATGTCTTGGTCACGCAGGCTCATTATTACAGCTCATAGACTTCTTTAGGGTTTACCTATCTTTGTCTTTTTGGATGAAAAAAAAATATTCTTCTTAATTATCATTTATCAGAGAAGTGTTTCCCTGTATCATTTCTTGATAAAAGGTTCCAGTTTGCTTGATTTAAATTCATGGCCAATCTGTTAAATAAATACAATGATAAAGTTTTAATTCAATATAGTGGTGGGGTGTAACCTGGAAGAAAACAGAAGAAGGTTTTCATATTTTCTAACCTGTATTTCACCTTTCAGCACATATGGAGTTGCACATCATGTCAGTTAAGTAATGGGGAAGCCAAGGGGATCACCATAGTTGACCCAAGCTTGGTTGGCTTTATCATCGTAAAACCTCCTGACTTTTTATTCCAGGTGCATATGATCAGAATCAGAAAAAAATATACATAAAGAAACTCAAAGTTCCTATATTTTAGCCCTGTGCTCTTTTCATAAATGACTACCACTGTATTTTCCAAAAAAACAACAACAAAAACGTCTTTTAAACTTTGCAAGTAGAGATTGCTGTGAGTGCATAGTTTAGCTTTGACGCAATATATATAGTTGAATGACAATTTCAACTAGAACTCCACATCAAGAAAATAAGCCATACTGCCAGTGCTGTGGATGCGTAAACAATGGAATGAAAAATGTCATGTCAACTTGTCAGTTGAAAAGACTTAAAAGTGAATAGGAACATTACTTATTATTATGCCAGCCTGGATAATGTATAAGATATGTCAGCAGCACAATGTCAGGAGCACTTAAACTGTTTCAGTTTATATAGTATGTATGTGCTTTTAATTATTGGACAATATAATGCATTATTTTGTTCACAGTTGTCCTTTATGTAGTTGCCCTTAATAATTTTATTTATTTAAGGAACTAAGAGCCCTTTTACACTGACAGCATGGGGGCATCAGCGGTAAAGTGCATTAGCGGCATTTTTCTGTCATTTTAGGGGTGCTTTTCGGCCACTAGTGGGGTGCTTTTAACCCCCGCTAGCGGCCAAATAAAGGGTTGTAAGCTCTGGAAAAGCACGGCTGTGCAGGGGCACTTTAGGCGCGGTGTATAAACCGCTCCTAAAGTGCTTCAAAGAAGCTGCTTGCAGGACTTTTTTTGATGTCCTGTCAGAGCAGCGCCCCAGTGTGAAAGCACTCAGGCTTTCACACTGGGATTGCAGATAAGGCTAAAGCACCTGAAAAACGCCTCCATCGTGAAAGGGGTCTTTTTATGTAAACAGTTGTCCTTTATGTAGTTGCCCTTAATAATTTTATTTATTTAAGCAACTAAGAGCCCTTTTACACCGACAGCACGAGGGCATCAGCGATAAAGTGCATTAGCGGCATTTTTCTGTCATTTTAGGGGTGCTTTTTGGCCACTAGTCGGGTGCTTTTAACCCCCGCTAGCGGCCAAATAAAGGGTTGAAGGCTCCCGCAAAGCACGGCTGTGCAGGGGCCCTTTAGGCGCGGTGTATAAACCGCTCCGAAAGCGCTTCAAAGAAGCTGCTTGCAGGACTTTTTTTAATGTCCTGTCAGAGCAGCGCCCCAGTGTGAAAGCACTCAGGCTTTCACACTGGGATTGCAGATAAGGCTAAAGCACCTGAAAAACGCCTCCATCGTGAAAGGGGTCTTATTATGTATATTGTTTTTTCATCTAGTTCAAGGAAAGTTCATTATAAAAAAAAATGTTCTTATCCATTCTGTAATTTAGTATTTGAAATGGGGATGCTACCATGGGTTCAGTGCAAATCCTGTGTGTTTGCAAAAATGCAGAAATCACCACAGCAACCATAATGCACTGCCTAGTTTTTGAATCTTGGGTCAGCTGTTTTATTAGGAACAAAAACGGGGCTTTTGGATATGCCAGCCCCTTCATTATAAAATGGTAGGTTGTCAGCGGACATACTGACAATGTTTTTTAACAGTAATAGGGAAAGCTTAGGGAAAACTAATGATAAAATATTTAGGGACACTTTAGGATAGAGCTTGTAGGCACTAGCAGGTCTAGTAACGTAGATGTAACCCTTACTGAATGTTCTGTGGGTAGCAAAATATTGCATATCTTGGAGAATGTGGGCTGGAGAAAAGGGTATTTATCTTTTTTTTTTTTAAGTTTTTAACTTGTGTTATATCTTATTGCTTTTGATGTCCCACAGCATTTTTACATACTCTATCCACACTACAGTGATAACAGGCTACAGTGTTTTTTCACAGGGCATATCTCCTAATTGTTGCTGGCAACAGTTTTTCCACAGGCCTTTTTTTGTTAAGGGAATCTTCCATAAAATATCTAAGGTTCATTCATTTGAAATGGCCCCACCCTCAAAGTCGTATCATTGCAAGGGTATTTTAAAAACACATTAGAGACATTGATCTCTCTAATCTTACCTATAAAGTGAAATTCCTAGTAGCCATCACTAAGCACATACCAACCTGAAGCATATATTTTGAATAATTAGAAATGTGGGTATAGAAGGGGGTTCGGGGAATGTGGTTTGTGATTCTGAAGTGTTTTTGTGCACTCTGTTGTGAACTTTTTAACTTTTAATTCAATGAATTCTGGTACTGCGAGAAAAGCAGCCCATAAACTGTACTAATAAACTGTTTTGCCACTGGCCAATTTGTACGAAGTTGAGGGATTTTTTTTTTTTTTTAAGAGCAAACTTTCATATAGCTTTTAGCTCTGTAGTGGATACTACTTCAACCATCAATCAGGCCAATTACCACTGAAAAAAGTATTGTAGCTAAAATGACCTAAAAACCTGAAATAAATGGGATTGAGATGCTGCTGTCATATTTAAGTCAAGATAAATATAAAACGTAAAAAATCAATTACGCATCCAAAATATTTAATGCCAGAATTTGGTCTCACTAATGTGCAATCCCGTTTTATTCTGTAACACCATGAATAGCTTTAAAGAATCTGCCAAACGCGTATTTTAAAGGATTGGTGTTTTTACCCTTGAAGTACCATTAAAACACCCTCACAGTCAGGAGTCAGGCTCCGAGACTAGTAGTTATAGCGGTAGAGAGGCTTTCACTGACCAGTAGGATAAATAAACAAGCATGACACAAACTCACCCAAGGTGCAGTGTCTAAGCACTAACCGGTGTTCACCAGAGCTCCTGATGATGGTGAAGGATTTTCCTGCATGTTAGTACCAGGTTGCGGTGCTCAGGATAACCCCACCAGTAGGTGAGCAAGCTGGTGGGTCCAGCAGCAGGTAAGGATCAAGCAGAAGTGTAGTCAGTAAACAAGCCAAAGGTCAGTAACAAGTGGTTGCAAGTTGGGATCAAGCAGAAGTGTAGCTGAGGAACAAGCCAAAGGTTAGTAACTAGTAGTAGTAGAGATAAGGACAGTTGCAGACATTCAAAGGAGTAAGGTAACGGCTGGAGAGAGCACCATAGTCTTTCAAACAGGAAGTGCAGAAACTAAAATCAGAAAGTTCATGGGAGGAGCAAAGAGTTCATGGTTCACCATAAACAAGAGACAAGGCAAGAAAGTCTAAAGGATTAGACAGGTAGCTGTCTAAGTATAGCATGGCAAAAAGTGCCACAGCGGAGGTTGTGGGTTCCGATCCCAGTCCTGACACCCTTTCCTTGTTGTAAGATGTGTTAAAAAATTATTTTTATTTTGCTTAAAAGAGAAGTTCAGGATTTTTTTTTAAGATTCATACTTACGTAGGTGGATGCAGCATTGATCCAATGCTGCATCTGTCTCCCGGTGCCTCTACACTGAGAACCGAGTGATCACTCGGTTTTCAGAGCTCTGTGAGCAGAGAGCTGTAGACTGTCAGTCACAGCTCTCTGCTCTGCTCCCTCCTCACTCATTGTATAGCTGGGCTATGGAGGGGGTGGAAGCGGTGTCAGGGTGTCAGTCCAGGGATCTGGCAGATTGTGACTCCATAGTTGTGTTGATGCAGAGCCTGGACTGACAGCAGTGACGTCAGCAGAGAGTGGACTTCAGCTCACTTTCTGCTGAAAGCGGCTCACAGGAGTGCCAAACTAACTGCACTCCTGTGATCCATAGGAGAAGTCCAGCCAAAAGAGCTTTGGCTGGACTTCTCCTTTAATGTCCCCCATGGCATTTCCCAGCTCTCCACACACTGTCAGGGCTGGCTTAGCCCTTCCTTCTCTGGGCTGGCCACTCAGCCGTTGGCTAATTGCCAGTTCTCTTCTCTTTCCACAGTTACCAGCTGTTCCTGATGATGCTCGTCTGACCTGCCTATTTAAAGCCTTCCTGCTCACTTTTTCATTTGCCTTCACGTCACATCACAGGGAACCATCTCCTGCTGTTTGTTTCAAGACTGGCTTGCTGACATCCCACCTGGCTTCTTATCCTGCTTGCGGTTGCTCTCCTTGGACCCCTGACTTCCGTCCTGGCTGATTACCCGATCTGGTTAATGAACTTTGGACTGGCTGACTACCTGATCTGGCTACAGGACTCTGGCTATGCTTGACTACGCTTTTTTCTATTTACCTTTATATTTTTATTAATAAACAAGTGTGATTTGATAGTACTTCTGTCTCAGTCTGTTTCATGGTTTCTGACACACACTTTGTTTGACAATACCTTGCCTAATAGCCTTAAACAACTTTTTTGAAAATGTCAGTATTGCTTTAGTAAGTTGTATATGCCACACAGATGCAGCAATTCACAGTCAAAGGCTAGGCGTCGCCCAGACACGTAATGAAATTTTGCACTTTTAATGTTACAGGTGAATCAATTATTTGGTACATGTCCCCCAGGGAAGTGCACAGCCCTCCATGCAATTAGTTTGATAATTCCTTTAATATTAATAGGGATGAGCCCGATGTTGTCCCCTCTGACACCATGGGGGAAGCCATTGGGAAGTGGCAGGGGTGCAGGGTCACCCGGGTATCCCACTGTGTGGCCCCTCCCTCAGTTATCAGTGATCTTTTTTATTTATTTTTTCGGTCCATCGGCAGACTTCGTGGGACATTTTTATCTTTTTATATTTTAATAAAGGACTTGTCCCAAGATGTATCTTGTGGTTTTTTAACATTTTGACACTTTTTTTGTGAAATGGTATGGGTACAATGTACCCGTTACCATTGCAAACGGGGGGGGGATCTGGGGGTCCCCTTGTTAAAGGGGGCTTCCAGATTCTGAGAAGCCCCCGCCCGCAGACCCCCACAACCACCGGGCAAGAGTTGTGGGGATGAGGCCCTTGCCCCATCAACATGGGGAGAAAGTACTTTGGGAGGCTACCCCAAAGCCCCCTCCCCATGTTGAGGGCATGTTGCCTGGTACAGTTTATGAGGGGGGTGCTCTCTCATCCCTCCTCTTTTCCTGAGGCCTGCCAGGTTGCATGCTCAGATAAGGGTCTGGTATGGATTTTTGGGGGGACTCCATGGCATTTTTTTTAACCCCTGGAGGGTCTGGTGTGGATTTTGAGGAGGACCCCTACGGCATTTAAAAAGAAATTGGCACAGGGTTCCCCTTAATATCCGTACCAGACCTGAAGGTCCTGGTATGGAATTTGGGGTGACCCCCACACAATTTTGTTTTTTAAATTTTGGTTCGGGGTTTCCCTTAATATTCATACCAGACCCTCATCGTCAGAGGCTGTACACGGCAACACCCATCTTGGTACACCCTGAACTCGGCCTCAGTAGCCTGTAGTCACAAGGCGGCAGCGGATGTCTTGTTACACCCAGCCCATATAGTTCACTAACTATATGGGCTGAGTGTAACAAGATGTCAGCTACTGCATTCTGACTAGGTTTACTGAGGCTGAGTGCAGGGTGTATCAGGATGGGCTCTTGTCCTCACTTGTCGATTTTATTGTATCATGATCATCATGCCACCTATTAGTGCCCATAAGTGGCACCTATCAGTGCCCAATTTCCATAAGTGCCAGCCATCATTGTTGCATATGAGCGTCCATCAGTCAGTGCTACCTGTCAATGCTGAAAATCAGTGCCACCTATCAGTGCCACATATCGGTGCCACCTATCAGTGCCCATAATTGCCAGTCATCAGTGCCGCAAATCAGTGCCCATCAGTACCACCCATAAGTGCCCATCAGTAAGTGTCAGCCATCATTGCTGCATATGAGTGTCCATCCACGAAAATTCTTTGAGTTTTTTACAAGTTTGGGACAAGCAAAAAAAACGTTTTATTCTTTCATAATCTGTTGAGTTACAGTTCTTCATACAGTAATTGTAAAGAAGATATTGTTAGTCTGTATTGTGCTTTGAAAACTGTCACTTGACATTAACCACTTTCAGACCGGACCATTTTGCTGGTCAATGACCAGAGGTCTTTTTACAATTTGGCACTGCGCTGCTTTAACTGGTAATTGCGTGGTCATGCAATGTTGTACCCAAACAAAATTTGCGTCCTTTTTTTCCCACAAATAGAGATTTCTTTTAAAGGTATTTGACGGACTCTGCGATTTTTATTTTTTGCGATATAAACGTAAAAAGACCGAATATTTTGAAAAAAAATGATATTTTCTACTTTTTGTTATTAGAAAAATCCAATAAACTCAATTTTAGTCATACATTTAGGCCAAAATGTATTCAGCCACATGTCTTTGGTAAAACATCTACAAACTAAGGTACATTTTCTGGAATTTACACAGCTTTTAGTTTATGACTGCCTATCTCATTTCTTAAGGTGTTAAAATGGCAGGGCAGTACAAAACCCCCCCAAATGACCCCATTTTGGAAATTAGACACCCTAAGGAAATTGATAAGAGGCATGTTGAGCCCATTGAATATTTTATTTTTTTGCCTCAAGCGATTGAATAATGACAAAAAAAAATATTTTTTTTTTTTACACAAAGTTGTCACTAAATGATATATTGCTCACACATGCCATGGTTATATGTGGAATAGTACCCCACAATAGATTCTGCTGCTTCTCCTGAGTACGGGGATACCACATGTGGTCGACTTTTTGGAAGCCTAGCCGCGTACGGGGCCCCGAAATCCAAGCACTGCCTTCAGGATTTCTAAGGGCATACATTTGTAATTTCACTCCTCACTACCTATCACAGTTTTGAAGGCCATAAAATGCCATGATGGCACAAAACCCCCACAAATGACCCCATTTTAGAAAGTAGACACCCCAAGCTATTTGCTGAGAGGCATGTTGAGTCCATGGAATATTTTATATTTTGCCACAAGTTGCGGGAAAATTACAAACTTTTTTTTTTCGCACAAAGTTGTCACTAAACGATATATTGCTCACACATGCTATGGGCATATGTGAGATGACACCCCAAAATAAATTCTGCTGCTTCTCCTGAGTAAGGGAATACCACATGTGTGGGATTTTTTGGGAGCTTAGCTGCGTACGGGGCCCCGAAAGCCAAGCACCGCCTTCAGGCTTTCTAAGGGCGTAAATTTTTGATTTCACTCCTCACTACCTATTACAGCTTTGAAGGCCATAAAATACCAAGATGGCACAAACCCCCCCCCCCAAATGACCCCATTTTAGAAAGTAGACACCCCAAGCTATTTGCTGAGAGGCATGTTGAGTCCATGGAATATTTTATATTTTGCCACAAGTTGCGGAAATATGACAAACTTTTTTTTTTTGCCCAAAATGGTCACTAAATTATATATTGCTCACACATTCCATGGGCATATGTGGAATTACACCCCAAAATAAATTCTGCTGCTTCTCCTGAAAACGGGGATACCACATGTGTGGGACTTTTTGGGAGCCTAGCTGCGTACGGGGCCCCGAAAACCAAGGACCGCCTTCAGGATTTCTAAGGGTGTACATATTTGATTTCACTCCTCACTACCTATCGCAGTTTTGAAGGCCATAAAATGCCAAGATGGCACAACCCCCCCCCCCCAAATTACCCCATTTTGGAAAGTAGACACCCCAAGCTATTTGCTAAGAGGCATGGTGAGTATTTTGCAGCTCTCATTTGTTTTTGAAAATGAAGAAAAAAAGAAAAATGTATATATTTTTTCTTTTTTTCAATTTTCAAAACTTTGTGACAAAAATGAAGGTCTGCAAAATACTCACCATACCTCTCAGCAAATAGCTTGGGGTGTCTCCTTTCCAAAATGGGGTCACTTGGGGGGATTTTGTGCTATCTGGGCATTCCATGGCCTCCGAAGCTGTGATAGGCAGTGAGGAATGAAATCAAAAATTTACACCCTTAGAAAATCTGAAGGTGGTGCTTGGATTTTGGGGTACCGTACGTGGTTAGGCTCCCAAAAGGTCTCACACTTGTGGTATCCCCGTACTCAGGAGAAGCAACAGAATGTATTTTGGGGTGTAATTTCACATATAACCATGGCATGTTTGAGCAATATATTATTTAATGACAACTTTGTGCAAAAAAAAATAAAAAAATAATAATAATGTATTTTTTCCGCAACTTTTGTCAAAATATAAAATATTCCATGGACTCGACATGCCTCTCAGCAAATAGCTTGGGGTGTCTACTTTCTAAAATGGGGTCATTTGGGGAGGTTTTGAACTGTCCTGGCATTTTATGCACAACATTTAGAAGCTTATGTCACACATCACCCACTCTTCTAACCACTTGAAGAAAAAGCCCTTTCTGACACTTTTTGTTTACATGAAAAAATATTTTTTTTTGCAAGAAAATTACTTTGAACCCCCAAACATTAAGTATTTTTTTTAAAGCAAAGGCCCTACAGATTAAAATGGTGGGTGTTTCATTTTTTTTTTTACACGGTATTTGCGCAGCGATTTTTCAAACGCATTTTTTGGGCAAAAAACACACTTTTTAAAATTTTAATGCACTAAAAATCCCTATATTGCCCATATGTTTCATGAAATAAAAAATATAATCTTAGGCCGAATACATGGATACCAAACACGACATGCTTTAAAATTGCGCAGAAATGTGCAGCGGCGACAAACTACATACATTTTTAAAAGCCTTTAAATGCCTTTACAGGTGACCACTTTAGATTTACGGAGGAGGTATACTGCTAAAATTAGTACCCTCGATCTGACCTTCGCGGTGATACCTCACATGCATGGTGCAATTGCTGTTTACATATGACACCAGACCGGCGCTTGCGTTCGACGTTGCGCCTTAGCAGGGGGGACAGGGGTGTTTTTTTTTTTTTTTTTTTATTATTTATTTTGCTTTTTTTTTTTTATATATTTTTTTGATCATTTTTATTGTTATCTCAGGGAATGTAAATATCCCCTATGATTGCAATAGGTAGTGACAGGTACTCTTTTTTGAAAAAATGAGGGTCTATCAGACCCTAGATCTCTCCTCTGTCCTCAAAGCATCTGACCACACCAAGATCGGTGTGATAAAATGCTTTCCCAATTTCCCAATGGCGCTGTTTACATCCTGCAAAATCTAAGTCATGAAATGCTCGTAGCTTCCGGTTTCTTAGGCCATAGAGATGATTGGAGCCATTCTGGTCTCTGACCAGCTCTATGGTCAGCTGGCGGCACCACCGGCTGCATTCTCAGGTTCCCTATTGGGACAGGAGAGCCTGAGAAAACCATGGAAGATGCTGCGGGGGGGGGGGGGGACATTCCCTCCCACTGCTTGTAAAAGTAGTCTAGAGGCTAATTAGCCACTAGGATTGCTTTTATATAAAAGCCGACCGCTGGCTGAAAAGAATGATACCAAGATGATACCTAAACCTGCAGGCATCATTCTGGTATAAGCACTCAAAGTCCAGCAACATACCAGTATGTTGCTGGAACTGGTTGGGCATATATTGTAATTTTTTTTTCATGCAGCCTGTGGGCTGAACGAAAAAAATATATTGATCGGTGGGTATGCCCACCATTAGAATACCTCCCTTCATCCACCCACTTCTAATGGTGGGCATACATGCACCATTTATATATGCCGAAGCATGGGGGCATCCTCCCGCAAAAGTTAGGAGCAAATTGCTCCTCCACCCCTTCTGCCCCCATGCTTCGGCATATATGCTCTTTTTTTAACTGTGGTGGTGAAATCACCTCCGACAGTGCTGGAGTCACGGCTTTATGTATGACGCTGTTGCTGTCAAGATAAATAAATCCGCGCTGCAGCAGAATGGCGTACCTGCTAAGCAAAAATGATGGTTAACAATAAAACAAAGTAACATTACAGTATAACAGTAGGACTTACCATACCTGCAAAGCAAATACAAAAAAAAAAAAAATAGCAAAAAATAACACATTTAACACAATCTGTGCCTAAAATATATATGTGCCGAAGCATGGGGGCATCCTCCCGCAAAAGGTAGGAGCAAATCGCTCCTCCACCCCTTATGCCCCCATGCTTTGGCATATATGCTCTTTTTTAACTGTGGTGGTGAAATCACCTCCGACAGTGCTGGAGTCGCTGCTTTATGTATCGTGGGAGCAAACGCTGTTGCTGTCAAGATAAATAAATCCACGCTACAGCTGAATGGCGTACCTGAAAACAAAAAATGGTTAACAATAAAACATTGCAGAATAGAATACAGTACAAAGGAGCAGAACAATAGAGAGAGAATAGAGAGAGAGAGAACAATAAAACGACAACTATTTTTGTTTTTTTTATTTTATATTTTTTTGGTCTTTTACTTTTTTTTTTTTTAAACACTTTTTTATGTAACTTTAACAGTTCTGTTGTAACGGTTCCAGCGGTTTGGGTCACTCAAAATGCGATGGCATCTTGGGAGACCCTGTGAACGTGTGCCTAGCCTGTGCAATGCTGTACCCTACGCTAATACTCAACTAGTTCATGGTAGCGTTCAAAACATTCACCAATGCAAAGACCAGGATTGTCAGGACAGAGGGGACAATAATGACGGGTGTCACGCCTATATCCGCGCTTTCTGCAGACACGACATTTTCTTTGGGGGGCTTGTTGGGTAGGGGTACGCGGGAGGACATAAGGATAATGCCTCTCATGCAGCCGGCTTACTGCATTTGGTTGGGGAAGATGAGGTGGAGCACCGCCTGGATACAGAAGGGCTCTGACGATATCCTCCTGGAATTTAAGGAAGGATCCAGTCCGTCCTGAAGCTTTGTGTAGCACATAAGCATTCAGCATAGCCAATTGGAATAAATAAACAGACACTTTTTTGTACCAGCATCTGGCCTTACGGGCAACTAGATACGGCGCCAACAACTGGTCATTGAAGTCCACCCCTCCCATATTTTGGTTATATTTGTGGACACAGAGGGGTTTCTCCACAATACCAGTCGCCGTGGGAATTTGGACCGTCGTGTCTGCATGAAGGGAAGTAAGAACGAAAACATTCTTATTATCCCTCCACTTCATAGCGAGCAAATTATTACTCTGCAAGCAGGCTCTCTTCCCCAGCCTAAGACGAGAATCTACAAGCCGCTGGGGAAAGCCCCGGCGATTAGGTCGCACGGTGCCACATGCTCCAATCTGCTGATCAATCAAGTGACTAAACAGTGGCACGCTCGTGTAATAATTGTCCACATATAAATGGTACCCCTTTCCGAATAAGGGTGACACCATGTCCCACACTATCTTGCCAGCGCTTCCTATGTAGTCAGGGCAGTTCTCCGGCTCTACGTGACTATCTTTACCCTCATAAACCATAAAACTACGTGTATAGCCTGTGGCCCTGTCACAGAGCTTATACACCTTGACCCCGTATTTGGAACGCTTGTTGGGAATGT
The DNA here is from genome assembly GCF_037356315.1 of Lithobates pipiens. NCBI lineage: Eukaryota > Metazoa > Chordata > Amphibia > Anura > Ranidae > Lithobates > Lithobates pipiens. The sequence goes on along the minus strand of NW_027507685.1, from coordinate 56,581,165 downwards.
ATTGTTTGAATGACAAGCGACCAGAAAACCTAATCAGGGACTCATCAACGCAGACAACTTGATGGGGAGTAAACAAGTCTGCAAAACGTTGGTTGAAGTGGTTTATGAGGGGCCGAATTTTGTAGAGCCGATCGTATGCAGGGTCTCCACGAGGATGACAGAGTTCATTGTTGCTGAAGTGCATGAACCGCAAAATCTGCTCGTATCGTGCCCTGGACATGGAAGCAGAGAACACGCGCATATGGTGAATTGGGTCAGTGGACCAATATGACCGCAACTCACTCTTTTTGGTTATGCCCATGTTGAGGGAGAGGCCCAGAAAGATCTTAAATTCGGAAACCGTAATTGGTTTCCAATGTCTGGCAAGGGCGGACTGGGGAACAGTGGTGATGTGTTGACCAGCGTACAAATTGCTTTGGTCCACAATAGATCTATAGAGATCTTCGGTGAAAAACAGTAAAAATCAAGTGTCGTAAAATCAACTGTTTCCGTGTTAATGCCAGGTTGGCCAGTGAATGGGGGAAGTACGGGTTCTGCAGAAGTGGTGGGCACCCAATCAGGATTGGCGAATTCTACAGGAAGGGCACTATGAGTAGGACGGGCCTGTCTTTGTCTTCGTCTTGGTGGCAGCGGGACACTACTTGTGCTTGCCACCTCGCCAGCTTGAACTGCACTTATGGGACTCGGCACATCACCACGTGCTACTGCAGTGCTGGATGTACGTCCAGGGTGTACTAGGCCGCTGGTGCTTGCCAGTTCACCAGAAGGATGAGTGGCTCTAGTACGTCTCTGCTCCATACGAGGGACCTGCGGTTCCTGCACCTCAACAACAGAAAAAGTTCGGGATCGGGTACGCCTGCCCTTAACAGGGACCTCATCTCCGTCGCCAGAGCTATCTGTCATGGAGCCGCTGTCCTCTACAGGATCGTATTCTGAGCCTGAATCTGACAGATGAGTGACTTCCTCTTCACTATCTGTCATGCTCAGAAACGTGTAGGCCTCTTCACTAGTGTACCTTCGCTTTGCCATTTTGGGCTCTAAATTTAGGGGTACACTAGCAAAAAAAAGCACCTAGGCTGTCAGCGACTGTATCAAAATGCTACAAAGAAAACTATTAGCGATCGCAGGGATCAGGCCTGACTCTGTGAATGCTGCAGTTATGTCTGTTGTGTTTTGTAAGTGACAGTGATCGATCGATACTGCACTTGGGTGGGCTGGGCTGGGCTTGGCGGAGGGGCTAAACGCAGGTGCTAGCAGGTATCTGGGCTGATCCCGCTAACAATGCGTTTTGGGAAACCTAAACTGCTGGCGACGCTAATATAGATCTGATCAGATACGATATTACTAAGGGAGCTCTATGCTTTGCGCGTGGGTGTTAGCGGTACTGGCACTAACCTGACGCTGCCTGGGGTGAAGCAGACCTTATCTAACCCTCAAACTTATATCACCCGCCGGGTGATCAGGGGGTTAAACCTTTATTAGGTAATAAATGGCGGGTGCCCTGAAACTATAACAAATAACTAACCAACCAGCGTCACCTGTAACAGTTATATGGTGATCACTGGTGAAAGAGTTAACTAGGGGGCAATCAGGGGGCTTTATGCGGTAGTATATGGGGGTCCCTGACGCTATAAAAAGCTGCGGCGAACCTAAATACCTACCTGCCTAACTAGCGTCACCTGTGACACTAATACAGCAATCAGAAAAACGATCGCTTATTAGTGACACTGGCAACGGGGGGTGATAACGGGGTTAAACCTTTATTGGGGGGGTTAGGGGGGTACCCTAGAGCTAAAGGGGGCTAACCCTAACTGCTCTAACAGTTATTGCAGTCACAAATGACACCAATGCAATAATAAAAAATAAAAAAAAATGCAATTGGTGTCACTGTGACTGGGGGTGCAGGGGTGATTGGGGGGTGATCGGGGGGTTAAGGGGGTGAAAGTGTGCCTGGCGTGTTCTACTGTTAGTGTAGTGTGTTGGTGCAACTCACTGATCCTCTCTCCTCGGTGTCAGAACGAAAAAGACCGACACGAGGAGAGATTACATCACTTCCTCTGCCTGTGTTTACAATACAGGCGGCCATGAATGAATGGCCGCCCCCTCATCCCGGATCGCTCCTGCACGGAATCCGACCGCCGCTGGTACTGGTCGGGCCCCCCACCCCTGGGAAGGCATGGACGTACCTGTACGCCAATATGCCTGCCCGTGCCATTCTGCAGACGTACATCGGCGTGCGGCGGTCGGCAACTGGTTAAAGAAGTGGTATCGGGACAAATGCACCAATTTACAGGCATACTATATTTAAAGGAATACACTTTTATTGTTTCACTTTAAGCATTAATAAAATCACTGCTCCCGAAAAAAAACGTCAGTTTTTAAAACTTTTTTTTACATTGATACATGTCCCCTGCAGGGGCGTACCAAGCAGGGGGCGGGGGGGGGGGCGTTCCGCCCCAGGTGCCACACATTGAGGGGGGTGTAAGTGGCTGGGTGGCATTGCTATGGGGTTCACTCTGCACTCAGACACTGTCTGACAGTACCCTAAAGGGAATCCCTGGCTCTGGCTGCTCTGTTTTTTGTGAGTTTTTTTGTGAGCTTGAACACCCCCAGCACTGTGGCCAAAATAGTATGGTCTAGTTTCTGTTTTCCCCTGCTAGCTCCACCCACCACTGCTGAGCAGCCGAGCTGAGTGTGTCATCATTCAGCGCGGGGGTGGCTGCTGTTACACTCTGTGTCCACAACATCTTCTGGAGTCTAAACCTCCCTAGCTGAAGCTGAGAGCCTAGGTGAGCTGGTGATAGGGGATGTGTGAGCTGTGAGAAGACGTTGGAGTGTGTCTGTCCTGCCATCCTTACTGTGCTGCTCTGTCATAGAAGGGGAAGGGGGGGTTGCTGTGTAGTAGGTATTGTGTAGCTGACCTGATGGGGGGGTTGCAGAATACAGGCGTGTGCTATGTACAGGTTATAGACTCCAGATTTGTGCTATGTACAGGTTGCAGAATGCAGGCGTGTGCTATGTACAGATTGCAGAATGCAGGCGTGTGCTGTGTGCAGGTTGCAGAATGCAGGCGTGTGCTGTGTGCAGGTTGCAGAATGCAGGCGTGTGCTGTGTACAGGTTGCAGAATGCAGGCGTGTGCTGTGTACAGGTTGCAGAATGCAGGCGTGTGCTGTGTACAGGTTGCAGAATGCAGGCGTGTGCTGTGTACAGGTTGCAGAATGCAGGCGTGTGCTATGTGCAGGTTGCAGAATCCAGGCGTGTGCTATGTGCAGGTTTCAGAATCCAGGCGTGTGCTGTATACAGGTTGCAGAATCCAGGCGTGTGCTGTATACAGGTTGCAGAATCCAGGCGTGTGCTGTATATAGGTTGCAGAATGCATGTATTTGCTGTATATTGCTGTGTGACTACCACTCACCTATAGTAGCTGAGCTGTGAGCTTACCTGGTAAGGGGGGGGGTGTTGCTGTATTCACAAACCAGGTATAAAGTAGATGAGCTGGTCTGATAAAGGGGGGACTTACACCCACATCTTGCAGCCATCAGATCCATCCAGCAAGCAGCAGGTCACTGCAGCATCTTGCCATCTTCCCTGCGGCCATCAGATCCCATCCACGGTCCAGCAAGCAACACGCCTTGTCAGCAGGTCAGTTCCCAAATCCGAATCAAATCATCAATGCCAATGCTGTCCTCAGGGACAGATCCGATCCAGAGATCGCCATACAGTGGGATCTCTGGATCAGATCTGTCCCTGAGGACAGTAGATAATGCAAAGTATGGGCCATACTTTGTATTGTCAGCTGTCTCCCCTTCTCACTCTGATGTCTCCCTCATAGCAGCTCTAGTCCAGCTCTCCACTTTCCTGACCTTGGCACAATCTGTCCAAAAATGTGGCATCTGCTCACACCTGAGTGAGTGGCACCTCTGTTCTTACCTGTCTATTGTCACTGGCTACCATGAATGAACAGCATCGGCTGTTATTACAAGGAGCGGGAGGGGACGTCCCCATCCCCACACAGCTTCGCCCAAGTCTTCCATCCCTACCACAGACCTGAGCCACCAGCCAGCTGGCCAGAAACCCGAACAAAGCCGAATTTGCCTTTGATCAGGTCTCCGATGTAGAAAACTGGAAGCGACAGCACAGTGTCACTTCCGGTTTACTTGGTAGCCAACAGCGCCATTTAAAAAAGAAAGCAGAATTTAAAAAAGCTGATCTTGGCAGAGGAGGGTGTTTTTTTGTGGGTGTTTTTACAGTTGGGGGGGGGGGGGGTGCCAGATATAGGATGGGCTCTGGGTGCCAAATGCTCTAGGTACGCCCCTGGTCCCCTGAATAAACAAATAAATGTGTCACTTGCTACTTATCCCTCTGGACAACCTATTATGTTTAGTGATAGGATGTTGATAGTCTAGGGGTAGGTTAACCCACATCCTATCATTTAGGGTTATCAATTTTGAGGTTTTGATATCTGAATTGATTGCATATTGTAACAAACAAAAATCTAAGCTACAGTATAGGCTGGGTCACATATAAGACTCAGGACTGGCTGTGTTAGAGATAGAGGTATGGTCTTACACACACACACCACCACAACAACAACAGCAACAAAATGACCTGCTCCTGACCATCAATGACTGTGGTAACATCATTTATTTTGCCTTCGAAGGCATCAGTGACTGAGACTGCCAAACCTGGAATTTCTCTGGTAAGGTGAGTATCCACTTCATTAGTGATCATCTGCAATCTTTCTTTTGCAGTACAGTTTAAAACCTGTCCAGGAGCTGAATGTCCTGAGAGGAGGGGTCCTGCTCTATGTTATAAGGCTACTGTAGAGAGTTCTAGGTTCTCCATGGAGGCTGGTGGGGCAGCAAGTTTCTGGCTGCTTCATTAGGAGTGAGTATGATCTGGAGCTCAAGGTTCTTGGCACATCAACTGAAGTATTCTGCCCATCTAATGGCTGAGGGGTGGGAAAGATTTGGTTATGGAAGCTTGTCTGCAAAGTCCTGGCTGATATGTCTGATCATTGTGTAGTGGTATTAATGTGCATCCATGTCACTCTGCTGTACACAAGCAACACCCCCTCCAAACACACACACACGCAAAAGAATTCCTGAATCCTGTACCTCTAAAAAGAAAATTTAAAGCAAATATATACGCTAATTTTTCTACTCAATTATAGTATTTTTACCTAAATATTCATTACTTAGTTTCTGATCTTCTACTCCCATATTGTCATATTTTGGATATCTGTGACAGTGGTCGGCAGTATACAGATTGAATTCAAGTTATTTAAAAAAACCCTGACCATTTTCTCCTTTTTTCTTATGCCTATTTTGCTGCTTGAGCAACCTGCGTAAACAAAACTCAAAGAAAGCCTTATTAAGAGTATTGCTGCACAAAGAGTCAAAATTAGAGGAATGATTTGCTAATAGCAGTTATATATAAATGCCACCACAGCCTGCCAGAAACATAATGTACAGCTCATATATTATTATGAGCATCAATGCATCACAGCACGTCCACCAGAAGTCAATATGAATGAAAATGCTCACTGTAATGATGAACAATTGTAACTCTTACAATACTGTGTATTATTTGAATTATTATTATTAATAGTTATACAATAGGTGGGATTTGCAATCTAGTGGTCCAGCAAGCATCCTAGGAAGGTCTGCCAATGCAGCACACGCACACTGACCTACCCTACACACACAGACCATTACACTGACCTACCTGACCCACATTGACCTACCTGACACACACTGACCTACCTGACCCACACTGATCTACCTGACCATTACACTGACCTACCTGACCAACATTGACCTACCTGACCATTACACTGAATATAAATAATAAATATTTATGACATTTATTTATATTAAAATGTATGACATTTACAATGCCCATGTACAATGTAAAACATGGTTGTATTTCCCCACCCAGGGAAAATACAACTGGGTGCAATGCTCTGCCTGCAATGCTCTGCAGGCAACGTAGAAAAAAAAATAAAAATAAATGCCCCATCAAATGCAGCCACTGTGCCCCATCAATCGCAGCCACTGTGCCCCATCAAATGAAGCCACTGTGCCCGTCAATTGCAGCCAGAGTGCACCGACTCTGGAGGTGGAGGGAGAAGGGGGCATTGCCGCCCCAGCATTCTCCTGATATCCTGCTGCTTTCCTCAGGCCGGGTGGCATATCACTCCACCGGTAACAGTCAGTGCAGTGGACAGCGCTGCAACGGCCAGATCACACAGGTGAAATGCGGCTGTTGTCTGTTTTTTTTTTCTCTCCCTTTCTATACACTGCTGGACCCGGCGCTTAGACACTTGGTGCTATTGGCTCTACATTCGGGGCTCCAGCCTCAATGGCCCCCCCTTAAGGACGCCTATGGCATCAATTCAATTAAACTCCGAGTCCTGGGATATTGATCTGGTCAGTTAAAGGAGGAGTCCAGCCAAAGCTCGTTTGGCTGGGCTTCTCCTATGGATCACAGGAATGCAATTCGTTTTTGCACTCCTGTGACCTGTTTTCAGCAGAGAGCGGGCTGAAGTCCGCTCTCTGCTGACATAACACAGATCAGTCCAGGCACTGCATCATCACGACAATAGAGTCTGGATCCACCAGGTGCCTGGACTGACACCCACGAACCACTGAGAGCTTGAGACGGCCACTCCCCACCCCTCCACAGCTCAGCGCGTCAGTGAGAGTGGAGGAAACGAGCGGAGAGCTGCTAATTGACAGTCAGCAGCTCTCTGCTCAGGGAGCTGTGAGAACTGAGCCATCGGCGGTGTTCGATCGCTCGGTTCTCAGTGTAGAGACGCTGGGGGACAGATGCAGCATCAGACCGATGCTGTATCCACCTTGGTAAGTATGATGGAGGAAAAAAAACCAAATCCATACTTCTGTTTTAAGTAGCAAAGGGGGTTGTTAATCACTTTCAGCTGCATTGGTGTTAATGAAGTTAACAACAGGTGCACTAGATGGGCAACAAAGAGATGACCTCCAAAACAGGAACGGTTTTACAGGTGGAGGCCACTGACATTTTCTTTTTCCCTACTCATCTTTTCTGCCTGTTTTTCATTTGGCTATGATCAGTGTCACTACTGGTAGCATGAGGCAATACCTGGACCCTATAGAGGTTGCACAGGCAGTCCAACTCCTCCAGGATGGCACATTAATACGTGCTATTGCCAGAGGGTTTGCTGTGTCTCCCAGCACAGTCTCAGGAGCATGGAGGAGATTTCAGGAGACAGGCAGTTACTCTAGGAGAGCTGGACAGGGCCATAGAAGGTCCTTAACCCAGCAACAGGACCAGTATATTCTCCTTTGCGCAAGGAGGAAAAGGATGAGCACTGCCAGAGCCCTACAAAATTACCTCCAGCAGGCCACTGGTGAGAATATCTCTGACTAAACATTCAGAAACAGACTTCATGATGGTGGCCTTAGGGCCCAATGTCCTTTAGTGGGCCCTGTGCTCACTGCCCTGCAACATGGAGCTTGAATGGCATTTGCCAGAATTGGCAGGTCCGCCACTGGCCCCCTGTGCTTTTCACAGATGAGAGCAGGTTCACCCTGAGCATGTGAGCAGATGTCATAGAAGCCGTGGAGAATGTTATGCTGCCTGTATTGTTCAGCATGACCGGTTTGGTGGTGGGTCAGTGATGGTCTGGGGAGGCATATCCATGGAGGGATGCCTAGACCTCTACATGCTAGACAATGGCACACTGTATCGGGATGAAATCCTTGGACCCATTGTCAGACCCTACGCTGGTGCAGTGTCCTGGGTTCCTCCTGGTGCATGACAATTCTCTGCCTCATGTGGTGAGAGTATGCAGCCAGTTCCAGGAGGATGAAGGAATTGATACCATTGAATGGCCCCCACGCTTGTTTGGCCTAAAACTAATAGAACACCTCTGGGACATTTTCTTTTGGTCCATCTGACCCCGCTAGGTTGCACCTCAGTCTGTTCAGGAGCTCAGTGATGCCTTGGTCCAGATCTGGGAGGAAATACCCCAGAACACCATTCATCGTCTCATGAGGAGCGTGCACCGTTGTCAGGCATGCATACAAGCACGTGGGAGCCATACAAACTACTGAGTACCATTTTGAGTTTCTGCAATGAAATTTAAAGAGGAAGTAAACCCTGATGGGTTTACTTCCTCTTTTTTTCCCTGCAAAGGTAAAGCATAATGGACTACTATGCATCGCATAGTAGCTCATTATGTGTCACTTACCTGACACAGGAGCCAGCGAAGTCGCCGCTGTCCCCTGTAGTCCGCCGCATCCATGTTGCTGGTGGCGTCTCGCAGCTCAGACGAATCACAGCGGCGCAGCCACGATGACGTCACTCCCGCGCATGCGCACGAGAGTCGCGTCTCGCAGCTCCGCCGCTGCCATACGGCGAAGCCGCGATGACGTCACTCCCGCGCATGCGCACGGGAGTCGACAAATTAGGCAAATCCATTCTTGGATTTGCCGCATTTAGTGCGCCTGCGCGCCGCTGTCTACGGCGCATGCGCCGTAGACAGTGGTGCCCATTTTCGGGCAAATATCTCCTAAACCATATAGGTTTAGGAGATATTGCTTGAACCTACAGGTAAGCCTTAATCTAGGCTTACCTATAGGTCCAAGTTGTTTGGAAGGGTTTACTTCCTCTTTAAGCAAAAAGACTAGCCTGCTGCATCATTTTTTTCCTTTGATTTTCAGGGTGTCTTTGAATTCAGCCCTCTGTAGGTTAATATTTGTAATTTATATCAAACAATGTGGCATCCTTTCATTGCTAACACATTACCCATTCCATATTAGTATAGATATCCAGTATGATATGTTTCCTCATCGAGATCTGATGTGCTTTCAAAGTGTTCTGTTAATTTTTTTGAGCAGGGTATAGTATAAGTCATGAGTATTTAATGTATAGCCCAGTGTACAGAAGACAGGTGTCAGAAGTACACAATGCAAAGAGTCCAGGGGTCAGAAGTATGTAATATATAACATGCAGGAGTCATGGTCATGTAATGTATAGTGCACAGGGGTCAGAAGTATGTAATATATAACGTGCAGGGGTCATGAGCATGTCATGTATGGTGCACAAGGGTCAGGAGTGGTAATGTACAGCGGGCAGGGGTGAGTATTATTCACTGCATAAAAAAACAGGGGTTAGGAATATGATACACAACTTTCTGAAGTCAGGAGAACATAATGCACAGAGTTCAGGGGTTAATATTATCCAAAACATTTTCTTTACTAACGGAAACTAGACTGTGCATTTTACAAGTGCAGTTGCACTCTGCGAGGGCATTTGCTTCAGAGTTTAGTAAATGAGGGGCAGTGCCGTTGACTTCCATCACACAATCATGTGCAAGCAAAAATACACATCTCTTGCATGAGATTGTATATTCTTTGCAAAGTAAAGATTCACCTAATTTACTAAGCTCTGAAGCACATGCCCTTGCAGAGTGCAACTGCACTTGCAAAGTGTACAATCTATTTTAATTTAAAGCGGTTGTATACCGCTGGACATTTTTTTTTCCCTGCAAAGTCATAATGTGCTAGTACGCATCGCAAAACTATATGTAAAACTTACCTTGAAACAAATCTGTTCCAGCGCTGCGATGTTAGCGCTGCAGCTGCTTCAATCTTCACCTGTCTTGCTTCTGGGTTGGAGGGGCTCCGGCTCTGTGACTGGCCAGAGCCGCCGTTCACAGCACAAGGCTCAGAAGGTGGCCGTTTCTTCAGAACGCATGTATCAGTGATGTCACTGGCTGCATGTAATGTAAATATCTTCTAAACGGTGCCTGCTTAGGAGATATTTACATTACCTATAGGTAAGCCTTATTATAGGCTTACCTATAGGTAAAAGTCAGTACAGGATGTTGACTTCCTCTTTAATTAATCAACCCCACAGAGTGCAGGGGTTAACAGTATGATATGTACAGAGGAATGCAGAGGTCAGACAACTGTAATGCCTTGTACACACGGTCGGAATTTCCAACGGAAAATGTGCGACTGGATCATGTTGTCGGACAATCCGACCGTGTGTGAGCTCCATCAGACTTTTTCCGTTGGAATTTCTGACCCACAAAGTTTGAGAGCTGGATCTCAAATTTTTCGACAACATGATCCGATCGCGTCAATTCCGACCGTGTGTAGACTAGTCCGATGCACAAAGTGCCACGCATGCTCAGAATAAATTGTGAGACGGAAGTGCTCAGTCTGGTAAAACTAGCGTTCGTAATGGATATAGCACATTTTTCACGCTGTTCATGGGTTCAATCGTTCGTAGTAAACATCGCTTGTTTGCCCACTTCAAAGACGATGTTTTTGAAAGTTGCAGTTAACTACATTTGTTCATGCCTATTTCTAGTCAAAGGAAGTTTGTTGTCTAGAGGACTTTGCAATAGAATGAAATGCAAACTTGATTCAGTAGTTGTTTACACATCTGGACTCAGGAGCACTAGTGTGGGAAACCAGAACACTGTTTTTATTAGGGTGTCCCACACGTGCTCCAGTGGATACTATAGGGGTGTCTCCATATGTCAAACTTGCACAAAACAGGTAAGTTTTCCAGCTTTAGAAAGTGTAAAAACTAATGTTTTCAGCTTGGAACTCTGCCAAAAAAGACAATTGTATGACACTTCCAAGCAATGTTTCATATTCTTCTTTGAAATATCTGTGTGCTAAAAGTATTACTTTTTACATTCTCATAGGGGAGAGAAGACTCTGGACATCTGAGGACACCAGGGACCCCACACCTCACAAAGAAGGGGAAATCCAAAAACCAGAAGCAGAGGAGGAGGAGGAGGAAGGAGAGGTTGTTGAAATTGGCACCACAACAGGTGAGTGTCTGAGACCACAGCTTCAGGTAATAGATGTATGCCTGCATTTTCATAATACATGGTGTGTTTTTTGGTTTATTTTTAGGTGATTTTTTTAGGTCGCATTTTACCATTGAAAGTGCTCAGATTCTCATCGGGGAGATAATGGGGTGCAATCGTGATTTAGATAATCTCAAGAAAAACATCAATGATGTTCAACAAAAAATTAAGAACATCATTGATGTTTTAGGGAGAATTTCTGTCATGGTGCTGAAAATGATGAATATTTTTGTCAGTAATGCACTACGTACATTAACAACAAAAACAAGGTGTGTGTGTAGCAGACACACAACATAATAATAATATTATCTGAATAAGAGACTGTCACCTCATATCGCACAGAAATTTGGTTTGCACTGTTTAAGAAAAAGGCCCAAAAAATAAACAAAAAAAAAAAGCTAGGAGACACCTAAAACAAACCCAAGCAGTAAATGAAAACAAATATTATTGCAGTTTGAAAGATAAATTTATTACAAAAATGCCTCTCAGACATTGTCTGGCATATCAATGTTTCAAATCAAGGTTTCTGACCTCGCGGGCGCTTTGGGGGGACAAGTTAGGACGGCCAGCTTCAAGTGCCGTCAGGTTGGCAAGTTATGGAAAGTCTGCCTCAGGCCCAACTAAGGCCACATAGTTTGGAGAGTACTTTTTTTTTTAAATTGTGCAAATTGCAGCAGGAAAGCACTATATGGTTCAGTTTATATTCCGCCATTTGTGAATGGGTGTCAAAAATAGGCAGAACCAGCTGGCCATTATCCCAAAAGCGTTCGCCACCACTCTTATGGCTCTGGCCAGCTGGTAATTAAAAACCCTCTGGTCCGGGGTAAGGGTCCTCATCAGGAATGGCCGCATAAGATGGCCCCCTAGCGCAAACGCTTCATCCGCTACAAAGAAGAAGGGGAGTACTTCTACATTCTCCTCTGGAGGTGGCAAGCCCAAACTGCCACTCTGGAGATGCCAGTAGAACTCCGTCTGCGAGATCAGTCCACCATCCGACATTCGGTCATTTTTCTACGTCCACATACAGGAACTCGTAGGTAGCTGACGCCACCACCAACATCACGGTACTACTATACCCCTTGTAATTATAACAGTAGGACCTCGAGTTGGGGGGTGGGACGTTGCGTACGTGTTTCCCATCAATTTCACCTCCACAATTGGGAAAGTCCCAATGGGTGGCAAAGTGGGAGGCCACAGTCTGCCATTCCTGTGGCGTTGAAGGAAACTGTAGAGTCAAACAAGAAAAAAAAAATCATTTTGCACATCAACATTGCAAGCGGATTAGACACATTTTTGGCCAACATCAGTATAACATTTTTGGAAATGAGTATTTAAAGCTAAAAGTATGTAGCACTGACCCCCGAAGGAGCTGCTTGATTTGCTGGGCTTAGCGTTACCTTGACCTTTTGTGCGTTTAGGGGTTTCCCGAGGTAGATGGCCCAAAGAATTGTAGAAACTGACATTGGATCCGCTGTCAGTAGTATGTAATGTACAGTGTGCATCGGTCAGGAATGTGTAATGTACAGGGGTCAGGAGTATGTAATAGACAGAGAACAGGGGTCAGGAGTGTGTATCCCTTCCCTTTCCCACCCCCCAAGGACAAAACTTCCCACTCTCTAACAAAAAAAAAAACACACTCCTCTCCTCCCCACAAAAAAAAACAAAAACCTTTCTCCTTCCAACCAAACCCCTCCTCATTAAGAAAACCTCATCCTTCTCACCCCCTCAGTAAAAAATCTCCCACCCCCCAAGAAAACTCCTCTTCACCCTGTCAGAAAATAATCCTGCCTCCAAGGAAACGCTCCTCACCTCTGACGGCAAAAATACCCCCACCTTCTAACTCTTTTAGTCTAGTAAGCAAACATTACCCAATTCCCAAACAGAAAGATCTCTCTGAACCACCACGATCTCCCCACTACAAATATCTCACCAAAAAAAAATTCTCCCCTCTTCCAAACAAAAATCTTCACTCAACAGAACTGAAATCCCCACTACCAAGCTCAGAAATCTCCACTCCCCGGCACAGAAATTACCCTCTAGTACAAAGATTCCCATATCTCCAGTATTTCCCCACAAAGCACTCTTCAGACCTAATGCAGAGAAGTGCTCTTGCAGAGTATGGGAAACCTTGTCATATGACACTTCAGAGCAGAGGGGGTGCTTAGGGGTTCTTTCGGCTCTGCACTTCCTCTCTGATGGGGGCAAAGTACTTTGCTGCTACGGGGGAGTGCCTGCATAGCTGTGGGTGATATGATCAGCAGTTGTGCAGGGATTAGCAGGAACATGCAGCGTGTCACTAACCTAAGGACACTGAGTAGGAGTGCTCTTATATAGAGACCGTGGCTGACAAATCTAGTTAGATTTAAATTATAGAAAGCACAGATATAACATTGGAAGTTTATTTTTCCTGCCCTATAACATTAGCAAAATTTGCAAAAGTTCACTTCTAAAAAACACAACGAGGCTACTTAGCTAAAGGAGCTGAGAATCTTCACTTAATAAAATGAGTAAAGATTTACTTAATTTATTCAATCGTGTGAAAGGCAAATTCTTATTTATTCACTTCCTCTGAACATGACTGGATAACTAAAGTGAATTTTCACCTAATTTTTAAGTGAATACTCTCAACCCTTTTAGTAAATCAGCCAGACATTTAAATTATGGTATTCATATCTGTTCATTACAAGTGAGGGCTGATTTTACTACTTTGCACAGCCACTGCACTTATAAAGTGGTGGTATTTTATGTTATTTTTTACAGTGTAAGTCAGTATGTCAGGTAAAAGTAAGGACCCACTTTTAACAATATCCTACAAAGATGTTAAATACAGCCCAGATAGCAAGCAATTGTGCTGCAAGTTTGAAAATGACTTGCTAAGCTATTGCTAGACTTTCCAGGCTTCACACGTTTGTTTCACAATTGCAGCAAGTCCGCATTGCATGACTCCAGATCAACTTTCTTTGCAAATATTCTGCAAGTCTGCTGCAAGTTGTGGTTCAGTTATGTTGTGCAACAGTCATCCCACCACAGGGGTCACTGTGGCTGAATTTCCACGTTGTAGACTTGCAGAGCTCTTGCTGTAGACTCGCTACAGCAACTTTGCTCTTGCTAGATACTTGGCACGCAAATTTGCTACAAATTGGTGTCAACTAGAACTTGCTCTGCAAGTGTATAAATTGCCGGTGAAAATGTGAAGCAAGTTAACAGACTTACAATTCAAAACTGCCACAAATTTGTGGCAAGTTATTCTTGCTATCTGGGATACATTTTTTAAGGCATAATGTTTGAAGCCAATATATGTAAAACAATCAAGCTTGTATTAGTTCAGCTACAAGGAAAAAATGAGAAAGGAGCGCTCAATATACAGTACAAATCTGGCCCTGCCTATACAATGCTACTGCCTAAAGCAAAATAGTGGGTGTTGTAGTTCATTGCTGCATAGAACCTTGATCTGTCAGTGCACTGAGTAGAGTACATGCATATAGAGGGGGTTATTTACAAAAGGCAAATCCACTTTGCACTACAAGTGCAAACTACAAGTGCAAAGTACACTTGAAATTGCACTGAAAGTGCACTTGGAAGTGCAGTCGCTGTAAATCTGAGGGGTAGATCTGAAATGATTGGAAGTTCTGCTGATTTTATTATCCAATCTTGTGCAAGCTAAAATGCTGTTTTTTTATTTTCCTTGCATGCCCCCCCTTGGATCTACAGTGTCTGCACTTCCAAGTGCACTTTAAGTGCAATTTCAAGTGCACTTTGCATTTGTAGTTTGCACTTGTAGTGCAAAGTGGA